>NW_024581133.1:7655124-7737624 GCF_017639235.1 Corvus kubaryi | reverse complement strand
ACGCACGCTATATGTTTTTAAAGATGATATTTTAAATTGATTTGATTACCATAGAGCCGACACATACTGCACAAAAAGAACAACAGGCGGGGAAATTCATTTATAATAGCCAGTAAATGAATTTTCTCAATGCTTGTTCTTTTTGCACAGTATGTGTCAGCTCTATTGTAATCAAATCAATTTAATATACCTTCTTTGAAAAATACAGCAGTATTTATTACTAGCTCATACCTTTTTGATCTGAAGTATATATATGTATATGTGTGTGTATATATATTTATACATACGCATATAAAATACCTTTTTTAAAAAATATAGTTGTATTTATTACTGGCCTACCTTTGGATCTGGACTCTGTGTGTGTGTGTTTGTGTGTATATACCTATATATGGAATAGGTTTTTTACGTGTATAAAAAGATAAGGGAAGCTGAAAGCTTCATGTAGTGTTGATGGCACCCAGCAAGCCTTGAATCCAGGCAGAAATTCCTGAGGGAAAATTACTCCATCAAGTCTTCCATGCCACACCAGCAGGACTTAGACAAACGCATAACAAATACTGGGTATCAAAGGTGAGCAGAAGGAAAACTTCACATTTCTCCTCACAGTTTATGGCACTGAGGCAGGTGGATTTTGTAGGGCTCCAACCCAGCCCCAGTTGCCTCCAAATATCAGAACCACAATGACAGAGGAACAAGCTGACACTCTGCATATGGCCTCATGTTTACTGCAGCCTTTCCTGCAAGCATGTTTTCAATCTGGAAAGCGGAGCAGCACGGTAGCACAGTCCAGCTGGTAGCAGCAGGACTGAACTTCACAAAGCAGGAAAGTTTGGTGTTATCCTAAGAGCCGGAGGAGGCTCTTTTTCATCTGCTCCATCTCCTGCAGCATGAGGACAGTCAGGGGCAGCTTTGCCTACTCAGGTTTGGCCCACCAAGGACAGAAGGTGTGATCCCTCTCTTCCAGTGTGAAGGGACAGGGACATTTCACCCAGCAGCTAAAGGCCACAGGGTTTGGTACATTTATCCATCCTTCCACCAGCTTTTGCTAGGTGCTGAAAGGTTGGCTGACAGCAACAGAATTAAAAATTCAGACCACAGCTTCAGAGGAAAGTCTTTCTTTCCCTTTCCTGAGCCTCACTTCCTAGGAAAGATTGTCTATGTGGCCGTAATCTTTTTGGTAATTTCATTGCTGGTTTTTTTATTTTAAACCTCTCCAATCATTTCTGAAGCCACTGTCTGCCTTCAGTTGTATCTGGCAGAGGGTAGTAGTGGCCTCCAAGCTGTTCCATTGCCACAACCATTGTAAGTATAAGCCACCAGGCAGAGGAAAGAAGTCCTGCTAACAGAGGAGATGGTTGAGAGCACAACCTCTATTAGACATCAGGGAATCAGGGCAGAGGAATGTCCCTGAGGCAAAGCTTCATTAGGTCCTGCTGCTTGAGGAATGACTGGCTTTTCCGTCCTGCCCCCTGGGGTATAGGTTACGCCTCTCACAAAGATAATTGCAAAAGGATGCAGCCAATGATAAACAAAAATGGTGCCACATTTTGGGGAGGGCAAAGCCCTTTACAGCCTGTGGGATTCCTCCTAGTGGCTTCACTGAGCCTTAGTCAACCCACAGAGCAAAGGGCTGCACATCTGGGTGGAGTTCAATGGGAAATATCTTTCTCAGCCCATGAAAATGTTAGCAATTCCAGCGTTTTCCTGTTCTGGGATGGGAAGAATCATGAGGCTTTTAAAGGTTTTTAATGAGCAAACAGGGAAGGAGAGATGAGAGCTGAGGTGAGGGAGTTGCCAGAGGTCAAGACACCCACCCAAAAGCCAGGTGCCTTCGTGGAAGCCCTTTGCCTGACTCATTCTGCCAAAGGTTTGCTTCTCAGCCCCTGGGTGGTTTGTGATTTCAGGGTGGTTCTGTCATTTACTTCCTGAAATGCATCTGATCCTTGTCTCATTCCAGAGGTGATGCAGTCCCAAGGAACCACACTACTGCCCATCATCCATTTGCAGCAGAAATGTGTGTGGACTAGACTGACATGCAGGATGGCTCCTTGCACCCCTGAGCCCTTTACCATCTGAAAATCCACGTGTGAATGGTTACAGTCAGAAACCATTTCCTATGTGGGGGCTGAGGGTCTCATCTCAGCCTGGTCTGTGTGTGGTGGCTTGAGCCTTTTTCCCTTTTGTTGATAGTTTGCTTTCTTTTTTTGATTTATGGGCCATTTTATTTTATTTATTCTTATATTGTTTTATTTCTATTTGGTTCTTTCTTTCTTTTTCTTTTTTTACCTATGTTTTCATTAGAAATTTATTGAAATAACTTATTCACGCATTAAAAAAAAAAAAAAGTACCACAAATCTTCCAACTCTTTGCAATGACCAGGAATGGTTGCAGAAACAGGTACCTCCAGGCACTACACTTACAGCAAAACAGCTTTTTAGGGATCGATCAGACAGCTCCTGCTGGATTTTCCTCGCCACCACTAGGGGGGAGACTGGATTTTCTTCCATAAATTGCCTAGTTGAAGGGAAAAAAAAAACCCTATCACATCATTGCAATGTTGAAGGCACTTCAAAACGACTCAGATGTTTAACTATTGTGCTAGTGATCATACATTCACATTGGGCTGCAGGCCAAAAAAAAAGGAGAGAGAGAGAGGAAAAAAAGGCAAGAGTCTTGCAGCTGAAATGCTATAAAGTGCTGAATTTTCCTGTAGAGCTAAACACTCTTCAGTGACAACTTTCAAAGGCCATATGTATGGTATTTTCATGAAAAGCAGAAGACCCTAAATTTCTTTGTTTAACTGGAAGCAATTTCCCTCCCTGAACAGGAGGCTTCTGTAGTTCACCTCATTTATTGTGAGGCTACACATTTTGCTTTCTTTTTTTGTGAGATCTGGAATATAGAAATAAGGGCAACAGAAACTGAAGAAAAAGTATATTTGCTGTAACACCAGCAGGAGGGTTTGCAAAAAAATAGTACTTCCATTTTTGATTGTTTCTAGGGATTACTTCAGGCACACTGTGTAATGGTAACAAGAAGAAATAGGAAGGGTGAGAAGGTTTTTTTTGTAGGGTTATTTTTTCTCCAGTACAATCAAAGGTGAGACACACTACAGTGGCCTTTCTGCTGTCAAATTAAAGCCTTAGAATAAATAAGATGGAAAAGTTTCCATATGTTGTATGATGCCACCTTCTGAGCTGTGTTGTAACACTTGAGTGGTAAAGTTTTGAATATTACATTATTTTTATGAGGCTGGAGGCACTGAATTTCTTTTAATCTACATTTTGCATTTTGAACCCTTGGAAACCATGTTCCCATCTTTTCTGTGGGATTATAAGGTTTAGAAATGTATTTTTTTAATAAATGGTAACTAATTTCCCACATAATCACACCATTCCAGGAGCTGGGACTCCAGGAGTTATTTTAGGAATTGGCAGCACTGGATTATTTAGATATTAAGTTTACTATGAAGGAAGCTGGAAGAAATCTGTATCTGGGAAGACTCACTGAATATTCATACAAATTACTCCAGCGAATCTCATTTTATAACACTACCTTCTTTTTCCTGGCTGTTCAGAGCAGCAAAGTTTTTCTCCTGGTGTTTATGTGAAGTTCACTCTTGTCCCAGTATTTGTGTTCCCACTCAGGAACAGATTTTTTGCATGTGAGCCTATTCTCTGGGAAATTGTGTTATATCCTCCTGACAAAGGTCATTCATTTGGGAAATGAAAATAATTCAGTGTAGACACATCACATGGACACTGGTTGTCTCTGAGCACGGGTTGCAGGCTCTACTCTTGGATTTCCTTATAGCCAGTTCACAGTAAGAGTGACTGGCTTTAATTTTTTTTTTTACACAAATAAGCCTGGTCAACAATATTTACATCAGGTGGTCGCGGCAGTTCTTAATTTTCTAACTCCTGATGCATCAGAGCATCTCAAAACACAACCAAAGCACCGGGCTCCTGTTGCCACTGTCTGATTAGGCTTTACCTGGCACTGGAAACACAGTGTAATTAGAGAAGCAGAGACACACACAAAAGCCACATCTTTTAACCAGCAGAACTGTTGCTTGATAAGCATCAATATTTCCCGTCAGCTCCAACAATGCCGGAGAAATGCATGCCTGGTGTTACCTTTAGCCTGCTAAATATGGTTTGCTTAAGTCAGCTTATTCCAGGTCCTTTTGCTTTGCCTGACAGCTGCCTGGGAGGAGGCCACTGACTTTCTCAAAGTGTGCAGCCATCCGTTCGGCCGGCGCGGGGGCTGCACGGGAGAGCCTCTGGAGATAAATTCCTCCCCGCACAGGGTGATTAGCCGTGGAGCCCTGCTGCATCACTTGTCTTAAAAAGCAGGACTTTGTTGATCAGTGACGGGCTGAGGTTGGCCTTAATTAACCAGCAAGGTTTCTGTCCTCTGGGCCTTGTGAAGACGTCACCAAAAAAGGCAACCCCTTCCATTCCTGCTCCCTGAAGATGACAGGACAGGCTTGACATCCTAATCCTTCAGGCTTGTCTTAGTCACTGAAAGGCTCGAGCAGTGTCAAAGCAACCAGCTGATTGCAATCTTCATGCCAAACCCAACATCTTCATTCCAAGGAGCAGCTCTCACATTAAATTTCTACATGTGTGTCCCTCCCCCCCCACTGCTGCCTTCCATTCCCTCCTTCCCCACCTTCCCTTCAATTTTTTTTTTTTTTTTAAAGAGATTTCTTTGCTGGAAAACAAAACACAACTTAGGAAAAAAAAAAAAAGAAAAAAGAAATACTAATAAGAAAAATAAAAGGCAGCAACACAAAAAAAATTCCCTTCCAACCCCTTCAAGCAATAACTGCAGTACAAGGCCAGTTGGGACACAGTCAAATTAGAGAGTTATTATTACCTAGGGGACATTAGAAATCAAGTTTGTTACTGGCAGTTCCTGTTTCTGTAAAGACTTGTTAATAGCTGAAATTTTAAAGAGTGTTGTTCAATTGGCGAAGTGCTATTTTTCTAAGCAGCCACCATGTTCTCACCTGCTGCCACTGCTCCCGAGAGCTGCAAATGTTTGGAGGAGGTGGAGGTTGTGGATCTCCTGCTGAGGGGAGCCCTGAGCCCCAAGAGAGGAGCTGCTGCCCCTGCCCAGGCAAGCAGGATGGGAGCCCTCTCTTGGGGCTGCCAGAGGCTTGTTTGGATGGGCTGTATTTAGTCTGGTACGCTCACAAAATTTTAAGGAAGGAAAAAGGTCTTTGAGCGTGTAGTTAATGCAGAAGTGGAAGGAGAAAGGAGGCCTGGGTTCGTGGTCCCTAAAGGGAAATGTTTTTCAGTTGCTTGCAAGTTCCTCAGTCACAATGACTCAATAAATCAGATTTTTCACTTGGGGCCAAATCCTACCCTTACAAACATCAATGATGCTGGCTTAGGGGAATCTCTGTAAATCTCTGCTAATTTCCATTTTGGAGTGTTGTGGTTTCACACAGTGATGTGACAGAAGCAGACTTCATTTTGGCAGAAAGCTGTCCCCACTGTAATTTCTGTAACCTATGCAGTCTCTGTGCAGTTTACAGATGCTTTATGTCAGTGTGACTTTTTCATTGCCTAAAATTGTTTAAAAAGAAGAGGGAGAAAAAAAGAAACCAGAAAAAAAAAATAAAGAAAAATACTTTGGTTTTAAGTGCATATCTAGAACTTTTATTCTTGATTACCTAATTAGGATTTTTGGAGGAATCTCAGTGTGGATGTGGAGGTGAACATATGCTTCTGTCCTGTGTATGCCTGTTCAACGCAGAGGAAAATAAATGCCACCTAAAACTTCTTGCACAAGTCACAACAGCCATAGTGCATAAGATGAGAAAAACATGCTTGGTCCATAATTTACCTTTATATATGTATGTATGTGCACACATGCATATTTACAAGTGTGCATGTATATATTTATATATACAATTATTGTTTACAGTATGGCTGGTTGCACCTGTCCAGCTGCCTATAAATTTATTATAGGCAATTATGTATGCAATTGAATTCTAAAATGCCCTATAAATCGCGACCATCTGATATATATATAATAAATAAAAAGTATGTAAGAACTGCATACACTTCAGATTTAAACACAAAATACCTCACTTTCCACCAGGATCAAAGGCAAACGTTTAAAGAGGGCACAGAGGAAAGCTGAGCTGCACCCCAGATTTCAAGTTCCTTTGGCCCAAAAGTTTACCTTTTCTTTTCTTTTTTTAATTTTTTTTTTTTTTAAGAAGAGACGGACAGCTTGCTGGGAGGAAGCCCTGCCTGTCACTTGGAGCTTGACACAGCATCTCTGGGGTGTGACTTTGGCTGAGCTATTCAACCTCCCTCAGTCCTCAGTTTCCCCATCTCTAAAATGGGCACAGGGATAGCAGTTGAGCTCCTGAGGTGACTATCTGGGGGTCCTGGAGGTGTGCCATGCCCCCCTTTTGTCATCCCTACAGGGGAGGGGGTGGGCTGGTGCAGTAGGGAGGTTGGCTGGACATGTTCCTGCACCCCACCATGACCATCTCCTTGAGGAGCATCAGCCACAACAATAAACACAAGCAGCTGCAGCGGCTGCGATAGAGGATGTCGCCAAAACCAGCAAGAATTCAACTTGCTCAGTCAACTCTTGTTTTCTCAGGCAGAAAGAGATGGGAAGGGGAAAGGCCAGGCTTGAGTCAGGGCTGCTGGTCTGGAGGCTCGGGGGATGAGAGAGGAAGGGAGAGGGGTCCCAGCCACGGATGCTGGGGCAGCTTTGCATCTCCCTCCAGCCACAGCCTCTGGCTCCCCGTCCCTCCCTCCCCACACCGCCGGCTCCAGCCCCTCTCCCCTTCACCACTTTTGCTTTATTTACGAATATGTCGCTGGAATTCAAATGAGTTATCTATTCTGTGGCCGCCTCACTTTCCCACAGAGGGCCAGTGCCTGCCTGACGCAGGGTCCGGCCGAAACAGCGCGAGAAGAAAAGGAAAGAGCAAAAGAATTCTTTTCAGCTCTTTTTATTCCTCTCCCCCCCCCCCCCCCCCCCCAGCCCCGGCCCCCGCCTTATTTTATTTTGTGTGTGTGCGTGTGTGTCGGGCGCACTCTTCACTGGCCGTGCCCCCCTCGCTCCCCTCCTCCCTGCTTTCATCCCCTTGGCCCTGCTTTAGCCCCCTTTATGTTACACGATAGCTCGAATGGAAGCCCAGGAGGGTCCTATAGGGAATGCATAGGATCCCTGGGAGAAAGAAAGCCCCCAACAAGCTATACACCAGATGTATAACGTTATATGGTCAAACTGGCAAACACAAAAGCGGAAAAACAAAAGACGTGAATTAGGGAGAAGCATTCAAAGGCGTGTTTTGAAAACAGCCCAGCCAAGAGGCTGGATTCCCCCTCCTGAGACTAAATGTTTGAAAGAAAAGGTGCTGAAGAAAGAAAGGCAAGAGGGGGAGCAGGACGGGGTGGGGGAAGAAACCCATTTTTTCTAATTAGCTGAAGCCTAACAGGCCCTGAATTTTGCAACTAGTTTTGGTTTTGTTTTGGTTTTTTTCTTTATTTTTTCCTCCCTTGAAATCAAACATGGGGGACATGAGGTGCTGTAGCTTGTCAGAGTGAGGGGGGCTTATCAAAGGGGTGTTGTGCCAAAACCTGTGCTGGACCTCTCCCTCATCAAGGCTGCAATTAGTTCTTTGCCCCCCCCCCCCCTCCCCCCAGTGTTTCCAGCAGGCTGTGCCTTCCTTTATATCAGCCACCCTTTTCTAACTTATCCCCCACCCACAGATCTTGAAATTGGGAATATACTGGTCAGAGGTGATGAGAATGGAGCAATCTGCCTTTTTTTTATTGGTTTTGTTTTGGTATTTTTCCTTCTAATTAGCCTTCACTAGACACCCAGCACACATGATCTTGCCGAACATCTCCGACCATTTGTCCCAGTCTGAGGTGAAAATTCATCCAAAGGAAAAAAAAAGATGTGGAAAACCAAAAAAGCATGGATTGCAGTTGCAGAGATTGCAGGATTCCAGAAGCAGGGTGAATGCTTCCTGCTTCCACCACCTGATTCCTCAGTACCAGACTGGGCCCCGAGGTCTGTGCTCGGTGCTTCTCTCCTGATCTATTTCTGGAAAGAAATCTCAGGAGAAACAAGGGCTGGGACTGAGCTGTGTCTCTTTTGCTACTGGCTTCAAAATTCAAGCAGCAGCTTTTGCACCTTGGCAAAGAGGGCCTGGAGGGCACCTGGGAAAATTCCTCCCCTCGTGGCAGTGACCAAGCATCAATAAGGGCCAGACTTCTCTGCCTTAGTTTATGCGTGAAATCAATGGGGCTACTAAGAGAGGAAGGGTATCTTGATAGGGTGGTATGGTAGCAATCGTGCCCTAATTAATTTTCTCTAGTCCTGCGCTGTGGCCAGAACAGAAATCTTCCCTCTCTCTATGCATGCAAACACACTGACTGTGCAGTCCTGGCCCTTTTTTTCTTGACTCCATCCCCAGATGAACTATAAGAAATGCTAAGATGTGCTTGGGGAGAGGGAAAGGTGGAAAGGGAGCAAAGGAAGAAGGTGAGCAGGGTTTGCACACTTCAAAGGTAACGCAGGCACCTTCCATCACTTGCTGTGTGAGACTGTGGACTGTTTGCAATGAGAGCATGGTCAAATGAGCTGGACTTATTTTGGGCTTTCTTATAAGCCTCGTATAAAACAGCAGGCTGCTCTGAGGATGGGAAATCAACAGCTTCACAGCAATTCTACCAATGAAGACTGCAAGACAGTTCTCCCTATTTCTCTGCAAGGGTCAGCCCTCTCCCCTCCTCTTCCAGTGGCAAATGTAGAAGGGCAGTAAACTACTAAGATATCCAATATATAACAAGGGCCTGTCAGAATTACCATGCTGAAAATGTATGTTCACAGTTGAACAATGTATATTTTAGCTCCTTCACCTGGTGATACATTTTTTTAATATACTTGTGGCAATGGATAAAACAGATTCATTAGCTTTGATTAACCTTATTTAACTAGAGTTAAAAACCTGCTGCAGACAGCTCTGTTACCAACGCAGCCTTTAGGATGCTTTATCATGTTTAAGACCCAATTACTGTTGTACCAAATAAGAATAAACCATCACAATAAAATGTGGCACACACAGCCCTGTTAAGGCTCATGGCAAATAATCATTAATTTATAACAGCAACTTCCCCATTTCTATAGTTTTATTGATGGCTACAGTTAATTCAAGTTGAAAACAATGTAACTTGACACTGATCAGACCAACTAGTTTTCTGGTTTTATTGACTTTTGCCTTTTCTTTTCTTTTTTTTTTTTTTTTCTTTTTTTGCTTTGTGTTTGGAGTCTCAAATGGCTACTTCTTAATAAACCCTCATAAAAACCAGGCAGAGAACAGCAAGGCATAGATGAAAAGGCTTTGGGGGAGATTTTCAAAGGCACAAAAGGTGCCTAACTCCCATTGACTTTCAATTACTGATTCATTTTTATTACGAATTTTGAGGAATTAGGAGGGAGAGTTGAGTTTTATGCAGTTATTTGTTTGTGCCAGCCATGAACTAGGAGTTTTAAAGAAAAATGATGCTTTAAATCGGTAACTGCTTAGAAACTTTTTTTGTTCGCTCATCTGCAACCTATTTGCTTTTCTGCCTTTCAGAGAACTCTTTGATCTTAATAAAAGTCCAGAAGGAGTACAGAACAAAAATACACTTGTTACTGCTGCTTTTTCATTTTCGCCTCGGACCTGATCCTGCACTCACTTTAAACAGATGATTAACTTCATAAATGTTCGGTTGGGCTTACTCATCAGGGTAAAACTGCCTATCTGCTTAATTTCTTTTGCAGGATCAAATTCTGTGCTAATTGAAAGAGCTTCCATGTGTTTATTTTACATTTCCTTGCATTTTGGCATAACTGGATCTGGAAGGCAGCTGCAGAACGCAACGTGTTAATTTTGGACAGGGTTTGACTGAAGTGGGAATAATAAACAGTGAGATGCTGCAGCTTTCAGGCAAAGCAGAGTAACAACAATTAAAAAAAAAAAGGGGGGGGGAGAAAGATGCTAAGGAGACAAATCTCCAGTCAGTAAACTAACAAGTGTGGTTTAATATTTGACTTAGCTGAAGCCAGGCCACCAGGATTGAGAGCTGCTGTTCAGGAGTGGAAAATGTTTGTGTGTACAGAGAAGCCTCTCTGGTCTGCCTTTTCAACTTCATTTTCTCTTTTGAGTTACACAGCACTCTTTCTATAATAAGCTAAAGATGGGACTCTGGTTAAGCTATAGATTTGTTCAGAAAGTGAAGTGCAAATTGTCAGCAATGCAAAACAGTGAGGAAATAAACTAAATCCCTATGGTTACTAATTTGGAAAGTTTGGGTAAGAGGCATGATCTAAATCCACTCACCCCTTTGCTAGGATGTCGTGCCTGATGAAATTTGCTGCTGACACAACTCATGATTGTTCTTTCTGGGCAGATCTTAGGACACTGTGCTCAGTGCCTTTTACTCCAGATCAGGGTCGATTCCAGGTCTTCAGGGCTGATTCTATGGACCAACTCAATTTTGTTTCAGCACTGCTTTTTTTGTTGTTGTTGTTTTGTCTCTTTTCTCATAACTCCCATAGTTCATGGCAGTGGCAGAACTCCTTCCAACTTTATATGCTTGTTCTTCCCACAGGATCAGACTCTCCAATTGTGTGACCTGAAATAAGGCAGTTGAATTAAACAAAACTCTATTAGCTCTGTTCCTGGTGTAAACTGGTGTATCTTCAGGATCAAATGAAAATTTTAATAAAAATCTTTGTGTTACACATGCAACCCAGGCAAGTAATTCCAATGTTTGCAATGGAACTATTCCCTCATGAGTTAAATGCCTCTGTGAATTTGCAGAATATAACTCACGTCTTTTGAGAAGAACTGAGAGAAGCAGAAGAGGGTTTATGCTGAATACATTTCCCTGTAAGAGCGAGGTCTTGCTCCTGAGGAGTAGAAGAGAGCTTTGCTACCTCTTTTCCTGGAGCAACAGCAGAACTGATATTATCTATATGTTATGCTTAGGGCTGGAAATGCTTGCAAGGAATGCCAGATACTAGGCTGCAGCTAAAATGTCTTCAAAAGAACCCAGATTTAATATTTCATCAGAAGAACAGAGAGAAAGATTTGCTAAACATCAAACATATATTAATACAAATGCCTCCTGAAAAGAAGTCAGTTATGAAAATCAGTGAATACAAATGTTCCAATTGACATTACTGGTGCATGTTTGTGGGCTTTTTGTTTACACTGCCACATCATGAAAAATAAAATACACCCAAACTCTGCATATTGATAAGGATGCGCTTTCATCTCTGAGTCGGGTGACATGTGAAAACTGTTTCAGCTTCATTCTTGTACCTGATACTTGCACCAAGAAACCCTGAAGAAAAATGCTGCTTCTGTACCAGTTGGGTGCATTTTTCTTTAGTCTGGTACATGCATGGAGAAAACAGCTTTAGGGGAGTGACTGTGTCTGATCCTGCTTTAGACTAGAGTTTGCTTCTACACATTGTGGGGAAAGGGATAAAGAAAAAGGATGGCTCAGAATTAAAACTGTTAACCTGAAAGTTAATTCTTTGAGCTGCCATTTGCTTCCTTGTAACCCTGCTAAGGTCATCTAAGCTCAGAGGGATCAGTGGAAGTTGAGATAGCTGCAACATGGGCTTAAAATCCTTGGCTGCATGAATAGGTATTTTGAGGGTTATTCCCAGACTGCATGGATGATTATATTTCTATCTCTTTGGACAGTGGATGTTGAAGTTTGTTTGAAGAAGCAGCCCTTCAGGAGCAGTGGAAACCTTCTGTCTCAGGTCATGTTCCTCTGAAACGGTGATGGTCATCCACAAGGTCAGGTTTGGCTCAGCTTGTGACTGGGTTGCAGTGTTTGGACGTGAAGCAAGCCTGAGTGAGACACTGAGTGAGACACTTACTTACCTGTCTTTCTAATTCTGCAGGATTTAATTATGGTTTTAGATGGGAAAGGAGGAACATACAATTCCTACTGTCCATTTATCTTCATTATTAATAGTATTTATGTTTTCCCTGCTCCAGGGGAAGTTGTCCCTGCCCATGGCAGAGGGATTGGAGCCAGATGATCTTTAAGGTCCCTTCCAAACCAAACCATTCTATGATTCTGTGATAATGTTAAAAAAAGGAATAGAATCTCACTATTATGCCATCAGCCAGTGATTCAAGCAATATTATCAGAAGCCAAACTGCTGAGTCTCATGAGAATATGAAGGAGTTGAACTGACATTTGAACCTACTAGATGTGGACCCATCTAGCTCTTTTCAGATAAATGTCATTATGACCATGATGGTCAACACTAAGAAAAAAATCTGTAGGTCTAGTACTGGTCCAAATGTGGTACCATTGAAATGAACCAAACTGTATATTTTTTGATCAGGAAATAACTGTGTGCATTTTTTGGGAGTTCAAACCTAAAATGCAGATTTATCCTTTATGGTATCAGTGGGAAACTGTTCTGTAGGATCCATGCTGGAGGGAGTTTGAGGCATTGCCCTATTACTTAAGTCAGATTTCAAATGAATTGGAAGGGACAAAATGAAAATGAAAAAGAAAAGACAAAAATGTAAGACAACGCTCCCCCCAGAAAAAAAAAAAAAAAAAGAAAAAGAAATTGAAGCCTTTGGAGCTGTGTAAGAATAATAGGAAATTTATACTCAATTAAGCCACTCAAGCAGAGCTGTTAATTAACCTTATCAGAAAGGACATTCCATTTTTATAGACCTGAGGCTATCAGCAAGCACTGGACTTTTTAAGTGGATGAAAAAAGGTGCAATACATTGATTTTAATGTGCAAAAGCATATCCAAGAAAAAACTTAGTACAGATCCAATCCAACTTGTAAGAAATTTCAGTATTAAAAGGAAAACGAACATAGGAAAAAATGTGATGAGCAGAAAGAGTGTTTCTACAGTTGCTATAGAATATTATGGGTCTGAAAAAAACCCCAAACTATGTTGCCATGACCTAGAAGAAATCTATGACTGCATTTTGAAGGTCAGAATTCTGTTGGAGAGTCAGCTGAACTAAATAATATGTAAATATTATATTATACATGCAGAAAGAAAAAAAAATTGTGAAGTCTGCTACATCCTGTTCCCTTACATGAGAAATAAAGGTTGAAAAGATGATCAAGAAAACTAGAAAATTTATTAGTAATTAATGCGGAAATGTGATCATCCTAAAAGGGCAGCAAAAATGCCGCCTACTAAACTAGAAACTACTGAGACACAAGAAAGAAGAAAAAAACCCGACACCATAAATCACGTGAAACACATCAAAATATTGAAGCACTAGAAGGGGGTGATAATGACCTGTTCTAATACGAATTATGAAGGACCAGTGAAAGTAGAACACATAAAATACCAAGAGAATTGGAAGCTCTACTCTCCTGGAAGCCAGCTGAACTCCCAGGGATGTACACCTGCAGAAATGAGAGCACAGTCTTGGGGTTTTTTAATATGCAGTAGAACAGGTTCATTCTATCTTGCAGTAGAACAGGTTCATTCTATCTTGCAGTAGTTATTTTATCAGCTGGTATTTGTCCTTATACTTCATTATTTATATATATATATATATATACACACATATATACATCTCCATTTAAAACACACTTAGACACTTAAGTGTGTAATGGGAATTAGGAGGATTTTTTTTAATGAGAAATTTTTCTTAATGAGATTCCTCTGATGTTCAAGGAACATATTCATCCTAAGAATATGAAGAATATGCTTAAGCTGAAGTGTTTAAATGTTTTGCTTAAATGTCTAGCAACGGTTCTCCTGAAAATTTTATATCCTTAAATTACACAGTTCAGGCAGGCTTTCTTTCATAATACTGGACTAACTCATACTCATTTTATTCAGGGTAATATTTCCCAAACAGAGCAGCAGTGGAGATAATCTTCCTTTCAGGCAATTACATTTGTGATGAAAAGAGGAGCTCTTATTCCATGTCAGAGTGAAATGGAGATTGTTGAAGTCTCTCATGGATGGACTCACCAGGACAAGAGCAGTGGTCAGAGCTGCTGGTTAGACCTGGGATGTGACAGAGCCTGTCCTGGTTTCCTGCCTAACAAACATTGCAGGGAAAGGAATGGCTGCTACATCACATAGGATAAATCCAGTTTGCATAAGAGCTTCCTCTGACAGTGCCATCTTTTTTTTTAGGTTAAGTTACACTTTTTTATATTTCAACAGAAAATTCAATGAAATTTCTCGGCTGAAGTTCATCAACTTAAGTATGCTAGAAATAAGAAATAAAACTGCTGGTCCATCCCATATTGACTGAATAGATTGAGCCCTACAATGACTTGTCCATTTTAGAGTTGAATAAAATTTTAAAAATTTCCAGTGGGGAAATCCATCCTATCAACTTTCATTCCTGGGGAAAAATCTGCCTATTCTTCACTCTCCACTATCTTTTTTTTTTTTTCAGCCAAACACTTTCTCTTTGCTCATTTAATATTAAATAATTAGTTTAAATGGACATTTCCAAAAGCTAGGAAAAAATAAAAGGGTAGAAAACATACTGTTCAAATTCAAATTTTGCAGTGGGGGTGTATTACATTGATAGGTAACATGCAGCATTTGATTCCAGCAGT
This sequence comes from Corvus kubaryi, assembly GCF_017639235.1. Lineage (NCBI taxonomy): Eukaryota > Metazoa > Chordata > Aves > Passeriformes > Corvidae > Corvus > Corvus kubaryi. The sequence goes on along the minus strand of NW_024581133.1, from coordinate 7,722,990 downwards.
TTCTAACAATGTCACCTACTCTGTTTTATCACCTGAACAGAGTCACCAGATATAATGTGCAGATATATGCAGATATATAATATGCAGATATATAATATGCAGATATAATAAACGATAGTGCCCGGGGAAAGGTAAATTTCCGTTACATTAAAGTACAGTGGGGACTTTCAGAGTTTTATAGTAGGTGGTTAAGTCACAACTTTACCTCTAGATCTTCTACTTTCTCTGAGCCATTAACAGCTGGAAATGAAAAATACAGAACAAACTTGTAGGGAAAATATTGCAATCCCTATATAAGCTTGTAAATACTGGTACTGCAGACTGCAGGTGGGTACATGTGTTTCGTAATTCCAGAAAGAGACAGGTAGGGGAGCTCTTATAAATATGTTATTAAGCAGTAAAGCACACTAAATGTAAAAAAATATGTTTTGTTCCATGAAGAGAACAAAAATTTATTTCAGAATCCTTCCTCTTCTGTGGAAGTTGGCTTGGAATTTGCCAGTCTACAAGTGGGGCAAGGAGTTTTCAGTGGGTAATATGTGCATGGCTAATTAAGGTCCAGGGACCCTAATGCTACAAGCAAGTTCAGGGCATATTTCATAAATTATTTTGGCTGAGAAAAAATGGGAAAGAGGGAATTAAAAATGTTAAAGTAGTTTTGTATATCTAGAGTTAGAATATTTAAATTTCTGTCCATTTTTCCCATGCTTATGGGAAAAAAAGTCATGCATATGCATGTGTGGGGAGACAGATGGAGAAAAGAGTTGAAAAAGTTTATCTAAGTCCTTTTCCATCTATTCTCCTTTCACCTTGCCCTTCCTGAAATGCTTTTGATCAATGATTTATATTTATCTGAATAACATTTTCCTGTTTTTCTGAGCCAGAATGGAATTTGCCTGGAATTTTCAGGTTTTCCACTCAGTGGAAGGACCTGTAATTCACATACACATATGTTCCTCATGCAAGTCTATTTTACTTCACATTTCTTTGAATACAAAGAAATTACAGCTGTGGGCCATGGAACTCTGGGAACTTCAGAATCTGAAGTTAACACTGGGAATCTTCAGATTTTCTTGCTGGCTTTGGACAACCAAGACAGATTTCTCCAAGAAGGGCCTCATCACTTGCAGGGCACGTGAAGGATTATGGTGCCTTCCTTCCCTCTCCCAGAAATCATCACAAAGGTACCACTATACAGAGAACATTCTCCTCTGATCCAAGCTAATCCAGGGACAACACCATAAACCAGCAAGCAGCACAACTTCCATTAACTTGCTGCACCAGCTGTTTCACCCCTCTGTGTCTCAGCCTCTTCTACCTCTGTCACATATTTATCCCAAAAAAGCTGCATGGAAGGGAGTATCTTTTCATGTCTTTGCACAGGAATATGAAGAGAGGGGCATCAGTCTAGATTAGAACAGTTTAGTCCTTGCCATAATGCAAATGAATCCTATTAAAGGATGGAGGCCTTAAATAGCCTGTACTGAACCTTCTGTGAGTAATTCAGATAACTTTTTAAACAAATGCATTCTACATTCTTTTATGAACAAAACAGAACTACTGTGCTAACCTCATCCCATAATTTCTAAGCCCCAGAAGCCCTACAAAAAATGTATCAGCAATTAGTTTTGAATTAAACAGAAAGTGATGGAACAAATGCACAAATATTCACCTTTGTAACACGGCCACATTGCAGAGATATAAGAGCACAGCTGTTCTCGCCTAAAAAGGAGAATTCCAGAAAAAGAGAGGCTGGGAAAGAAGTCAACAATGGGCCCTGGAACTGAACATCATGCTTAGATTAATTTAGAAACCACTAAGCATTTTGCCAAAAGAAAAAAAGAAAAAAAGTAAAAGAAAAAAAAATTATTAGGCAATAATATGTATGACTTAAATCCATCATGGGAAGCAGACGTTCAGGCTTCCACTCATGACACACCTCAGCTCAGGCCAGTTGTGCAAGCAGAAATGGGCCTGGTATATTATTTAGTGGAAAATGAAACTGATCCCGAAAAAGAAATACTCCAGGGGTAGGTTTTGGATTCCAAATTTGCCTAATAGCACAATATCTAAAAATAATAGGAATCCAGGAGGTTTGAGGGGAGAGAACAGGGCTTGCTAGAAAGGAAAGAATCCAGAGTGAAAGGAAGGAATTCATCTGCTTCATATTAATTTGCATTAATTTCCATTTAATAACATAACCACCTGTATTGAAAGAATGAATGTGAAATATTTTCAGTGATTGTCCCGTGTAACTTAATACTTTAGGGTATGGAATTGGACATGGTATAGGGTTTGAAGAGAGCTGGTAGTGGAAGAGTGAAGAGCAAAACCACCCTGCTGAGCTCCACAGACACCGTGAGTCTGCTGTGCCCAGGGCATCCCCACTGCCTTGACTGCTGGGAGGTAAAGCCCTGTTTACATCAGGCTGAGGAGCCAGCCTTGCCTTTGGTATTTAAATCTCAATCCTGAGGTTGGCCAACTGTAAAAACAAACCAAGCAGTGACATTCAATTTGGACTCCAATAATAATTTGGCAATGTCAACCTTTTCAGAGGTCTCCCAGCTTATATTTTTGCTGTTATTGTAAGAGGTGCTTGGTTTTACTCAGTGAAAAAAAACCCCAGTTCTTTTACCCTTCCAGTTTGCTAAACCATGTTCTAACACCTGTGTGTGTGAGGTAACAGCTCCAGAAGAGACCCACATGTCTGGTGTGGGGTAACACCAGGTTTGGGAAGCTGCTACGTGTCACGGGGTTTCTTTTAACACATTCCTGGTCTAGGACTATTCTTCCAAAAACCATGCTATGAGGTGCTGGGCCGCTCCTGCAAGGAACTGAGCAGTTTTCTGCTTGCCATGAATTTGTAGAATCAAAGTCCTGTGGCAGCTTCATGTACCTTGGTGAGTGCAGAACTAGTAAAGTGCTCTGAGTTGCAATTGGTCATGGAGCTGCAAGGCCACTGTACAGTCAAAACGTGCTGTCTGAGCCATAACTGTCCTGGAAACAAGATACTGGTCTATCCTTGTGATTTTTCATGTCTTCAGTTACCTGGTGCAGTGCATTATTAGCGGGTTCCCAACAGATGGTGCTAATGAGACTATTAAGTAGCCTAACCCAATATGCAAATGAGGCTGCGAAAAGGACTGCTGGGACCTGTCCTTTCCTTCTTCCTAGACTGTGTGAAAAGGGAACTTTATTAAACATTATTGCTACAAGCAGCTTCCACCGGCTGAGAAGTTCGTATGTGTTTTGAGACACAACTGAGGAAAGCATTTCTTACCTGAAATCGAAGTGGGCTGGCAGCGGAGGGGTCTGGGCACGCGGAATTAGCTAATACAGGTAGACCAATCTTGAATCCTTGCTACTGTTGTTTAACAAAGCTGTGTCCAAAAGCCCTTTTAAAGACTGCAAGAAAGTTGTCTTTGTTTGTGTGGCTGATTGAATGTTACTCTGTTATCTCCTTTTACATGGCGCGGTTTTATGTAACACACCAAATACAATGTTTAAGTAAAGTTCGTGTTATGTTATACAGTCCAACAAATAAAAGGATGTTTAAAGTTAAGGCTGACATTCCATCCTTAACTTTTTGTACCTTTGTGTTACATCACACCTCAAACATAACATTGATTTAGGGCCCCTGCCCTGGCTCTATCAAGACATGGGGAGATTAATTACGTTAAATACATTATTCTGACCTTTGCGTTAACTACCCATTCCTTTGTCGGTTTAATAATTTCAACCTTTAGGTAATGTCAGCTGTTAGCACACTCTGTTAGTCTTCTTTTCCCTCTTCTATAAGTAGGAACATCCCCAAACATTAACAATGGGTGATTTTCATACACTCAAGGTCATATTTTGCTTTTATTTTTCTCTAAACTAGGCATTATGGATCAGCTTTTCCAGACTAGGTATGTGCATATAAACATCACACATTACAAATGTGCAGGCTTAACTTAGAATATAACTTCTGAATGAGTCTGTTCTTATATTTGTGGGATAATATGTCAGGTACCCATAGCTGTGTGCACACAACCAGCCCTTCCTTTGTGTTTACCCAGGAATGCATAGCCCTATTCTCTCTGAGCTAGATAACATTATTGAATAACACTGCATTTGAGTTATTATTATCATTATTGATTTAAGCACATTTATTTCCAAATTCAGAAAGCTCTGATAGAGCATTTACACCCAGTGCACAATATAGAGCTAAAGCATGTGCTACGTTTCACTGGAGAAAAAGTGAGAAAGGGACCAAAAAAAAAAAAAAAAAAAAAAAGAGGTTACCCCAGAATATCTCCCACTGCATTTGGTTTTTTTCCTAGATGAATTTTAAAAAATTCTAAAATTTAGTTTAGAGCAGAAATAAGACCCCTCCTTCTCTGTAAATTCTTAATAGTCCAAGAAGAGCTCTACCAGTAAGATCACATGTCCATTATCTTGTGTCTGATAGTGATAGTTGGAAACACGACACAAATCAGGCAAGTCCACCTGTGAAAATAGGTTATCATGTCACTAGTTACTTTCAGGCATTTTTTAGGGCTGTGCCTTTTCCTGAGATGAATCATCAACCTAATCTGTGCAGCCATTTTAGTATTAGTTAATATTGGCCATAAACTTGGACTGGGAGCAGGGCACTGATGGAGCTTGGAGTAGGTAGAAACTGTGGAGTGAGAAAAAGCAAAATAAATCCTTTCCTTCTATCAGCATCTCACAGGTGTCTGGCCAGACTTGTGATGGTGGCTTCTTCCTGAGGGTAAACTCAGGCTTTTCCCAGATGACCTTCATATTTCTTAAGACAAAGCACAGTCAATTTTTTCCTTCTTGTTGGAACAGCTGTTGTGGCTGCTTTTGAAGAGACACAGAATCAGCTTCACCTATGATGAATAGAAGTGCTGGGCCCTTTAATGTAGAAAATTTAATTTGAGAGGTTGGACACTTGATCAAGGAACTATGACAGGAGCTCCACTGAGGCTCTTCTAAGACCTAAAGGACTTAAATACTTTAGGAATAGTCCATATCAGCTCTAGTATTGACCTCCCCTGTGGCTATGAACCAGTCACATGTTTGTACTGTCTGTGAAAGGAGCAAACTGCACTTACTGGTCTCCAAGGACTAGTGGTGAGGTCTTGAAGATTTTAGAGCTGTCCCTGAAACTTGTTTTATTGCTGACAGTGGGGTGTACATCTTCCTGGTGAGGAAAACCAAGCTGTGGTTGTTGCAAATATTTCAGCAGTTGACTCCTTATACTTACAGAAAGTATTGGTGGTTTTTTGACACTGCATATTTTTTTAAATATGTTCCCCTCAGATTTCCACTCTTTTCTCCCTAAAATCAGCAGGATGACTTCACTGACATGGGAGCCAAATATAGTTTCCTGTGATGGTTTCTTGTAGCAGTCATTGGTGCGAATGATGGTGAATCAGGCAACAAGAGCAGTTTCAACTACATGCAAGTCTCTTCTTCGAGCCCTCCTTTGGGGGTCTGTGTTTTTGAAGGAGGATTTCTACTCTCAGAATCAATTCCTGGTTGAGCCATTTCATCTCAACACAAGCTGAAGGCCAGACATTTCCAGCAGTTATTTTAGGTCTTGATCCTGTGCTGGAGGAACCCAGTTAAACTCATAGCATAGCATGACTCTATGAACGGTTCTTGATACATAAAGTAAAAAGGACGATTCATAAATTACTTTGCATGTGACAAATCTCACTGGGACTTGACACTGCACAGGATAAAAGGTGTCAAATGCATTTGGATTGCATCAGTCTGCTAACCACAGACCAGAATTTGCACTGCAAATGTACTGCGCTGCCATATACTGCAATGTTGAAAGAAGGATAAAAATAAGCGACAGAATAAAGGGACACATGATTTCCACTGCCGGCAAGGTGACATCTGCCATCCTGGCTGACACACCAGTGATTAAACTGCAGACTTCCAGAACTGCTGTTGTTGTAGCTTGAACTGGAGTCAAACCTACATAGCTGGGCTGTAACCGTCATGGTCTTAATGTATTGGACATGCCTTGTGACCCCTAATGCACAGACACGCACGCAGGGCTGCATTGTCCCCAGATGCCTGTTAGGACTCTCCAGCCTGGAATTACGGATGCTGAAAGGTAGCTATTAAGTCCAAAGGATGTAAAATAAATTTCAAATTAGCACGTAGTTTGGCTATTGGTTTAAACATCACAACACTGCTTCCCTGAAAGCAACAGTTTGAGAAAATGTCATGTGCAAAATAGGACCAAGAGTTTCACATTTTCAGTTTTTCTTGGGAGACAACAGAGCTATTATTCTTTCCAGTAGGAAGAAAAAGTTCTAATACACTTTCTTATATATTTTGACATTTGGCTTGACTATAGATTGGGTCAGGTTGAGATTATATGAAAATGTATCTTACTTGCAGAGGAAAGTTACCTTTTCCAAATCAGCACAGCTTCCAGTCACTTTGGGGAGAAAGATTTGATTTGTAGAAGCCTGTATCAAATCCATCCGTGCTGGATATGTCCTGTACATAAAGTCCCAAGGTCACTGGTCCATTTTTCCCTATAACAAAGAAGCCAGTATCACAAATTTGGTCAGCTTTTATTTGGCTCTCTGTCACTTCAGCCCTTTCCTACCTTGGAGGCAAGAAAAGAGAAAGCCACAGGACGACCCAGGTAATCATATCCCTGAAGAAATATAAAGCACAGAGGTGCAAAAGCAAGCCAGATTTCTGGAATCCACCACAGGGCTTAGCTGTAACTCCCAAGCCTGAGCCCATCAAGCCAGGAAGGGGAATGAAACACTTTACAAGAATCAAAACTTGGAACCAAATCTTACTGCATCTGTATTCAGTGCCCTGTAAATGGGAAACGGGCAGTGGGGAAGGAACTGCTTCCCTTTCTCCAGCAGTTCAATATGCATGCTCAAAGTGCAACTGTCTGAAAGAAGAGAGCAAAATATCTTTCCTGATGCCAGGAGAGAAACAACAGGGGAAACACTGGAAAAGCCAGCTCTGGCAGGGCTGAGTTTTAAATGGGAGAGGAGCTGCAGTGGCTGCTGGAAGAGGGAGGGGGGACATGGGCAGGGGAAGGGATCAGGACTACAACTTCGAGTCCCTCTGGGGATTTCCTCCATGGATTGCACAGTCGTTTGTAAAAATCAACTGTGACTGTTACACTCTCACTTTCTTCTTGTTGCTTTATTCCACATGCAGCCCAACATGTTTTACCACCGATACGCAGATTTTGAGCTGTTTTGTTTGGACTTGCCAGTGCAGGGGCTTCAGCTGACACAAAGGGCTTATCAATAACATTGAACCCCTTTTGACAGCTGTTTTTGCTTCCCGTGTCTCCTGTAGGGGAGGAAAAGGGGCTGCAGGCTTGAATAGCTTGAATAGCAGCCAGTACCTTCCACGGGTAGCACACTTCAGGCAAATCTAGAATTACCTCCCTCCTGGCTTCAATTCCCCAGTGGGCTGAGGCCCCCGCACTCAGCACCAACAGAATAAGCCTTCAGTTGATTGCTTTGGTAAATCCATCATTTTTGCATCCTAATAATTAGCCCAACAGCTGTTGCAAAGCTGGAAACATGAATGTTTCCTTTTTAGTGAAAGGATCACTTCTCTAAATGAGTGATGTCCATTTTAAGTCTCCCCTGATATGCATAAATACACACGCAGCCAGTGTGACTTTAGGCATGAAAAATCAGTAATGGGTATATGATTCTCAAATCTAGTAGAACTGATAAAAATCAAGGTTGCTGTCAGCTGAGTAAATTGAGAGCTCCAAGTGAATTTGGTGGTCGGTCTGGGAAAAGGGGGTTTTTGTGCTGGTGAGTTGCTCCCTCTCGTGGAAAACCAGCATCCCAAAGCCATCCAGCACAGCAGAAAGCAGTGCCGTTTCTTGGATGACTCTGCTTGAGGCACAATATGAAACCTAGAGACTCACTCACACACACACACACACACACACACTCACAAGCCTGACCCTGCAAGCATAGAAAACATTCCTGCTCTCTGGGTTTTATGCCAGGAAACTTGGCTTGTTGAGCAGAAATCTTTAGGAGTGAAAAGTTCCTGCTCTCCCAGAGCCTCATCATTACTGCCTGATGTAGCCTCATTAGTTTGGCTATTTCGAAATCCTTGTATAGGACTGATCTGGAGGTCTTGGAAAGGCAGAGGCATCTGAAGCTGAGAAACAGGACTGACTCTCTTTTTACCTGCCTACTCTTGCTTTGTTGTGTCCTTTGGCTTTCTCCAGGACAAAATTAAGCCTGCTTTGGGAATGATTGATTATTGAGGAATCATTACTACGCTATTAACAGAATAGCTAGTATTACTAAACTATTAACTGAATAGCTTTCCTCTTTCCATTTTAAGGTTCTCCCTATTTCTGCAGCTCAGATAATCCGAACCCTTATCCATTCTCCCAGCTGCAAGAATAAGCCAACTTCCCAGTCATCCCATGGGTATGATTCCCCTTCACCCCCCCAGGATAATCACATGTTCTGGACTAGTTTTTTTTTATTGCTTTTATCGAGAGATTTTATTACAAAGGAAAATATGTCCTGTATTTCTTAGACTGGAAGGATATAGACTTGGCAGTTAGAAACCACCATAGCAATTTTTAGCACACTGGTGTGGTTTACATGGATTAATCTGCAGTAACTCTTTGGAACACTCTTCAACTGCTCCAAAGCTGCCTCAGTCCAAACAGTTTATAAGCTGAATAACGAAAGTCTTGTAAATATTTATTTAACGAGACATATTTTGAATAACTGACATGTATAGAGCCTTCCTAGAGAGTGTGTTATCACCATCAATTTTCATGGTCTGATATAATAACAACTACCAGTGTAAACCGTGGCAGGGAAGATATTGACAGTCCGAGGCCGCTGTTAGCAGCAGAGTAATAACGGGGCAAAGAGACTGCACCGAGCTGCAAAAGCAGGATTCAAATTGGGTTTGCTTCCACTTGGCAAATCACTGGGAGGAAAAACTATGCGTGTTATCTTTTATTAGAGATTGACTGTAAATATGCTGTAGTTGCCATGCTATTGCAATTATCCAGAGGTTATTCCTTTTTAATAACTACCTACCAGGCAGAGAAAGAAACACGATTTATAGAGCTTCATTTCCTTCTTTGGCCTCCTAAATTCTGAACACTGTTTTCATGCCACAGTGATGGGTGCTGTTTTGCCACCTGTATAGACTAAATTAATCTGTGGAAACAGCAGGTTAATTACCTAAACATATTGCTTATATTTAAACCTATTGTTTCATATTAAATATGTGTATTTTTAGAATCCAGATAAAGTTATTTATGCTGCAAATGGCTCTCAGTTACGAGTTCATGAACCCTCTGATTAATATGAATTAGAAATGATAACATAGTAAATGTGTAAATGGTCCTGAAAGAGAAACCCTGTTTGTTACTCCCATAATTATTGTACACAGTTTCAAGCCTTTCATTCAGCTCTTTTATACCAAAAAATGGCATCTCATCCACTGGTATCAAAACCAGCTCAAATTCTTGGCATATTTCACAATCATTTTTCCCCTCTATGTGTCTATAGTGATGATGGATGGCATGGACTGACTCTCCTTAGAAGTGAATGTATTTATTTGTCCACGGGATACAGATAGCACATGAAATTGCAGTGGTAGTGTAAACCTCCCCCACACATCACCCTCTGTCAGTGTGGCTCAGCTTTGACAAAAAGGGACACAGCGAGCCATGGGGAAATTGTGTTTAATTCGAAAGTCACACAGAGAGTCAGTGGCAGGCTGACAATGAGGACTTCCAGCCCCTCATCGACATTCCTCTGCCGTAAACACGGGGCACCAGCCCCACTCTAATGACACAAGGGGAGTTGGGCTCAGCGCAGGAGATGCTCTGCAAAAAAGGCCTCCCTTGCATTCAGCTAAAATGCTGCTAGTGGGATGTGATTAATCTAACTTCAGACTCTAGAATAGCTACTATTAAACCCAGGGGATGGCTTTATTGAAAAAATAAATAAATCTGGCTTTAAGGGGTGGGGGTTGAAAACAAGAAACACATGTGGGATTATTTTAGGCCCGATTTCTTAAAAAAAGGGACGTTTTGCACTGTTGCTGCCATGGCATGAGGAGTCAGGTTTGTAACCAGCCCCGAGCATCTCACTTTTTTTTGCCCACTCAGGCCAAATGTCTCTTCAGCACAAGGGGCATCATCATCCCCGACAACTGACTGTGCATTTTGATCAGGCACAGTCTCTGTTCAGTAGCTGGGTGGTTTGAATGCTGCTCCTGGCCACTCAAATCAAAAAGAGTTTGCCATGGGCACCTTTCCCATGCTATTGAGTCCCTGGAGTCCTGTGGATATTGCAGGATGGCTGTTGGAGCTGGGCAGATGTTGGCTGGTTACAGTTCTGCGTGTTGCCTAAGATGAGAAAGGTATAAAAAAAGTGTTTGCTGGGATTGCCCTTCAGGTAACCTCTTGCAACATAATAGTGACACAGGACACTGTGATTTGCCACTTTCTGGAATCCCAGTCCTGGATCTAAAACAAGTTATTATTTTGAGACTAAAAACCTTGTGTTTTACTGGTGCATGTAAATACTTTATTGATCAAACTGGCAAAAGGTGTGTACACTAAGATTTGATTTATCAGAGATGGCTTTTCCCAGCAAGATACAGGTATTAGGTAAGTCAGCCTACTTCTCTTAAAACTGTCATCAATACAACAATACAATTTTTCTGGTTCTGGTGTGATCAATACAATTGTTTCTGATTCCAATGTTGTCATAAATCCCTGATAAACACACTCTGTGCCTTTGAATAAAGTTTGGTGGATTCATACTTCCAGCACAGCTGAGTTATAATTACACCCTTTTGCCCTAATTTTTTCTTGTAGAATCTCATAGAACTGTAGGCTGGTTTGGGTTGGAAGGAATCTTAAAGATCATCTAATTCCAACCCCTCTGCCATGGGGAGAGACACTTTCCACTTTGATTACCTTCATTACTGAAAGCTCATACCTTTATGTATTTCTAGTGGCATCCTTGCTGATTTGAATAGAGAACCTGCCAATATATATTTTTTTAAGTTCTTCTGTGGAGGTGTGATTTCTTCAGTCGGATTCATGCAATATCCTATCCTAAGCCAATAAAATAATATCACACATATGATTACAATGCAGTGCAAGCAGAGGGGAAGTAATGCTTTTTTTTCATACCTTATGTGTGATGAGGATGTTTAGTGTAGAGGCTGCAGAGGAAGATTCCTATAATTGCTCCACAACCGACTGACTCACCAGTCCTGTGACCCTGAGCAAATCCCTCAGTCTCTCTGGCTCTGACCTTCTTCTTGTGTAAGTTTTATCTCCTTCAGAGAAGCTTTGTCAAGATAATTTATGTTTCAAAGCATGTTGAAATCCTGTGCTAGAAAATACTGTTAAAGTGCATGCAGACAATACTGGACATGAGTGTCCCAGGCTATGACTCTCCAGGTCCTCACTTCATGTTTGGTAACTTCCTTGTGCTGTCTTGTGAGGCCACACTCTCTGGGTGCATCCCTGCAGAAATATCTTAATTTTGGTTAATAATATTGTCAAAGGAAGCTGCAAGAAACTGTTGTTGTAATGCTTGTGGAGAACACTGGTATTCACACAGAGATTGCATCTACATTCACCTGTCACAGCATTCAAGGTGAGGCTTTTCAAACTAGATCCTTCAGCTGCTCTCTGACTTGGTCATGGTCAGACTTGGTGAATTTTCTGGAGTTTTCAGTGCTCCCTTGCCTTGGCTTCCCACATCTTCAGTTTAGGCAAGTGCCCCAAAGGCTCAGAAGGTTTGTGCAAGAAACGGTGGCCTACAGTGTTCATGTTTATGAGCTGTAATTTCATTTGAGGAGTTCCATTTATTGCCCAGACTGAGAGCACTGCAGAACAAGCCAGGTGATGTGCCTACTCATTTCTGGAAAATTACAAGATATGAGGTGATTTGGGTCAGTACTGGTAAATTTTTAAGCTCCTGAATTCACCTCTCTGCACACACAATCATCAAAGGCTTCATCATGGTCTTAGATGAGTGCCTCAAAGCTTTTGAACTCTTGGTCAAACCTTGGGTCTCTTTGAGAAAGGCAGAGAGAGAATCTCAGCTTTAGGAACATTCAAGAACACCTTGGTGAAACAGAACTCTTGTGTTTAGGTGCAGCAGGGTTTGCTTGGTGTGCAGGTAGGCACGTGAACCCTTTAAAGTTTGGTGTTGGCTACTTTGCATTGTGTGGTTGGAAAACGTGCCAGGTACAAATGCGGGTGACCCAAGGAGTGACAAGAAGAAGATGAACACTAAGTGATTGGTCTGTGACTCAATGTCTCTCTTCTCCTTCCCACTACATCCACACTTTTACTCTGAGACGCTTGTGGAGGGCATGAATAGTGACATAAAGCAGGGATACACTTTCAAATGAGGTACTCATGCAAGCCACTCCATCCTTTTAGCCTAAAATGATGCGTTTTAGGTATGGATGAGTATAGAAGACACCTGTGCATGTTAGAAAAGCTGGAAACAATATAAGTGCTTGGGGATTATGGATCTTTCCCAGAAGTTCTCCTTTAGATGAAAGGATTCCTGGAGTATCTTGAAATTAATCTAAGAGTACTCAGCATGAGCAGAGATGAGCTACTCTACTGGAATTGCCATGACAACTAACTTCATGGGGAAGGATAGATCTGGTGGGAAAAGGCTAACATGTCCTCCTCCAGGAATGTGAGGTGGTGCTAGATCTATCCACTCTCAAAGTGGGAATGAAAAGCATCCACTTTGTGCTCAGGGCCGTGCAAGAGGCCGGACCGGCTTCCCAAAATGAGTTCTCTTCTCTTGAACTCCCCATCATAAGCGATCAAGGCAGATGACATGGGAATTAAGAGCAATCTTCCACCTCACGGGAAAAGCAATTGACAAACTGGTCTGAAAAAACAACAAATGATAGATGAAATTATCATTTGAAAAGGAAAGGAAGGGAACCTGCAGACTTGAAGCATCCCAGAAATCTAAACAGAGGCCGCCTCACTATCCAGACTCATTCCATTTTAGTGTGCTATTTCCCAAGTTGTTGCGTGAATGATCCCAGTGTCTTTGCCTTTACAACCTTGCCTGATAGGCCATTCCACACATTTATTATCCTCGATGTGAAAAAGTGCTTCCTAACGTCTGTTCTAAATCTGTTTTAATTTCCATTTATGCTCCATTGTCCTATAATCTGTTTGGAGCTGAAAATAGAACCAAGGTATGATCTTCTTACAACCTCTGGCAATAAATTTTATTAGTATTTTTTTCCAAATTTCACAACCTTGCAGTAAATAAGAAAGCTTTATGGGGAAAAATAACCTCTATCCTCCTCCACTCTCCTCTCCACCCACAAACCCCATGACCTTTCTAAACTTTGACCAGTCTCATTGTTTTCTTTCACCCCTCCCTTTTGACTTAATATTGCATTGGTTACAGGAGTAAACCAATTATATGAGTATTAAAAATGGAAGCAGTTTGCTTGCTGGCAATGTATATCTTTTACCAATGGCTGATGGAAAAAAAAATTCTCCCAGCTGCTCTGTAAAGCTCTCTCAATGCAGCTTGGAACATCTGGTTTGTTTTGTGTGCAGTCTTTTACACAAGGCATTTGCAATTCTTTATTCAAATTGGATTTTTAGTTCACTTTCCGGCAGAAAGGTTGATATGTTTGTCATTAATAAGCAAGGTAAAAGTAATATGTATGTAATTAGAATTCAATCATCAGAACCAGGGTGGCAGGCTCCCCTAAAAGACATTTTCATTCATTTCAATCTGCAATCAGAGGATGAAGTTTCCTCAATGAGTTAATGCCATTCGGTCCTGGTGGACTGTAACATTGCTCCAGCAAGGCATATTTATTTGCATGATTGGCAATTAGAATTTATTGATTTCAAAAAAGGAAATCCTTCCCTGGGTACTTGTGTTTCACTCCCTTGGCTGACGTTGGACAGGAAAAGCTGTCAAGATATGGATACCACATCTGGGTTGGAGGAGGAGAACATAATTATTTCTATTTCTCAACAGTAATTTCTCAGGATCAAGGGCACTGATGGACTCTGGAGAGGGTTCATGCCAATATTCGTTGGCAGGAAATGAGATGGTTGATGACTATAATAACGAGACCTTTTTGATAATCTCAGTGGAGGATGCAATGTAGGCTCACACCCAAACTAGTCTCTACTAGATCTGGGCACTAGATCAGGCTGGTCTTACTCAGGTTTAGGTTTCAGCTGGAATTTTATATTAAATCAGAAATCAGCCTGAAAGTGGACTGGATCCTAGAGTGGTCCTTAGCATGAAATTTCTTTACCATAGACAGTTTGGAAGGGGTTTGTCATTGTTGCCTACATTCAAAACCAGAATCAGAAACAATTCCTCTCAAATAATGGGAAGGACCAGATAAGTTCCTTCCACAGGAATTCTAAAGGTGGGCAGCTTAGAAATTATAAAATTTATAAGAGAAAGTATACAGAAACTACAAATAAAGGGTGAAAACGAAGAGGCCAAAGGAGGGACAACATTCTAAATATTCATTTCCACTATTCCAGTTTTCCCTTGGATGCAGTACACTGCAGATAATAGTCAAGAATAGACACAAGCTCTTGTCTGCTACTTCTAAGGAAAATGACAGCCCACAAAGAGTTGAAATATGCTTCATTCTTCACCCTCAACTTGACCAAGAGCTTGAAAGGACTTAAAGCTCTGCCCTTTTTACCCATGCCCCCATTTTCCCTCCCTATTGTTGCCAAATATGCAGTTGAAATTAATAGCACTGCTTCACCTGCCACATGTCAAATTTAATTTTACTTTAAATCAGTCTTAATTATTCTAGTGAAGTTTATAGTTTTAATGGAAAGACATTGCTTGCTTAAACTATAACATTTATTACAAAGGGCCAAGAGAGATTTAAAGTCACATTGTCTTTCCAAAGTGGACATTTTTAACTAGATAGTATCACATCTCATGCCTTCTAAGAAGGTGAACTTTCTGAACCCAGCTATCCAAGACACACCCAATGACCAAGAAAAAAAAAAAGGCAAAAAAATAAAACCGCACGCAAACTAAAGACAAAGTCCAGTGCCTGGTGCAGATTTCTCCATTTGCACCAGGGCACTCGAGCACCAGTGTGGTACAGACTAATCCTTGCTGTGAACTATTTTCGGGGAATGAAGAGAGAAGGGTAATTCCAGGAATGTGGTTCCCATTTGATAGGCTGACAAATCAGGTCAACGGCTAATACTGATCACTATGAAATGCTTCAGCTCTGAGGAAGATTTAATGGTGCTCACAGCACTGTAGCTGCCTCCATCTCCCATTGGTGCCACTCATTTACGTGCAGGTGAAACATAAAACTAAGGGCTATTAAAGAGCCCACACTTTTTCCAGGAAGGAGGGTGTTAGGTCTGCATTAGATCCTGGCACTAATCCAGAGCCTGTAATCACACCTTGCCAACTGTACCGAAAATTTCCCCTATGAGTTCCTTTGGCAACACCCCATTTTACAGAGCTAAGTCTGTGCAGAGTGACAGCAGCCTTTCAGTCCAGCTGCATTTCAGTCATAGGAAAATAACCCCCTGGGCACAATTTATTAAGCACTCTGGGACATCTCTGGCAGTTTTGTTTAGTGGTTAGAACATAAGAAAGAGCATCAATATTCGATATCTGTTTGTTTGATGATTACAATTAAGGTATTTAATTTTTTTGTGTGCTCTGCTTTACCTGCCTGTGAAATAAGTAAAACAGTATTGCTAAAAATATTTATAGTCTATAGCTATCACTTATATATTGCATAAATATCCCTAAATTCTCTCCAACTCCCTCCAAAGATAAGCATTAGCTGAAGGTTTATACATGCATTGTTTCTTCTTTTTTCCTTTCTTTCTTCCTTCTGTGGGCTTCCACTCAGAAAACAGATGGTCTCTTCTCACTGACATTTTCTTACAGTTTTTAAATGATTCTGCAGTAGGGGAGAGCTGAAATGTTCAATCTAGAGCTGTTCAATCTCAATCTAGGTTCATAATTAACAGTAGCTAAGTGAAGTTTAATAAGGGCAGCCCACCAACTTCTCTTTTTTTCCTGGTGCTTTCACAGCCAGGCCATAATAAATGTGCTGTTCATGGAGTTTCCCCTGACCGTGACTCCCTGGAATATTTAGTGTTTACTTTTTGTGATAATTAAAGGAAGGAAAATGAAGCCTAAAGGAAGACGGGGTGACATCTAATATTCCTTAATATTCTCTTGTTTCTTTAAGTGATGGATTTTGCCAAAGGAGGGCCTCCCTCTCTTATCATCAGCCAGGTCCTGACCCTGGGCCAGGGATCCTGACTGTAACTTGACCCTGGGACCAGGTGTGTGCCTGAAGCCCACAAGGCTGACAAAAAAATATCAGCCCATGCTGCAAACAAACCATCCTGAGCACGTTATTGCCTTTAACTCTTTCAAGCTTGAGGCGCAAGCGCTGGAATGACTGCCCTGTGCTGTGGACTTGCTGCCAACACATCCCATGCCTCTGCAAATGTGTGGCATGCCAGGAAAACTGGGATGATCACACATGTGCTTAGGTGTGAGCCTACACAAACTGGACCTTTCATTTGTGAGAGCAACTTTGCTCTATCTGGTTGAAAATGGGACTGAGAGAGTTTGTGACCTGCAGAGCCATTTGCTTCCTTCCTCTGCTTTCACAAAGCTATTGCTAAATCTAAGGGATTTTATAGGGATTGACTGTGGGATGGGTGGGCTGCTCCAGGTTTTTGCAGCAGGTCAGGCTCTGGAGACTTTCAAGCAGTGTCTCAGATGTGCCTCAGGAGAGAATTCAGCTTTAATGCCCTCACCCAATACAGTGACTGCAGTGCTGGACAGCTGGACACACAGTGCAAGTGGCCCTGAGGAAACTCCCAGATGTCCCTTACAGGATTGTTCTAAACCTGGCCTAAAATGTCTGTAGTCTAAGAATTTGGCTGCCCTAAATCCTCCATGATTTTGAGCATGGATTACTCACAGGTACTCCTTTCTCCAGCAAAACCCCACAATATATGAAATATATTCTTTTTATTTGCCTGCTGCTTTTCTTTTCTCTTTTTTTCCCCAGCCTTCAGCATGTCCCCAGGTCATCCCTGCAAGCCTTTGTCCTCGGCTGAAATGTCTGGAGACTTTTATGGGGGGTTCCTGTCATCACATGCATCCCGGTGCATGGGCTTTTAGGCAGACTCCTCAAACTATGAATTAAAAAACACAGGAGCTGACAGCCCTGTGAACTACCTGTGAAAAATCATACCTGGGTTTATGAAGCTATTATGTCTTCAAGGACGTTCGGCAGCAATTCTTGAGGAGACAATGCTACAGGGGGAAAAAAAGCATTTTCAACATCAGTATCTACTCTAGTCCTAGTACAAAATGAATGCCACTAAGTAATAAGTAGTCTGCATTGTTATAAGCATAGAGAGTGATCCAAAATCTATTAAATAGGAGAATTTCCAGTGATATCAGTGGTCTGTGGTTGGGGTCTTCAGATAGAAAATCTCACTGGTATCCCATTTGCATTGTAACAGTCTCATAACAATTTGTGCAGTAAAATCATTACCAAAAGCCATTAATAATATGAATACACGAGCAGTTCAGCTCTTTCCAAAGGGGCTTAGCCCCCCTTCGCTTCTAGAGTCATGCACAGTTAAAGAAATCAAAGCTTTCCCTTTTCTTTTACTGATCATAGAAGTAAAAAAAAATGTAGCCAAGATTGAATGTTTTCTCTCTTCCTTCCCCCTTTTCGTTTTTGCTTGCTGCTGAAAAATAAAAATAAAAAATTGCCAAATCCATTTTAATGACACTTTATATAAACCATTTTTCCAGACTGAGATTGTGGACATCACTATGTTCCACCCCATCACAAACTTTTATGGCTGACTTATAAAGTCCCAGAGAAGGAGATGTATAAAATTCATGCAGACCATGGATACCAGAAAACATATTTGGGAGCTTAGACAGGGGTTCCTTGGAGACAGATAATATGTAATTGAGCAGTTACCCCCCAGTGTAGGGATATCAAAAGAAAGCAGATACCTGTTTGCTCAGGTAAAGCCTATTCCAAAAGTTAAACAGATGGAATTTGGTGCGGTCGATTTATAGCCACATTCTCTCACAACACCACCAACGAAACATACTTAACCAGGAAGATGCTCGTGAGTCATGGAGATCCAAGACATAAAGCCAGTTTATCTCCCACCTGCCTTGTGATATCTTCCCTCATATTAAAATGATCACCCATACAACACACATTTAGAGTATACAAAGCTAAATGTACCTTCACGACCACATGTACCCTTCTGCAAACTCAGACCAGACTAATCAGTTGCACTTCCCAGCTGTAATTCTTAGCAAAAGAAAAAAACCCTACAAAAGTCCATTAAAGTGTTAAAATCAGTACTCTTTGTGCCAGTGCATCCTACTTTGTATGATTTAAATTGGTACAAGACCCTCATGGATTGGAAACACTGTATTATCCTTTTCATCCCATTTATCTCACAAAGTGAATTTATTAATTCTCTCCATACTAGGAAAATTCTCTATTTTTCACGTCTTTTTTTTTTACCACTATTGATTTCTTTCAGGAGTGTTAGGGATAATGCATTGGAAACACTGGAAGACCAAAAGCTTTCATCTGCTAGTCAGAACATCAGATAAACCAAGTCTCCAGGTTTGGAACGAAGATGATTGACTGGGAAATGATTTAATAATCACTTCTCCATGTGGAATTCTCTTTTAAAATGTATTGTTTTCTGTGCATGCCTACAGGTGTCTGAGTATATAAAAATAATAGATCTGGCTGAAAACTCCTCTGCTTTGGCAGTTTTCAATCTTTCTGGGTTTGTTTCCCAATAGAAAGCCATTCTTTTCACTGAAAACAGTAACAACAATGAGTTTGTTTGCCTGTCAATGAGGGAAAAAATCCTTCATGTGTTTTTTTTGCTCTCCTGATTTACTCTTTTATTACCATGGTTATTAACTTTACCATTTGACATAACACCAGACATTTAGCCTCTCACAGCACCCCAAGGCAGGCATTGTCTGTGCCATGCACCTTGTCAGCAGAACTCATCGAGTACCTGCTCCTGGCTGGGTGTGCTCTGGTGGCTGTTTGGATCAACATGGCAGTCCTGTTTTGTGAAAGCAAATGAAGGATAATTATCAACACAGCTCTTGTTAATATTGAGCTTGCAGAGAGTGGGGGGGAATTTCTGCCTTGGGCTGAGGTTCCCTTGCATGTCTTTGGGTTGGGGAGCTGAAGGCTTGCACGGCACTGCTCATCTAGGGATGCTCCTTCGGTGGGAAAAGGCTCAGTGGCTCCAACGGTCCTTGGTCTGGCACTGCCTGACCTTCTCTTGGGACAGATCATGCACACAGAGCAGCACATATGTATGGGTGGGCTGGGAAACATCTGCTAATAATGGAGCAGACTAATGAGCGAGGAGCTCCTCGGCAGGGCGCGTCCCTTGCTCCTCTGGAGGTGCCGAGGTGGGACTGTGAAATTTGGCGATCTGTCGAGTGTCTTTTTTGTGCACTGTCACGCATGGTGTTTCCAATCAGCCTCCGAGCGCCAAGAACTGCTGAGAGCAGCCAACCTCTCCGCCCTCCTGCGCAGCTCAGTAACTGCAGGCTTCCTCTTGGCAGGCATCTTCGGCACCCAAAATAATAAATAAATAAAAATAAAACCACTCTATAAGTGTCTGCCTGTCTCCCTCCCCTTTTATGAGAAAACAGAGTGGGGAGAAAATGTTGCAGGTGGAGTAAGAAGAAAAGCAAAGAAAAATCTGCTCAGACAGAGAGACAAAACAAGCAACTGCTTAAGGGATTTGGCAGCAAATGAAACTGCCCCCTTCCCCCTCCCCATTTGGAGCCTGGTTCAGCATGTACTGGTGGTGGATCACAGTACCAGCCACACTGAGATACAGGCAGACACTTCTGTCTCACCAGCTGCTCTGACAATCCATTTTCATAAAGGAATGGGAGGGGAAGCAAATCTGCAAGATGGAGCTCCCGGTCACCGTGTGAAAGCTTCTTCCCGCACCGCCCCGTGCTTCAGGTGTCGAGGCTGTCAAAGGAGTTTGACAAGAGCAGAGAGTGGCTTTCCCTAAACATACAGCGACTGCAGCCAGGATGCCTTCAGTGGCTACACGCATCCGGGCTTGTACATTACACACGACGCAATTTTGGAGATTCCTAATGAAAACCTGAAGTGCTGCATTGTGATTGATGACTGGAATAGGCGTTCTTCCCACTGGGCAGTTAATGAGACAATCGCTCCACATTTGCCTAGGACAACACCATCTTAAGAAAATGAGCTCTGGCTACTTTAGGCATTAATAATGTATATTTTTTTCTTTTCCCATGAGGTGTTAACCCTTTTAGCCATCCCTGGCTAAGGAAGAATCTGGATAGTTAAGTTCTGTCAACTTGTCTGCCTACATATATAATAAACTATTGCGTGACACAATGCATTTCTTATGCAATTGAAGTGATTCATCCAGAAAAGATATGTTTCAATAGAGGGGCATAAAAGTGATTCTTTACATTTCGTTTGTGCAAGTACCAAAGCTTGTGAGGCACTTTGGAGTCCATCTGGCTGAAATGTGCTATATATAAATGTAAGATTGTTATCACCAAAAACACATTCAGTATGGTGTTTCTCTCACATATTTTTTTGTTAATTTCAGTGAACCAGTTCTTTATAATGAATAATTTCCATTGGAAAGCTTTGTTTTCCCTGTAACATAAAGCTTTTTTGGTTTCGATCCCTTGTCTGGTTTTCATTAGCTTTGCAATGAATTAGCCAAGAGGGCTTTTCCTCTCAGTTAGGTTGGGAAAGTACCACTGGCATGCATCTGATTTTTGTGGGAAAGTTCCTTTTTTTCCTGTTATTATTTAAATTATTAATTTTGCTTGCATTCCACTACAGATTCTTGCAATCCCAACAACGAACCATGCTCCTACACTTCCACATGTATGTGCCTTTACTCCTACATATCCCTCACATGCTCAACACCATAGGATTCTTATCTCTCTGAATACAGTGTTTTATATGTCACAACTATATA
The DNA here is from genome assembly GCF_017639235.1 of Corvus kubaryi. Lineage (NCBI taxonomy): Eukaryota > Metazoa > Chordata > Aves > Passeriformes > Corvidae > Corvus > Corvus kubaryi. The sequence continues at coordinate 7,701,869 of NW_024581133.1, read as the reverse complement.
AATGTGTGTGTTCAGAGCTGTTAGAAAGCAAAGAGTCATAAAGAGATTGTATCCATAGGTAATGATCTGATTTCTAAATCCCAAGCAAGATTTTTGGAGGCCAGCCCCAAATATTCCAGTCAAATTTTAGACCCTTGTTCAAGAAGTCAGCAAATCCTTTCTCTTGTAATATCAACATCTTTCAAGGTCAGTTTTACTGGGGTTTCATCAACAGGGTGGGGACATGTTTGGGTTGAATTTTTACCCTGAAATAGACCTGGCCTGTCTTTTCACTGACATAGTCCACAGTATTGGAGCAGGCAGGAACCTATGAACAGTGTTACTCAGTGCCACATAATATCCTGTGGCCCTGCCAGTGTATACAGGAAAGTGGTTTTATGGTTCCAAGGTGAGCTCCACATGGATTCACCAAACCCTGCAGGAGAAAAACACACCAGAGAGGTTCTGTCTCACTGTTTTTTTCTGCAGAATTGGAACTTGTGTTAAGCATAAAAAGCACACAGAAGCAAACAGGCAAAAACTTGCTTATCAGAATGTTTTGCAATGAACTACATGTTTAAACAGCTCCCATCTTAGAGGGGAATCATTTTAATCAAAAGACATGGCAAAGAAATTAAAACAAACCTCTATAAATAAAATTACATAATGTGTTGTGCCACATTTTACTTGCATATGAAATGTTTTTATAAACCCCTTTATGACCTCCCCACTTATGTCTTCTGGGTTTTGTTATTATTAACTGAGTGGAGGATAGTTCTTACTCTATCCCAGATGCAGCTGCTTATGAATTCACCCTTTCATAAACTAAATAGTTTATGTATATGTATGTGTGTACTTTTTCTCCTTGTTGTTTTTGCAGTAGGCAGAAATCACACACTATATGATGCAGTTACATCACTCCTCCGAGCACCTTGCTTTGCACATCATTAGCTTCCAAAGATAGACACAGCCCTCCCAGACAGCAGTGGCAAGTTATCAGACTTGGGAAAAAAATCTTCTGTATGGAAAACATTGCTGTTGTAAAGCTGGAGCTAGACCCTGACTAGAAAACGGGCTGTGTTCCTGCTTCAAACACTCCTACAGCTCTTAAATGGCCAGTGTCATAAAACCCAACATGAATTATTGCCTTCCAGCCAGCTTAGTATTTTCATCTGCAAACTTTTATTACATTGTTCAGCACTGACGTGAAATAGTGGAGAGATTACCCAGCTGCACAATGTACCCTCTTGTCCCCATCTGCACCAAAGCTGCCAGCTGACTGTACACTGACAGCAACCCCCAAGTGTTCTGCTACTCCAAAAACAGAGGAATGCCACAGGTGATGCATTGGTGATGATGGACAGGTACTTCCAGGGGGCTGTCAGAGCAGTGCTTACCTGGACTTACCTCTACATTTATGTTCTCAAGGACCTGGAGGCAAAGTGAGGGCATTGGGAGCACTACCATGATGTAATTGGTCTCTCAGTGCATAGTTTGGAGATTTGCACCTGTGTTTAACAACAGGTAAAGGAAATATTGAGCTCATTTTCTAATTTTCTAGTACTTGCAAGCCTGGTGATGTCTTCATACAAGACCAGATTTCAAGTCAAAGGCATTGCTACAAAGTAAGACAGAAATTACCTTAAAGACAGTTTTCTGTGGCCTATATGGAAAGCCAGCAATAAAGAACTGAACAGAAGGAAAAAATATGCATAGAAAGAGTCACAAAGGGACAATAAAAATAGAAAATTGACCTGTCCTGGTTGGGAAAGATTTAACTTGACTTTTAAGCCTATCTTGATCCCACTCACATATCTTTTTTCCTCCATCTCAGCCAAGGCCTGATACTGTGCAATATGTGGCATCAGCTGAAAACTGAGCAGGATCTAGACCTATGAATTGGAGTTAAATTTTGCCAAAGCAAATGTACAGGGTCCTCTCCCAGTTCTATCCTGGAGCCATTTTGTAGGGTCTGTTCCATTTACTGTTCTAATATGAAGCTGCAACTGGTTATTAGATTAAATGAACTATCTGAATTTCATCAAATTAAAGACTTGGTTTCTATTTTGATGTCAACATGTTGAAGAGCTAGATCACGGAATAATAGAACAGTTTGGGTTAGAAAGGACTTTAAAGACCATCTTGTTCCAACCCCTGCCATGGGCAGAGACACTTTCCACTACATCAGGTTGTTTCAAGCCCTGTCCAAACTGGCCTTGAACACTTCCAGGGATGGAGCATCCACAGTTTCTCTGGACAGCTTGTGCCAGGCCCTCATTACCCTCACAGTAAAGAATTTCCCCCTTATATATAATCTAAATCTACCCTATTTCAGTTTCACATTTTTCAGACTTTCATAATATTTCAAATGTATCTGAAGTCCACCCACATTACCTGGCTATTTTCTCTATGTTTCAATGAAAAGGGAATTAATGGGTGAGATTTATTTTGCCACGTGTGGTAGTCCCTGTGGGCAACCATTTGTACGTTTGAATGTTGGTAAATGATGGAAAGTTCCGTATCCATGGGAAGGTCATTTGAAAGTCTCAGAAAACAATTTTATATGCAAGAAACAAAAACATGATCCATTTCCCATTTCAATGGGTATCTTTTCACAACCACAATGACCCATGAGTTTGGGGTTTGTAAAGCTTATTCTCTGTCATACAAAGGCCATTTTTAGTGCAGTTTGAAGGCTACAGGAAGGGTTAACCTCTCAGCTGCCCTCCCACGCTGTGTTTTGATCGGTGCCCCAAGCTACAGGACAGATATCTCTTTGTTTTTTGTCTTTAATATCCAATTCCCAATTCACTTGTGTAGATGATGGGACTCTACAAAACTCCCTTTGTCTGAAGTAAGAGATGCAGCACTTACTCCACAACTGACTTTTAATACTTGACTTTTTTCTTTCTACTTCAGAAAGCACCTGCTTGAGCAGCTTGATGACTAAAGAGCCTTTCAACCTCCCTGCCACCATTTTAAGATCTGATCTACTTCATAAGAGACTGAACACCATTGTGGCTGCTGTTAGAGTTACATACGTGAAAAGAAATCGATGGTGTTGATGTGATTGTTAGTGGGTAAGTGGATGCCAGGAACTACAGCAATAGTTGACGCAGCTATTGGGAAGTCTGAAACATGAGGCTGAGACCATGGAGCATTATGCAAAGTCAGGGGAAGGTGGGATGTTCCTTCTTATAATTAATGGACTCTGTATTGCATCCTGGAAGAACCCAGAGATAGAAGATTATCTTATCCCTATGGTTGGTTTGTTTTTAAATTTATTTTTGCCCTTCATGCCAGACATAGTGCACAGGGGTAAAATGACAGCACAGAAGAAGACTGGACAGGCTCTAGACAAGCTTGTACCAGCTTTACAAAAGCCGATGGTGAAGACTTAAAGCTGTACCAAACATCAGCAAAGAGAAACATCAAATCAGCCTGGATGCTGGGGCATCCAAAGAGACTGAAATTTTCACTTGTCTGAGACTTCATTGAACATTGAACACACCTGAGGTGTTGCTATTCTGTCTTTTTATGACTCGTATGCAGGAAAGACACAAATGGTGTCAATTCCAGACACTGTGGTTCAGACATTTGATGAAACAGAAACCAAGCATAGGGAATCAAACATTAATTTATAAGTTCAGAAGTGAAAATAAGGTCTTTGTTCTTCCTTCTTGTTCACAACATCTAAAGCCTTGAGGAATAAACACTTCTATAGTCAACTTGTTTATAACCTTACGGTAGATTATGTTTATTCGTTGCATGTGTAACTCTCATGGTTATAGCAAGAAATAAAAACAAAGAAAGAAATCAGAGTTGATTACAGCCAGTGGTGATGTGACTGGGAAACAATAGATGTATTGTGAGGGAAATCTCACAGCAGCCCGGAAACACACAGGAAAGAAAATTTTAAAAAAGGGGAAAAAAAGTAAGAAAAAAAAGAGAAGGGAAAAGACAGACGAAGAGTGAGAAGGAATGAGAGATTTCTTATGCAAACATATAAACGATGTTGCCTGAAGTCTGCATTGCGTAATGGAGGAAAGAAATTTCTCAGTGCAAAATGCTCTGTGGTCATTTGGCTTTTTTTTTGTTGGGTGGATGTTCTTTAGCAGGGAAAAAATGCATAAAGCAGTTCTTCCAGTAACCTCTGACTCCTTCTCGCCATGTCTCTCTCTTGCTTTCACTCTTGTTCTGTTTTTATTTATTCCCTGCAAATACAATGGAGAATAAAAATGTGGTAGGACCTGCTGGCGGCAACTATGGCCTCCGGATCCAAGCTGACAAAAATGTCAAGAAACTGACAGTAAAATATGCGAATAAAATCCCTGTGAACGAGAACAAAACTCAGGCTCACACCACCACTCTCTACATTGTGGCTTTTGAGAGCATTTCTATCAGTAGCTATGACTTTCTCTTTAAAAAAGCACACACGTATACATTTATCATATGTATTGTCTTCTAAAGTCTTTCGTCAAAATCTCACAGGAGGGAAACGGTGCACAGGAAGATGGGAAGCAAGAAACATGTAGGGCAGGGAGCTCAGGGAAGAGCTGACATTCCATGGAGAGACAGAACTGCATGCTGAGCACCAGACATATGGATCCTGTATGAAGCTGCAAGACAGACAGACTTCTGCTGCTCCCTTCTGTGATCATGAGATGAGGGAAACACAAAAGCAGTGTCTAGGAAAGGCAGCTCCAAGGAGCACTCAACCATCCATAAGCCTGTGTTCTTTATACTACCCGGTGGGGAACAGCTCTTTTCTTTGAGTAGATGATCACCTTTGGGTGGATCTTGGAGTAAGGATGGATTTAAGGGACTGGGATGGTTCAGTCTGGAAAAGAAGTGACCTAAGTATGGCCTGAATGTGGTCTTCCAACATATAAGAACAACTGGAGGGAGCCAAACAACAAAAGGCTTATCTTGTTTTCACTAGGGGTAGAGAAAGAAATAACAGGCTTGAATTGCTCTAGAGAAGATTTAGGTTTAGAAAATAATTTATTATCATTAAGATATTTCAAACACTAGAGCTAATTGCTGTGCAGCTTCTAAACTTTTTAGAAACATCTGCACAAATATTTTTCTGGAGGATACAGGCCTAGTTATTCCTGGCTGGGACAGTGTTGCACATCCTTGAGTGCCATTTCAGTTCTCCTTTCTATGCTCTTGCTGTGGAGAATCCAATAACTAGGCAGAAGGATTTTATATTTCTGATCATAGGTGAAAGGAAGTGCCTGCTATGAAGATTCCCTTCTTGATTCTCATAAACTGTCCCCACGACTTTTGAGGAGCTGACTCGCCTTCTCCACACAAATGTGTGGGGACTGGCTCCTCTGCTTGAGGAACGAGGGAGCTCAGGATGGAAACATTCTCCTGTGCAGAGCACTGACATGAAATGTGTATGACACTTATGCAGTACTTAGAGCTGTTTTGAGACCTAAAGCAAAGTGAAGTGGTGTTAAGTCTTTAGCTGGAAATTTTCTTCAGGAGAAAGTTTCACGCTGCTATCTTGGAGATGTGCAAATATTCACTGAGGGGGTGTCATAGAAAGGTCTATAAATAATCAGATATGAGCCCCCACATGAATTATGCATGGAATACTTAGAGAAAACGTGAATGTCTTGCACTAGAAGAAATCAGATCAGTGCCACTGAAATCACATTGCTATTTCTATGAGGTATTAACTGAAAGCTAGAAGACCTCATTTTTAAAACTGGCTACAACAGGTGCTTGCAGGTCTGTTCAGACAAAAATCATGGCTTTGTGGAAGCAAATATTAAGAAGTCTCTAAAATGTGTTAATTTATTATGAATAGAAAGCAGTTCAATGTTACTTTTTAAGAAAAACAGTCACAATACAACATTCATTAGCCCCTAAGTGAGGCAGGGGCTTGTCAGTCAATTAGATTTTTGACCCGAAATCATGTAGGCTCTTTTGTAAATTCTGTATCCTGCACCTGGAGGTGAGAGGTACAATATCAGCACACTGTTTTACTTATTATTCATTATATCAAACTGCATTGCTATTAGCAGTAATAGTGCATTTGCTCCCATGAAGTTAAAACTAGCAAGAGCAAAAAGAACAGTTTTATTATAGAACATTTCACTAATAGACTTATTTGAGCAGAGCTCTATTGGTACTGAAACAAAAATAATTAATTTATGAAAGTCTTTAAGTTGTACTTTATTTTCAGCTTCAAAGATGTCTTGTGAAGACAAGGCTTCTCTAACAGTCTTTCCAAACAGCCATTCCCTTCCCCAATAAGGATACTTTTACAACTGATCTTAAATATTCCACTGCATAGTTGTGCCTGCAGAATTACGTTTACTCTCTTCTCTCCCTGCAAATTGTCAGAATGCCTTCTCTCACTGACTGGCAGGTAAACAGTCCAAAAGATGAAAATTCTTATTGATAAAATGAAGGACAATATTATTCCAATCTTCCCATCCCTGTCCGAAGATGGGACCTTTAGTACAGACTCTTGGAGAGGGGTCAAAAGATGAAAATGGTCAAATACATGGAGTGCCGTGTTTACTATATTTCAGTATCAACTAAGCAGGACTAGTTATCACTCACTGGCATCAGGGAAAATGAAGAATAATTCCATCAATGTCAATGCCATTACAACATCATAAAATTGGCATGAGTTGGGAAAAAAAACTGGGCCTACTGCACTGAGGTTCTTTCATCTCCTCTGCATGTTCCCTAATTTGTCATTACTAGAATAGTTGCTATAACTATCCTGGTGAAAATATAAAAGAGAGACTTGCATGGCCCATAAACTCAATGAACCATTAAATAGGTGACAATAATCTTGATAGAAGTTTGGAATATTTAATTAGCACAAAAATGCACTTAGTGAGTGAGTTCAATTGCTGTCATGGGTACTCCTCAAAATAATAGCCAAAGATTTTATGTGTCCATGAAATGCCTTAGAAGACATTTAAGAAAAGAAACAGACAATATTTCATGTATTAATTGAGGATCAGACACATCTGTAAGTGTCCAGTAATAAACATTTCCAAGGAAAGTTAACCTAGGTCTCCTGGAATCCCAAAGGTGACTTCATTACACATGAAGTTAAATAATTCACTGGCAAGTTTTCAGTAGCAGGAGCTTATAAAAAGACAACTGAAGAGCAAATATTTTACCTTTTCAACAAACCAGGGTCTACCTAATAACATAAGATTTTGAGAAGAATAAAAGAAAAAAAAAATCATTGGGGATGATACAGTATTTCCCATTTTAGGAATCTTCTTCCCACTTGAAACTGCCTAACAGAAGGTCTCTGTTCATACAAACTCAGTACTCCTTATAATTTTCAGTAGCAGGGAGCTGTTTATATACATATTTTCTTCCCATGTGGCATTGCCTCCTTCATTGGTTATGATTGTAAAGACTCGTGTACCTCTACATTAAGGAGTATAGAGTAGAAGCGTGTTTATAATAGCTCTCTCTTTGGCACTTGTGCTGCCACTCCTGAAATATCACATCCAGATTTTGGCATCCACAGCTGAGGTTGTGTCTGCATTAAGAACTAGTTCACAGCAATCAGAGAGGATCTGTGCAGGATCTGTACAGAGAAAAACGAATGCAGAGCACCTGATGTCCCCTCAACAGTTGGGGTCTTTGGGGTTGGAGCACTGTTTTTTTATCCGAAAAGATAATTCCATTTGGGGCCACCCAAGATAGCTGACAGTGTAAACTAAAGCAGCATAAGGGAGAAATCACAAGATTTCCTTTGAAAATATTCTCCTGATCTGAACAACACCAGTAGCATAGATGCACCCTGAAAGTGCTGAAAAAAAACGGAAGGTGATGGTGGGTTAGAAAACAGCCCATGAATAAACAAAGGATTTAAAAACATTTTTGAGAGAGAGCCTCTGAAGGAGCTGCTGGAGACAAGATAAAGCATTAACTTGATCTCAGTCAAAAGTGAGTGGGTGTAAGTACTTTGTCAAGTACCGAATACTGCTACTTTGGCTGGAGAGTGAAGATAGACAAATTTAGACCAGAAACACGATACGTATATGTGTGTATATATATACACACACACGTATATGGTATGAAAGTATATATGTCTATAGACTGTTGCAAGGAAGTTAAATTTTAAAGTGGAATAATCACTTTTACTCTAGTTATAGCTTTCATTGCCTATTACTAAATGAAGTTTTCAGATTAAAATAATCTCTCCCCCATTCCCCTTCCATGTTAACCCTAAGTTAGCCTCAGCTATTGGACTTGAAGCGAGGAAAGAATTCAAGGAAATTTTATGACCTCTGGCATGCAGGCTAACAGAGGAGGGAACTGCAAAGGTCTTTTTGCTGTTAACTTCCATGAATCTGTCATTCAGAGGCTGCAGGCTGAAAGCTGATACCCCATACATTGCAGTGACCGTTCTAGGGCATCTCTACTAACAGATGTTTCTATTCTTGTCCAAACACCTTCCTTCAAAGTTCTGTTCTTGCTGTGACCTTCATACCAGGACTTGTTATCTTTCTGGCAATGTTTCCAGAGGAGTTTCATGGACCAAAGCTGCTAAAATAATTTGGATATAGGTCAGATAAAATATTCATAGATGTTTGCCTGTTTGTCAGTGCTAGAACATGGTTGAACTTCTTAATGATTTGTCACCTCTGCTGTTGCAACAGATAAAACATCTGGGCAAAATTTCTTATTTCCTCCATGTCCTTAGAACTGCATGTGTTCTAGAAACTCAAAGTAATTTCTGCCACAGACTTAAGTGTAAAGAGAGGCTTCTCATGGATCACTTACCTTAGCTTATAATTTTAACATGTTTTCTTGTTTCCTTTGGACTGCCTATCGAGAGCTTTTTCTCTCCTTTTTGTCCTGTGCTTCCTGTCAGTATGCAACAGTCGACCTGCAGCTTTGCTTGACATTTGGTGGTCCAGATGCTCATGTCACTGCCCAACCTGTGGGTGTTCTTATCTGTGGAAATAAATTAGATATCATACTAATACGTACATCATCTTCCACATGGAGTTAGGGAAGTCTCTTCTCGTTGTGTCACACTGAGCAGGAAAGGTCTGTGTCGTGGGGCGTCTCTTGTGTGACACAATCAGGTCGCCAGCATGACCAGTGGGTTAGCAAAGTGGCTTTCAAAGCTTGGGAATTTCCATCTGGTTATTTGACTCCTTTGAGATTTGAACTGCCAAGCATTCATGTTAATGTAATCAGACTTTTGCGAGGGTATTCTCAGATTTTCATGGGTATTTGGATGAATTGGAAGAAGGACCATAAAAAAATTTTCTTTAACTTAGACCAATAAAATATTGATAGAGAAACAGGAGTCTCTTATTTAAGCCAGTGGCACTCACATTGATGATCTATTCATCTGAACTTTGGTTCAAGAGAATATAAAATGCTTAACCGTACTGCCAACAGGGCACAGGCATAGCAGACCTAATAGTAGCTTTTTGTCATGACTATAAAATTTTGGGGCTAGATTAAGTTTCTTAGAGTCACACTCTTCCACAGACCTTCAGGAGACATCCACACACTATGGATAAGCACTTTAGGAAAGACATGTTGAATGGCTAACCCTGAAGTGATCTTGAACGTCTGCTAATGGCCATGAGATCTGGGGAAAGAAACAGCCACACTTTATTTTCAAACCAGGAAATGCAGCTGTGGGAACAAACAGCATGTAATAAACACTTGAATCAAAGTTTGTGGGAGTTTTGTTATTGACTTTGAAGTAAGCAAGTCTGAGGCCTTTACTATGGAAGCTGTGATTCTGTTTGTGGTTTTTTAATGGCTAAAATATCCCACGGTCAGCTTGAGACTAAGGATTTCATTTTTGGTCTTAAAAAGAAAGGCATAAAGGAGAATTCTATATTGTTGTGCAGTCTGGCTTTTATTTTGAAGGGCATTTCTTAAAAAAAATAGTGCAACTTCTGTGAAGAGTGTTGTGTTTAGGAAAAAAAAGTTCAAAAAATACCACGCATGATTGATCTCAAGGCTGCTTGCCGATCCAAAGACAACACAGCGCGGCAGTCAAATATACATTTTATGGGCTTTTGTCTGTTTTGCAATAACAGTGGAAAGCATTCTTTAATTAAAATTTAAAACCGTAACTGATTAATTTTCTGTGTAAACAATCCCTGTAAACATGGAAAGTCAGCATTTTAAGGGCAGAGTGGTATAAATTTTGCTTCCTCTCCTGGGTGCTCAAGGGAGAGATGGAAAGAAGGGAGGGGGAGTGCAGGAAGAGACCCAGGAGGGGGAAAAAGTTCAAGGCCTTGGTGTTCTGTACTCAGCGTACACCAGCTGCAGGATCTCGCCTGCTGCCCATTTCTCTGTGCAGGAATGTTGGCATAGGCTCCCCGCTCTCGCTGGGCTATGATTTATTCTCTCTCAGATGTTCGAGGCTGATTTCCAGAGCACCCATTCCCCCCATGACATGGCACTGCAGCACTGAGTCGTGCAGAGGGATGCACGGCTCCTGGAAAAGAGGGAGAATGCTCTTAGCATATTGTCTGCAGCTATTTCCACTTCTGATGTCATCAGTGGTTAAACAAGTTTAGTAGCAACTCCTTTCTTGCCTCTCTTGGCTGTCACTGGAATTTTGTTATTCTTCTGTGGGGCATTCATGGAAAGCTTGACAAATGTTAAAGTCTGGGTCCTCAGAAGTGCTTTTTAGTGGGATTTAGGTACCCACAACATAAGAACTATGTTTAAGTTTCTAAAGTCTTTGGGTAAGGTCAACCTTATTGATGTCTGGGTGAGGAAAGCAGCAGTGGACAGCTGAATGCTAGGTTCTTCCACTGGGACTGCAGGATAATGCATTTATACTTTGGGAAAAGATCTTGACATGCAGTGTGAGTGGAAAGGCTTCCATCAACAAAAGAAGTGCCAGACCTGACACTTAGGATCCACTTTACCACCCTCACAAACTAGGATAATCCTTCATGCAAGCAGATTTTAGCCATATCTGTGTCCAGTGGCTTCAACAGGTCTCCTTTGGAGTAAGATACCACTCCAGGGTAAGCACTGGAGTAGTGAGACTGTCAATGTTTCAGCTTTTTCTTCATTACTTTTTCTTTAGAAAATAAAAAAACATAAGATAGGTGTAAATATTTTACCCACTCCTTTACTCAACTCTTGTTAAATGGGAGCACTTTTGATGCCATGATTCAAAAGGGTCAAGGGAAATCTCTGTGGGTGAGAGGAGTGGCAGCCCCTCTGTCTTTAGCAGAAGTGTCTTCACATCTGTTGTAATACAAATGCCTAAAGAAATTAATATTGAGCTGTTATAAATGTTCCTCCTGCTGCTACAGCTTTGCCTATGGACAGAGGAATTTTATCGATGATTTCAGATTGTGTTGCTCTCTGAATAAAAATTTTTAAAAAAATGAGATTCAAACCAAATACAGCTCTGATCTGACTGGAAGGCTTTGCTAGCACACATGAGAGTTATTTCTTGTAACATATGAGCCTTTGCCACCTTGGCCATCCCAGCTGCCTTGCCTTAGCTGAACACAAAACTGATTTTTCCTCACGCTTTCTTTATTCTTTTTAGTTTTGCTGAAACCAAAATGCAATATTCCTCCCCGATAACACTCCTTCCTGCCTCTTCCCAAACAAGCATCCCCAAGAGACAAATTCCTCTGGAGGTCCAGTGCTGTGAAACATTCACAAGGATGTCTCCCACTGCTACAATCTTGGAGAGAATCCTGCCATCTCACACAGCCCCTGCAGCTATTTGGTGAAACGGATCCAGCTAAAGTTAATGGTAAAACATCTGCTGGAGTTTTACCCAGCAACTTTAACGGAGCCAGGATGTCAGCCACTGAATTTTGGCACTCTGCAGCAGACAAATATTGTGATCTGAGATTCTCAAGACAGCTGGCCTCCAACCTTCCTGTCTGCACACTAGAAACAATTTCAGAGTTTATCAGTTCTGTATCATAATCAGTTCACCCAGCCATAAAACCTGTTGGTCTCCCTACTTAACTATTTACCTACCTTCTTACCCACTAAAATGGCCATTAACTCTCCTCTTGCAGCCAGCTGTACTCTTACCAGTATGAGGCTGAGTTTAAAGGAAGGACACTTCATTACTGCAAGTATTTTCCACCAAATAATTTGTCCCTACCATTTCTAAATCTTCTTTCCTTTACCACTGTTGAAAAAGGACCAAGTGAAGCTCAGGAGACATATGTAGAAATTACTTTTGTTAGCAGGGAATGTAGATTATACTGGAAGTGTTCTAACAGTTTAGCTAAGTGTGGACACTGATGTGTCAGAGTGCTCTACTGACAGCTTCTTTTCCTCATCTTCACACTCCTGGCACTCAGAAAAAAAGAAAGAAGAGCACGCAGACCAGCACAGTTTGGAAAATTTTGGAAAATCCAAGGCAGAAATGGTGTAACTCCCAAGATTTGGCTCCTCCAGTCTGAAAGCAATTTACTGTAGCTGTTGCACAGGCTGTTTGTTGAGGAGGAGATGATTAAACCGGACACTCTATTCAGAGCTCGTGGTCACTTAAAAGATCTTGGAAGCATTCCTGGAGAAGGACACAGCCAAATGAAGCCCAAGCCTCGCCTCGCAAAGAAATCCCCATCATACACAAAAGCGCCAGGAGCTGTTCCCATTCCATATTCAATTCAGCATAAGTACTCTTTTAAATGTTAGTGAAAGAGAATATCAGCCAGCCACAAAAAAGGACAATTACCTTATAGTTTTGAACTAAAAAGCCAATCTTTCTGCATTGAAATGAAACCTGAAAGGCACAAGCAAGGGGCTAAGGGGAGGAGGGACTGGGAAAAAGTGGGGGGAAACAGACGAGGGACAGGACTGAGATGAGAAAAAGACTTCAGAAGCTCCGGCGTTTGCTCAAGAGCCCTTATGTCTCTGAATGGTGCTATTTCTCTCATGCTACAGAGCAACAAAGTTGTTTCCACCCCCACCCCTCCTTCCTCTGGCAATGCGAACAAGATCATAAACGTCAGATGCAGTCTTGTCGCTTTAATGGTCTCATGGCTATGAATAAAAATGGCGCGGTAACAGATTTGTTAATTGACTTTATGTGCAACTGGCATACATTAGGCAGCTCTGTTAGCACCGCTCACAAAGCTGGATGTGTTGCTGCTCGCTCCCACCGCCATCGAATTAAACTTTTAACAGTTGAGAGACCAGAGGGTTAAGCCTAGGAGGCTGGAGTGATATTTTCACTGCCTTTGATGACACACTAAAATACAGAACGTCTCATTTTGCAGCAGAACATTGAGTCTGCGAAGCCGATGTACATGTGGTTACTATTTGCAGAATTTGGCATTTTCTATGAATAGCATAAAACAGGCAGTGGATCAGCTGTCATGTTTTGACAGGGTTGTCCTTTTTTTCCGAATGCCATTCTTTCTTTTTTTTTTCTTTTCTTTCTTTTTCCCTTCATTTTTTTTCTTCCCTTTATGCCACAAATCCACTTTTTTCCTTTTTTCCACAGTAGTCTATAAGCTGATGAATATTATATTAAAAGGACAGCCTGGCCATGCATCCAAAGGTACAAGAAACCTTCTATCATGACAGATTGTGAACTCCCGGATGAGAGGAGAAGGGAATAATGTTTGTGCATATGGACCAGTATAAGGGATTTGATCAGACATCAAGATTTTAGATGCAGATTGCACAAATATCCATCAGGACTCGTGTACACCTGAAAATCATCATGCCATGAGGCAGGTTTGAGATGTGCCCTGGGATCTGTGCTCAAATCCTATGATTCTTTGATCTCCACAGGGCAAATGGACTCGATTTGTCTTTTCCTTGAGATCAAGAATGCAAGACTAATTTTGAGACACATATATGTGATGTCTGATAGCAAACATTTTAATATCCCAGTTTTGATGCATGATTTTCAAAATTATGAGATATGTTATCCCACAGCTCTATGATGTCTGTTAATAGGAAAAACAAAAATCACTACCATATCTTATCTCGAAAAGAAATTAATATCAACACATTTATCCAGTGCCAAAGTCTCAGGCTGACCCTTCAAACCCATGGACCCATGAAGGCATAGAGAGAGAATTTAAATTTCTTAGCTTGTATATTTTGGAAGAGTGGACATGAAGAATGCGTCCCCCAGGAAGAAGCTCAGAGACCACAGCTCCTCTCCTTGCTCCGGCTAGGGACGGGAGCGGTGGCCAGGTCATGGTCTGTGCACACACTGGCTTGGAGAGCTCTTCACTTTCCAGCACTTTTTGCGTGCTTTTGTCCCCCACTGCACATCCACGGAAGAGTGGGCAGGCTTTGCCAGCAGCCATGACATTTCAGGGGACAGGCCAGCCGGTGCTTCCGTGTGAGCAAGGGCTCCAGGAGAGCCAGGAAAGAAGTAGATCTAAACAATAGAGTTATTGCTCAAACTCTAAGCTCTCTCTCTCCCATCTGTTCGCCCTCACCTCCTAGGCATCGCCTTCACCTTCACGCACCGCAGAGGTTGGCTTGGCTCATTCTCTCCTGAACACATTCATATTTTGGGATGCCAGACTCAGGCATTTAATATGGTTATTGGCACTCCACATCCAGAGATGAAGATCCCTGTCTACTGATATTTTCCCTTTCTTTAACACATTCTTTAATTAGATTAAATTTTAGATTAAATTTCCCAGCATTCAGAAGCAAACAGGAAAATTACTCTTCTGTTTTGTTAGTCAATTACCATACCAGCTTTTTTTCATGGATGGGGTGGTTAATATCCTGTAAACAATGGATTGACCAGAATCTGGTGCCCTCAGCTCTGCTGCTTGTCTTAGAAATTTCTGCTAATAGTCTCCCACAGTGGTTTTAGGAAGCAAAATTATTAAAAGAGGTGAATGATGAGAGAAATGCCAAAAGAAATAGTTTAATATGAAATTACTTTTCTTTGTGGTAACTTTGAAAGTAAGATCCTTCCATACCAGGGCCAGAGGCACCTTTATTCTTGAAAACCATTGTGTGAGATGTCTGGGAGAACTGTGTCTGATAGAGGTGTTTAATTTCAACCCTCCCTTTTGCCCACAAATTTTTGATGCTTCCTTGACACATTTCTTTGTCTTAAATATTCTAGATAGCTTGTCTTGACAAAAGCGTATTTCAGGTCAGACATAGGCTGATCATGGAAGCTTTTAAACTCTCTTGCTGACCTGGAATTAGTAGATTCATGCAACTTCCACCAAACCCAGTACACCATAAAATAAGTGTTTTACGCTACAGTGGTATTGCTGGCAATGCATAAAATAAATGTCCTGTATGTGCAACACCATAACTTCAGTCTAAAACACTATCTACAGATTTAATAGATGGATAGATATAGCTTTGGTTATGCAGGGCCTAACACTGCAAGTTGTGTCTTTGATTTTTTTAATGCATTATTTGGCTAAACCTGTTAAATGACAGTGAACGGACAAGAGATCTACACAGATACACAAGCAAACTTCCACAGCCCCATGATTTCCCATAGCTTTGTAATAACAGAGGTCATAGAACTTACTTTTTATGATCCACCCATTCATTCATCTTTCAAATCCCTCTTTAATTAATTTTTGTCTCAGCATCTTGATCTTTGTGCCTTATCATTTTAATAATGAAAAGTGAGTCTAAATCATAACCAACTTTAAGCAACAAAAGGCAATGGGCCCTTAGCAATGGACAAGTGGAATATATAAGGCAATTCTGTTCATTTCAGGTGAGCTGTACCAAAATGTTTTTTAGGGAAGCAGAGAAAATAAATTGTTTACTGGAGAATAAAACTGATATAAGCCAAAGGGAACATCCATGCTTTGATTCTGAGCATAATTTTGCCTCTGATTGAGGTATTGTACTTCCAGAAATTAGTTTTATGAAAAAATTCAGCTGTTTACTGTTCTTTGTCAATGAACATACCTGAAGGTAGGATGTATGCACAAGCAGTAGGTATCTCAGCTGTCACACTTCCAATCATCACCCTCCTAGAGCAAGTTTCCCCCTTTCCCAAATCTGACCAGCCCCTGCAGATACTCTGTTTTACATAGCCACAAATTTATCAGTATAGTTTTTTTCCATGTGAAGCATTCAGTATGTTACCAGCCCAAAACATGTATCAGTATTGATTCAGTAACACAACTTACAGTGGGTCAAGGTAGTAAATTGAGTCAATCTTTTATAACCCTCTTTTATCCAGCAGTTACACCAGTGCTCCGTTGGTCTGTTGAACAGGAAACACAAATCTCTGCATGGGGATGGTTTCCTTCCTTCTTTCTTCAATAGATGGAAAAAGATATTTGGGTAATTGTAGTTTTATTGGAATTGAATGCCTTTGGAAGAGGAAATGGTTCTTATTGCAGTAAGTCTAACAGTGTTGTGATAGTCTCTTCTCAGAATGAAACACTTGGAAGTTAGTGGTTTCTTTGAAAACGTCGTTGATTTTGAAACTTTTCTCTTACATTTTATAACATAATTTTGATTGTACAATTTTCAAATCCAAGAAGGTAATAAAATATTTTCATTATCTCAATAGTTTTCACTTGAACCAGACTGTATTTTCCCATATAAAAATAACAAAAAACCCCAAAACCCAACCAAACACCAAACATGTAAAACATCCAACTTTTAGGTTTTATTGAGGATCAAATGGAAACAAATTTCAGATCCTTAAAAAAAAGATTTGATTTTCCTCTTTACCACAAACCTATGTGTGCTATAAATCAAATGCCAAAAGCATCCCTATTTTCAGTCTTTGATCTTAACATACAGCTCAGAGAAAGGCCAAACCAAGAGATTTTTTTTTTCTACTACACTAAGCCTGCTTTGTCAGATGAAACTGTGGGTTGGCTTCCTTCTTCAGCTGGAATTGGCCTTCCAAACATAGCTGGATTATTGGGATTAAATCAGAGGGACGCTGAAAGCTAACTGGGCGATGGGAAGAGGAGGTCCCCCATGTGTCCCCTATTTCATACAAATAAGAGTTGAATTGTCTTTTTTATTCCAGGGAGGAAAACACATTTGCAGGAGGCTGGTTGTGGGGCAGAAGACAGAGAGATTGCTCTTCATCCCACATAGAGGTTCTCATGCCCTGATCTGAGTTTAGGTGGATTATGCAGGGTCCCTTTCCTGCATATTGAAGTTCTGTTTTCTTTTCCCACTTGATATTACATGCAAAGATCATTGCCCTTTCCTGTCCACACACACACACAAAAGGCATCTTTTTCGTTATTATTTTCTTTTCTTTTCCTGCTTCAGCTGTGGGTCCAGCTGGGGAAGGAGTGGGAAAAGGCATGAGGTGGGAGGAGTGGGGTGCAATGGAGGGAGAGGAAGAGAGCGTGTGTGTGTGGGGGGACATGGTGTCCTCCGGGGAGGCAGTTCCTGTCAGGGAGATTACAATGGTTGTCATCTGTGTGATCAAAAAGGAGGGAAACACTGCGTGAGGGATGAGCCTCCACAGCTGTGAAGGGCTGTTAATAACATCACCACGCAAACCCACACCACCCTCACCAGTGTTGCTCTCCATGGGAGGAGAACAGCAAAGTCCCTGCAGAAATTGGCACAAAGCAGCTGCCCCCAACCCAGCACTGTGGGCACGGGGGCTGCCCAGGCCAAAACGCAGACGCAAGAGACGTGCCACCCCCTCCCAGCAGCAAGGACTTTTATGCTCCTTACTTTTTGCTTCTGCATGGTAATTATTCTTTTTAACAACAGAATATTTGGGAAAGGAACAAGTATTGCAGCAGAAAAAAAAAAGTGTTTATGAATAATGGAACATTTCAAATCCATCTGGTTTCCGAGACATTTTTTAGTTTCTTGCTACAGCCAATTATATAGCATGCTTGAGTGATAACTGGTTTTATCCTCAGGCTCATTCTGCACACTAATTTCTACACTGATAGTTGCTACCAACCTCTGAGGTTAGTAGCCATATGGTAGTCCAATATGGCACTTAATACTACACTTGTTATACAGTAAGCAGTATCCCAGCAATCATAAATCCACATTGTAGTAGGCACTGTAAAAAAGCTGTGAGTCCTTTTTCTGAGTTTTGGCAGTGATGGCTATTTTTAATTTAATTTCAAGGACATTATAGAATCATTTGCTTCTCTTTTTTTAATTTTTTTTTCTTCTCTGTTTTATTGCTGATGAAAGTCAAATTGCTGGCACCAATCCTTCCTGTAAATGGCAAAGACAGTGGAGAGCGATAGTTCTTTTCCTAGCAGAGGATCTCCTGATACTGATGCTTCTGTCAAATTGATCCCATCCAGTAGGAATTGGAAAGCCTCCTCTAAATTGTGCTCTGTGTTGCTAAACAAGTGCCAGTCACTAGAAATAGCAAAGTGGCATTTTGTGGGCTATCCATCTTGCAAAATAATAACCACTCTTAGCATTAATTCAGGGATTTTATCACAATATCCTCATCTGATGAGCCATGCCACAGGCTTGTTAAGGCAAAGATGGTCATTATTGTACCTAGCACAAACATCAGAGGCGCAGGAAGACAAACAGAATCATCAGGATAAATGTGAATCCTTTCCAAACTGGGAAGGGAATGTAGGTGTCCTGGCTCCCACACCTCTACAAGCATTAAGTCAAAGACTTTCACAGGGGAAAGGGGGGGAAATACTCCCATGTAAATGTACAGGAAATTGCATCGAAAACAAATCCATCCTTTCATCAACCTATTCTCATTTCAGCACCATATTTCCTATGAGGTTGAAAATCTGCTGCATGAGAGCATATGTTCCTTCAAAACTCATTTCAGATGTAACTTTTTTTAGGTTTCACCTCCTCTTCATGCTTTCTTTCCATAAATTGCTTTCCAGGGCTGTTGTTTTTCCTATTTATTTGTTCAGCAATCATTAAGAACTACCTGATTCAAAGAGGGCTCTTCACAAAGTGTGTTGGACAATACAACAGACACTCTGGTGTAAGAAATCAATTAATTATTTTCACCTCTATTAAAAAAAAAAACCAACCAAAAAATAAAAGTTGTCCTGTATTTACCGTTCTTCCAAAAAGAAGTGTATTTACATTTTCCTCCCACATCTATCAAGATTCTTTCTTTCCCCTGATGCCTCTAGTAATTAATCTAGTGAATGTAACTTCTAAGGCAGTTTTATGGTGCATTGACTACAATCTACTGTGGAGGGAAGTTATTCTACATGAAGCTGAGCTGGAGGAGTTAGAATAAATAGACTAAATTTTATTCCTGAGAGACAAGTTGACTGAGGGATTCAGGGAAATTGATATGATGGTGAGGGCCAACCTGACCCAGCGGCCGGCAAGAGGATGGAGAATTAGCTGCTTCTTATCCCAGATGAAGTCTGAAAACAGAGGACACTCAGGACAGCTGTGAAGTGGACATGATTTTGGATATAATAACACCATGTTATCTTAACTGCTAGCTGTAACCTCAGAGTCATTACAGTGCTCAGCAATGTAGCTACCAAGTTTAAACTGTACTAACAGAAGAAAAGGAAATCTTAAAGGATAAAGAGAGCAGTGTCTTTGTGTTTGGCTACCTGAGGCTTAAGAACCTGCTATCAGAAATCGCGAGGGTCTTTTCACGTGATTTCATCTTGAAATGAAAAGTAGAAACTCACAGAATTTCCATAATTATTACATTTGATTTAACTCCGAGAGAAGATATGTAATCAACCCCCCTGATACCCTTGCTTTTCTTGTATGGCTGGTAGTTCCACAGCCCCATGTGTAATTTTCTATACCTCCTTTCATATCAGGTGTAGTAGGCACTCCACTATCAACTTACAACAACCTGAATTTGTAAACAGCCTACCTGGTCCTTATCTCAGTATTGAAGTGTGCAAGTTATCTAACTGCAAAAGTCAGCACAGAGATATGTATTTTTTCTGTGAAAACAGATCTTGACCTTTGAATTCAAGTCACTCATTTCCAGAGCTATATGCAGAGAAGTGGGAAAATCAGGAATGTAGCCCCCTCCCTCAAAGAAGTTGCTGAACTCAAGAAAGATGTTGGACAAACTGTAGGCCACCTTGAGACAGAAGGTTTTGCTCTTCTTATCTGAGAGTATCTGCCTCTGAACAAACTGATTTTGACTTTTCCTCTGCAGTAAAGGGATTTTATCGTGGCTGGTTTGCTTGTGGTTCTCTGCCTGCATGTAAGTGAGATTTTGGAAAAAGGAAGACTGAATTTTATTTTTCATTAATTTTGTTTGTTTGTTGGTTTGTTTCTTCAGGGGATTTTTTGTGTGCTTGTTTGGTTTTTTCTTTTTTTTTTTCCCCAAACAGGAAATTCCTCTCTGGGCTCATCTATTTGGATGTTTACCAACAAGCTTTTCCCTTAGTTAGCTTATTCCACCTACAACTCAGTCAGTAAAAGGCAATCCTGAATAAGAATGTGCATGCAAGTGGAAAGGAAACATGGGTATTTTACAGCAAAGAAAGCTAAATTCTCTAGTATCTCTCTATTGTAGTACAATTTCATTTGTAAACAAGCTTAAGGAGAGCAGTGCCCTGTCTACTGGAACGTGTCCCTGACCTGGTTCGGGAGTTTGAACTGGATGATCTCTAAGGTCCCTTCCAAACCAAACAGTTCTGGGATTCTATGAAAACCTAAAAGGGATATTTTTTCTTTTAGGAAAGTGACATTTGGGGCTTGGCAGCACTGGGGTTGTCTCAGCAGTTACCATCTCCTCTTACTAGCTGAGAAGGGAAAAAATGTGCATATTTTCAAAACTCTCCTCTTTCTCTGCTTGTGAAGCACCACATAATTATCTTTTTTTTCTTTACATGTAAATACCTCCAGGAGTGACTTTTTAGATCCATTTTTCAGTTAGCTATCAGTCATATCCAAACTTGAAGACAACTTGAATGGATGGGCAGTTGGAATATTCCCCAGGAAACCATAACCTGCAGGATCACCTTGCCAGGAAGAGCCTGTACTGTGGAGGATGCAAGGAGGAAAGTCAAAACAAACACAAGGAGTCAGTGAACGCATTTGAAAATTAAAAGGGGTGAAAAAAATTGAAAAAGGAAAAAACAATAGAGACAGAAACCGTTTTCAGTATTCACCAGCTCTCCTCATTACTCCAGCCCAGGGCTTTGGAATAGACCCAGCGGAGGGCAGCCTCCTCTCCACATTTCTGACAGACGGGGCATGCTGCTCACCTTTCCTGCCATCTAGTTTGTGTTTTGACAATTCGGGATGGAAACTCCAGCAAATATATGCAGAGAGCGAAGATCCCCGGCTCCCGTTCTCCTCCTGAGGAAGTTAGCCAGGCATTGCAGAAATGTGATGCGTGAATAACATAGAGTCTAAGCAGAAAATGAGTACGTTTTAAACAAGTCCACTGGAAAAGAATTAGCAGTGAAACTGAAAAGAGCCATATGCCAATAAGGGGGAAAGTGACTCAAAGTGACACGCTGTAATAATATAATTGAGTTAGGATTAAATTGCAGAAGGATAAAAGCAAGGACAGAGCTAAAAAGGTAGAGACTGCGACATGCGCTGCCTTGTTAAGTGGGAGATGGTCAACAGGAGGGGATTCTCTTGCCGTTTTCCTTTCATTTATAATTAGGCAGTGAAAGTACCAGGGGCATGTCAAGCCATTTGAGGGTTTAAATAAAACAGCATTTCCCTGAACCATCATGGCTCAGTTTCAGCATCCCCCCATCCCCCACGACTCCTTGGAAGCAGTGGGAGTCTACAGCTATCTCCTCCTGTGGGAAACCCTCCCTGGCAGACAGCATCCGGACCTTCTCCGTCTCCCACCCTCAATCTTTATTGTTAAGGGAAAGGGGGAGGTGGCAAGGGTGTGAGGCACCCTTAAGAAATCCCCTGTTTATTTAAGAGTTTTTGCAGGCAGGGATATGGGGGAGGGCTTCTTTTTTCCTCCTCTGAATTCTCCTCTATTAATATATTCCATTTAAATTGCTCACGGCACCATGTACTAATTAGGACTAGAATGACAGTTTGAGGAGAACAACTGAACCCACTTGAACTCTTGGAGTTCAGAGTTCATGCACATATGGGAAAAACATCTTCCCATTTATTTCTGCAAATACTCTGCACGTATCATGGAAAATATAGCTGATATGTATGGAAAGAGCTGATCCTGATGGCTCCTGTAGACACTTCAGATTGCAGCCAAAGAGACTTGAAATGCTCATTTAAAGACAACACTCACTGAATCGGTTCTGTTGGTGATCACACATTGAGTTGCACTGATTTAAATGAAAGTGTTAATTTGATACCAGTTTAGATCTACCAGTACAAAAGCACAATAGATGTCCTAAGGCATGCTGAAGCAGGCTCATTCCAGTTCAGAATAAGTCAATGAAGAATAGTTTTCAGCTACACTAAAACAAGAATGCTACACAGAGCTACATAGAGCTGTGCACCTTATAAACGAAACCAGGAAGTTTTTGAGTGCAGACAAGGCCTTTGTGTTACTTAATCTCAGACCAAACATCTCAGCATTTACCTTCAGTGGAAAGTCAGTGGTTTTTTGCAACATTCATGTAATAATAGCAATACTTAGTGATTGTAAGCATCTATCTTATAGTATTTTAGCCAGGTGTGTAAATTGTAACAGGCACATGCATTGATTTAAGTTCCCAAAATCAATTTTCCTATTTTGATGTCTTTTATTTTGTCCATTTAGAACTACACTTCGGGTGCTGCCTTTGAACCACTCCCATTCCCAGTATAGAGCATCCAAATATTGACTTGTTCCAGCTTAATGAAATTGATTTTGACTTCTCACCTTTTATTATTTTGGCGGGAGGTTGCATGCAGACCAAGTCTGTAATGAAACAGGATGATTTACTCAATACCACACAGCAAATCAGTGCCACAGCTGGAGATAAGAGCTGACTTCTACACAAAACCACCACGCAAATTTGACTGCAAGTCTTGAAAATCAGCAGGCTTGGACTGCCTGAAAACTCCAGTTTATGTATTGGTTTCCTTCCAATCTGTTAAGGAGAGGTTTCTATAAGAATAACTTGGCTGAAATCTCTGTGTCTGTCCCTGATCTCTCACAGTTATTTTCACAGTCATAGAATGTCTTGGGTTGGAAGGGATCTTAAAGATCATTTAGTTCCTTCCCTTCCCTTTCCCCTTTCCCTTTCCCTTTCCCTTTCCCTTTCCCCTTCCCTTTCCCTTTCCTGCTTTGCCTGTGGTG
This sequence comes from Corvus kubaryi, assembly GCF_017639235.1. Lineage (NCBI taxonomy): Eukaryota > Metazoa > Chordata > Aves > Passeriformes > Corvidae > Corvus > Corvus kubaryi. The sequence continues at coordinate 7,678,750 of NW_024581133.1, read as the reverse complement.
ACCACATCACTTTGGTATCACTAAATGTCACAAGAGGGAATTAGTTGCCATCTGTCCCATGTGGTTTATTTGCTCTCTTTCACTCCCACATTCCCTCAGCCTGAGGAGTTTAGGAGAAATGCTGATGATTTGGTGGAAGCACATTGCAAGTCTTTTGAGACACAAGAAATTCAAAGCCAATCAATGCATCTATAAATCCTTGTAAAACTCAGATCCTGAATACCTGGTTACTCTTTCATTATTCGCTGACCCAACAAATGAGGCCGGGGTATTCCTAAGACGCTCTTCATTTTTCACTGTGTGCTGTGCTCTGTGTTATTTCTCCATGGCATGCATAAAGGAAAAAAAATGTGTCTTGTAAACATTGATCTACTTATTATTCTGCTTGTTTGGATAGCCTTAAAAATGGACATTTATCTACAGTTTAGGTGCCTTAAACATAGACTGGGTACCCAGACATAACACGAACGTGGCCATACAGAGATCATCCGTGATGACTGTTTTCAAAGCACTCCTCTGGCCATTCCCTAAATTGGACGTTTACCTCCCCCAGGAGCCTGTAATTTAGAGTAACTCCTTTGGGAACACAGATTTCTGCAAAGCCCACTATGAAAAGCTACCTTTCTTAGGTGTTAACGGTTGAGGCTAACTGTTCTGCTTTTTCAAGGCTGGAAGTGGTAAACTGTAAGGACTTCAGGCAACATATATGTAATGACTGACAGCCGAAATATAGAGACATAAAGAAATGGGTGTCAGGGCTAATGCAGTTCTGCACATCTCCATCACACATTTCAGACATGGGCATTTTTCTTTTTCAGCCTCTGTGTTTTAAAACAAACCAGATTGGGGCCATTGCTGCCTGTAGATTATGGCCCTCGAAGTGATAAACATGCTGTTCCATTGCTATTTGCCCCATGAGATAAACATTTCTGATGGATTTTTCTGACAAAACTGAGAAACCTAATAATCGCAACGTCAGAAAAAAAGTGAAAACTGATTCAGTTTGATCCCCGAAGGACAGGAGAGAGAAAACAGCAATAGGAGATACAGTTCTGTAGGACTGTACTTGTCAAAGCTCTTTTAGACTGCTTTGAATAAGCACATCCGCTTGGTGTTATAAATAAAGGTTTCAGACTGTAATTTGCATGGATTAAGATTGTTAACGTTTATCAATTGCTGGGTTTTAAAGAACTCCCAAATTCTTGATAGGAGTATCTCTTTGTAGTGAAAGATTCATGGTGGGAGTGAAAAAAAATCCGATGAATTTCAAGCTACAGATGAGAGAAAGCAAAGCCATCCAGATCTAAACTGAGATACCATTAGTGGTTCCCATAAATCAAATCATGTTTATAGCAGGGATACAGTTGAATTACCATCTGGACTTTTTAACCTCAACATTTATTTCCGAACCCTCCTCCAATATTGAAAGTAAACTTAACCCTTCCTTTCATCTTCAGGACTCTGACCTGGTGCCAGTTCTTATTTTGAAGGAATGATCTGATTTTTGATGGGGACAGAATGTCACACGTGGCATGAGGTTGGAAGGACTGGGAGTTTCTTACAGAATACAAAGTCGTAAAAGAAATAAAATACACTCAGTCTTAAATGAGATCAGCTGAATAGAGGGTCAGTGGGAATGAAATCAGGGGAGGATAAAGAAAGGAGGGCTCATTTTAATTCAGGTAGAGGACGCAGATGGGGTCCAAGGACAGTGTAGCAAAACATGTAACAGTCAAGAGGAACCACTATTCTCTCAGGATATGTGGGTTTATTGGGAGGTAGATGGGTGATGAAGAGCTGGATCCTGTTTTCATTGGTCTTAATAACAAAACTGTCATTGCCTTTAATAGAACATCCACCTACTTGCTTGAAAGTGAGAACTTTAACCCTTTACTGACAAAACAAATCAAGCTCATATCAAGCAAGTTTTAAAGTCTCGGAAAAAAACCCCATCAAGTTATCTGGGCCCCAGTTTTTTGGTGTGTGGGTTGGGGTTTTTTCTGTTTTTCTTTTGCTTTTATTTTTTCCCTTCCTTTCAGCCTACCTCTGAACTTCCTGATTCAGTCAAGGAGCTGCCAAAGTAGTTAGTAAAGGATATTGTTGTGCTATTTCCAGCTCAGGAAGTTGTAGACAGGTGGGGGTCAGTCTTTTTTCCCAGGTAAAAAGTGACAGGACAAAAGGAAACAGCCTCAAAGTGCACCAGGGGAGGTTTAGACTGGATATTGGGAAAACTTTCGTTACTGAAAGGACAGCCAAGCATTGGAACAGGCTGTCCAGGGAAGTGGTGGACTCAGCATTCCTGGAAGCACTCAAAAAATGTGTAGAACTGAGTTCTTCCAGTAACAGGTAACAGTGGTTACATAGATCTCTATAAGGCCAGCATGAGTCAAACCTCACTGCGTGTACACAGGGCTGTGAGCTAAGCATATACACGAGTGTGCACACATATGCTGCACAAGGTGACTATAGGGCCCTTGGATGGATGAAAGGGTGAGATTCACATAGGGAAACTCACCCTGGGATTATGTCACATGGCTAGGTGAGTCCTCTGGCTAGCCTACCTGCTGTCCTAGACTTGGATATCAAACACGAGTCTTTTCTTTGAGGGCAGTTCCCCTGAAGAAAATAAATGTCTTCCCACCTCCTCTCCAAAGCTGTTTTTGTAAATGTCTTAGGTGTCATATGTTTCAAAGTGAGCTGAACTTTTTTTACTCAGTCCTTGTTAGACACAACCTCATATTTCACACCCCGGCTGGTGCCAGGATCCTCTTAGTCTATTGGCGACATTACTGCCATTTCCTATCTCTCTTCTTCCTGAATTTACCTAACCCAGATCTCTGGCCTTTTGTTGAAATGATTTTCTGCCTTCCAGCCCTGCGTGCCGTGTGTCAGATTATGTGCAAAAGGTCTCAACCCACTTCCCCTGGGTTTAGACACAGGATGAGGAAATGAAGAGGAGTGAAGTTACTGATTTTGTTTTGGAGGTCAGGGTGGGTCTTCTCGGGGTAGAACTGGAATCTGAAGAGAAAATGCTGCCATTTGTTATCCATATTTTGTCAAACAAACAAGAAACCTCAACAATTATTCATGCTTCTGAGTCGGAAATACTTCTCAAAACAGCTGACAAAAAAGAACAGGAGGACAATAGGTGGATGGTGAGGAGAGATTATATATATACACTTATATATATAGCCCAGACACAGTCATCCAATTCTGTTGGAAGCAGTCTGAAGACATGAGGAGCAGTCTGACAATCATCTCTGGACTGCCCAAGTGGGTAGGCTGCCTTGCCTGCTCAGTAATTCTCTGATAGCATTGAGCAGTCTAATTATGTGTTTACCCACACTGGAAACCTGTAATGTCAAAAGGGTGTCTGAAATTGTGCCAGGAGAATGTTCTCCAGTACTCAGGAATCCCAAACTTTGCCCTGTACAGGAGTGCACAGACTCCAGGCCAGCAGCCTGAGGCCATGCTGAAAGCAGAGGCAGAAGAAAACACCAGTGCGAGCCTTGTCCTCCTCTATCGTGGAGAGGATGTACCCACAGTGTGCTGCTGGGACATGACCTGAGTGGCCTCCTCAGGGTGGAGATGGGTGCTGCTCAGAGCTGCTGAGGGCATGGATGAAGGGCCACAGCACAGGGTGCAACAAGACACATGGGCAACCGCTCCTGATGGTTTGGGCAACAGATCTTGGCTTCCTGGATGAGCTGCAGACTGACCACATCCTCCTGCCTTCCTCCCCATGACTGGCAGTGTCATGCTGTCACTCTGCCCCTTGCACAGATCTGGTGGCAGTCCAGGAACATAGACCCCCCAACCTGCATGCTCCAAATATGTGGGTTTCCTCCAAGATCTGTGGAACAGCACTGGAGGGGGAGGAAAAACAAACAAAGAAACAAACAGACGGGAAGGCAAAAATCCAAAAGCACTTCCTCTCCCTCCGCAGGTTGCTGGTTGTACCTAGAGCTCTGGCTGGTTTATGTATGCATTCAGAGTAAGTTCTCTGAGGAGTATCCTGCAGTCATTTCTCAGCGAGTGTGAACAAACTCATTAACAGCTCCTTTACTGGAATGATAAGTTGTTTCTTAATGAAGGGAAAAATAAATACCCTTGCTAACCCAGGCTCCATCACTAGAAGTCACACATCATTCTTAAAGACTCCTTATTTTCCACCAGAGACATTTGTGTACAGCCCTTAAACAAAATGAAAGAGCTTGTTTCTCCTTCTTAGACGCTCTTTTAGATGCTCAAATTGTGCAGCATTTTTTAGATGCTTTCCAGAGTTTTATCCCAGATGTGAGCACCTTGTGCTCAATAAAACGAAAAATAATGATCTGAAACACCACCCATTTTAAGAAGGCAAGGTTTGTAGCACTTAAAACATGGGACCAGGGCCCAAGACATTTGGGATCTATTCCAAGCTCTGCCATTGACCTGCTATGTAGTTTTACTTGTAACGAAGTCACTTAAGCTCATTGTGTTTCAATGTGCCCATTTGTGAAATGGAGATAATAACGCCAAGCTCACAAGGGGGTTGTAAAGGTTAATTAAATAGAGTTTTTAGGTGATTTCCCTTCCTCAGATGAAAATTGTGACAGATGTATTGTTTATTAATGAAATTTGTGCAAAAATCACAACTCTGAATTTTTGCAGTGAAGAAATACATGGTGAGTTTTTGTGTGTGAAAAATGCCAATGTGGCAATTTTAAAAAATTAAATTATCTCTTTTTATTTTTTTTTCCAAGCTATATTGATTCAATTTGAGCTTAAAAATCTGGGAATGTTTTGCAATTTTTTTTGGTCCATTTTGGCATGTAACTATATGATGATGCCTGTACTAGCAACTAGAACAGCTAGGGACCACCATGGGAAGGATCGTGAAAACAAACAGGTGAACAAAAAAACCCCACAACATTTAAATAGTACTTTGGATGCTCACGTGCTTCAGGGTATAAAAATACAGGGCATTCATGTCATCAGAATTTGTTAATACCTTTGTAAGATTTGATGCTAGCTGTTTTCAGGTGCAGAGGTTTGTTTTCTCTCTCATCCAGACTAATATTTCTGATTCTATTTTTAGAAATTGTTTAGAATACTAGAAAAGGAAATTATAATATACCCAGGAAAACAATGATAATAATAAACCCCATGTATCTTATCCTTTCCAGTTTTAAGTATTCACTACAACTGGAACTGATTCAGCAATCAAGCAGTTTGATTGCATGATTTGATGCAGATCAGTCTCTGCAGGAGAGGACGGGATATGCTCTGCCCTCCTACCCCCCCTCTGTGTGGACATGGGAATCCTTGTTAAGTTTGGTTCCAACATACAGTCACATCTTTCCAGACACTAAACCTGCTCCTGCCCTCATGCAAGTCACTCGGTGAGAATTTTCACTTTTATGTGAGTTTCATGAACATGGTGGATTATTGTTATTTTTGTTACCATTGAAGCCCTTGCATCACCCTCATGAAGGGACACCTCAGGAAACTGCAAGATAACAAGAGAAGAAATGTTAAGTTCAGCTCCTGTGGAACGTGCTTACATCAAAGCTTGAGTTTGGGCTGATGATTTAAATGCTTTCCCTCTCTCACTGGACAAGGTGACCTACCCCATGACCAGAGAAATTCCAAATGAATAAGAGCTATTAAGTTATCTTGTCCACCTGCCCCCTTTGGCGCAAGATTGAGAGGGTGACATGGATTCTGGCAGTGGGCTGTGCAGAATCCATGACAGAGGCTGCACACAAATATGAATCATGTTGTATTTAAAAGGCCCAAATGAGTTTACTCTGGGCTCCTTACCCTTCCTTGTAGCTAGTGGGAACAGGGACCTGGAACTTAAACCTGGTGACAAAGCACAGATTAAATGGATCCCTGAAAACAATAGATTTAATCCTGTGAACTCCATGCTCTATTTGCTGCTAGATTCCCCCAGGATGCTGTTTTTAAATAAAACAAAACCTACCCACTGTGTAAATCTAACATCAGTTAGTGGTTTCCCTCGTTCAAACTTCTGGGATGGCTGACTGAGTCTCAGACATGAAATCAGCTCACTGCAGAATGGAGGGCTCTGTCAACGGGAAAGAAAACCTGGAAATACGAAGGAAAAATAGTGGTTTTGATAGCATCAAGGGAAGTAGCATCTTTATTTTTTCTAATTACATGAAGACTCCTTGTCACCCTCCTCCACCTATTTCCAGACACTGTGTGTGCGTAAGTGGAGATATTCCCTTTGCCCATTAGATGTTGCTGGATCAGAATTTATATGATTTCTGATCATTCATGTTTTATCCCTTGTCCTTAAAAAATGTGGAATTAAAATTTTCACACTGAACATTGTCTTCCTTTCTGTGCTTGAATGGCTTATCTGGTGCTTGAGTTGTGCCAGTGACACTCAAGGACTTCAGCTGAGTGCTCAGCTGATCATCCTGGGGAGGAAAAAAATGAAGAAAACCCACAACCAGCAAATCTAGTGAATTTGATTGAGTTCATAGAAAATATTCATATAATGGTTTGGGTTGGAAGGGGCCTCAAAGATCATTTAGTTCCAACCCCCTGCTGTGGGCAGGGACTCCTTCCACTAGACCAGATTGCTCAATGCTCCATCCAACCTGACCTTGAACACTGACAGGATTGGGGCATTCACAACTTCTCTGGGAAACCTGTGCCAGGACCTCACCACCTTCACAGTAAAGTTATGAAGAGTGACATGGACCTAAGCCTTTTGCACAGGTGAGGCCAAAATTCTGGCTGCATTGCACATATGCCAGGGCATGTTGGTGCAGATAACTATGTATTACTCTAAATACCTTCTGTGCTTCTAAAAAGAAGTTTACAGAGTTGCTGACATGATTTGCTCTGAGCTGGGATTTGCAGAGTGTAAGCTGGGAAAGCATTTTCCTTTGGAAATGAAACAGTACAAAATAAATGCATTTGGTCATTTCACTAAATTCTGGGATGTAAAGCAGGTTTCCCCAGCAAGAACGAGAAGAAGCTGTGCTCACTCTGGCAGCAAAGACTGAAAGAAAGTGGCAATCAGTCTTGCTGGGGTTTGAGCGTGGTGCTTATTAATCTGAATTTACATTTCTTCTATGGAAACAGGGGTTTCTAAAGTGACCTGAATTACTGCGAGCTGACAGTTGCTGTGCTTACAGACCTTCAACACATGGCGTACAGGGAAAGAGTTTCCTTCCCAGTCTTTGACATTCTCTGTTCAGAAGATTTTTTATTTTAACCCCAGTCCTAATTGCCCTTCAGTATCAAAATTAATTGTGTTTTCTGCTAAAAGGCCAGTGCAGTTTAAGGTTACTCCAGGGTCCCAGCAGCCGATGCATCTTCTGTAAATGGCTTGATTGCCGTCTGTGGAGAGGAGTGCTGGGAGAGATTTGCTTGACCGAGGCTATACATTACAGTCCAATTAGTGTGAAGATCACTACATGAGTCTTTAACTTTATCTAGGAACTGTCGGAATCTCTAATGCTGAGAGCAGAGAGAGGAAGGATGCAGAGCCCACCTGGGCAGCCATACAGAGACCACGTCTCTTCCTGGCTGCCCTCTCACTGTCTTGCAGGCAGCAGAGGGAGCAGTCGGAGGATGGAAATACTTGGTGAGCTGCACTTCTCATCCTACAGGTACTTTTATCCCTTTTTTCTCCCTTTATTTCTTTGCTGCTTTACTGATATATTAGTGTGTGGTTTTGATTTTGATTTCTTTCTTTTTTTTTCTCTTCTTGAGACAGCTCATCTGAGGTCTGGATTCATTTAATGTAACCTGAGGCAGTGGGCTGAAGTGGATGGGAATCTGCTAGCCCTGGGTCCTCTGGGCTGACAGAGAAAGAACAACACATCCAGATATTAAATTAAATTCCCACAATGATCTTTAGAGATGGTTTTCTCCCTGGCACTGTCCCTCTGTCCTACAGCCTGGTCTCCCAACTCAGGTGTTTCATTTAAGTATTCAAAAGTGAGCAACAGTTAGACTTTTCATGGCTCTGTGCAAGAACTCAGGAGCTCCTGTTTGGCACAGGATGAAGTCAAGCAAAAATATAAGTCAGTAGCAGAAAAGGCCACTTCTAACATTAAAAGTTCTTTGCAGATCATAGAGTAGAGCCAGAAGACAGGCAGTACTAGTAAGCTCCTGTGAGCTGAAATTACTCCTGTTTGGATCTGCAAGGATGAGTTGAGATTTACAAATAAAATAGTAACTATGAATGGTCATCAACTGAAATCATCTCACTATGGTCTTGAAGGGAAAAGGGCCTTACAGTCCACATTAACCACACAATGTGCAAACACTGGCACACAGATGTGCTGAAAAAGGGGTCCAAAATATTCTTATCTGTAGATGCTAAAAGAGCTGGCAGAGAGATTTTCCTATCTTTTTACAGCCGCTTGTGAAAGTCTCCTTTCTCATGCAAACTAGCTGGGAAAACGGTTTGAAGTTTTGTAAACTATCTCACAGGTGCACAAGCTGTTTGTGTTTTGTTTTCCACACTGGGAAAAATATTTTGGAAATGGATGTTATGCCGTTCAACCAATCGCTCTGGGAGGCGGATGGTCAAGCACCCAATGGTTTTATGCCACTCTTGCGAACAAAGCTGTATAAGCTGATTTATATAATTCAATACAGCCACTTCTGGCCTTTGAACCCAATCCTGGACTGTGTTGTTCTTGGTACGGCAGCAACACTTATCCCTACAATTTTTTTTCATACAAGTTCAGTATGCAATTTAGATAATCTCAACCTATATGTTGTTGTGCATGATTGCTACAAAAAGCCCTAATGAAACACCAGGTTCTGCCTTATCAGATGCATACGGAACATCTGGAATTAATTTTTGGTTGGTCTGTGCCTCAAGTCATCAGGCTTCTTGTCTGCATATCTAGGCCTCATGTCTTCCAAAATATCTTCTAAAAGTGGCTGGAACAACCAGCATTAAACAAGACTATTAAGGAATGTTGTAAAAGTTTGAAAGCTAATGAAAAGAAGAATGCCAAGTCCCTGACATTTTTCACATCTCCACCCTTTATTTTTCAGCTAGCTTTAAAGCTTAATGTCTTATTTTCTGAGTCAGTCTCCAAACCAGGGAATGAAGAGGCAGCTGCAAAAGTGGGAAAAACATGGGGAAAAAAAGTTGTTATTTGACACCATCTCACAGAAGTTCCAGAACAGTGAACTTTCTATAACAGCTCCACTTCTCATTACAATCTCATTTGACACTGGAGCAATTATGACTAAAACAACAACACCAAAAAATGTCTACATGAGTATTTCAGCATTTGGGGAATTACATAGCACCATAATATGTTAGACAGCACACGCCTTCTTTAATTTCTTTTTGTGCTGTGCTAAAGATATTAGTGTTAGTAATACAGGGATGGTATCCATCAAACTAGATCTCTGCTCCTCTCATTTCTGTGCACTGCAGGAACAGTTGCCTTCTCCTTCAGTATCTGGGGCACGGCCATAGACCTCAGCCCTTCCCCTCAGTCCTGTTTTACCTGCTGGATTCACATACTTAGGATTCCACTCACCACCAGCTTTCCTACACGGTTCACAACAGATCTTGTATCAGTGTGCAGCGGTGTGTTTGCACAACTCAGAGATAAGGGAGTCTCTCTCTCTCAGAGGCATTTTAGATTAAATAAAGCTGGTAAGGGGATGAGAGCTGAGTCTCTCATCCACTGTTCTAAACGTTCTTTAAAATGACACTGGACTGAGACTCCAGCTGGCGCAAGCAGAATGGCCATACTGAACAGCAATTTTTTTTCCTGTGGTCAACAAAGCTGTGGATTGCTCAAGGTAGAGGCAAACATTTACCTTATTAGAACTTACGAAATTAAACATTCAAGAAGAAATAATATTCATAGCATAACTATATAATAGGGTTTCTCACCACAAAATACTATGAGATGAATTAAAGGAAAAAAAAATATTTGTGAGAGGGACAATAATGAGGTGGATATCTCACTTTTCAGATATGTGCAAACTGGGGCTAAATTCTGTGGTATTCAAACAAACAGCAGGCAATTCCTGCTATTTGGGTTTCCTATCATTTAGCCTCCTTAGAGCTATGTAAAAAGAAAATTAACTGCTGTTAAAGACAGCAAAGAAACTCTTTTTCACCGCAATATAAGCTATTATTTCTAAGGACCAGGGTTACCAGGAATGTAAGGCTGTAAAAAATTTCCCTTTTTGTAAAGGCCTTTCAGATCTGGTCACAAGTGGATTTCTTGCTCATTTTTGGAAAATTCTGAACCAGCTAGTCTTTTATAAAGGACACTGAAAATTGAGGCCTTTAATATGGTCTCTAGTATGTCATAAGAACACAAATAATAATTAAAAATTGCTCTAATTTAATTCTTATTTGTGGCTGCAGCATTCCCAAACTCTCTGCCTTAACAGGGAGGTTGTAAGGCTTGCAAGGAATACAAAGGAAAATTCTGCATGTCAGAAAGTTATGAAACAAAGGCAAAGTGGAAATATAAAGTCGAAATGAAACCCTCCATCTTTCTGTCAAACTGAAACAATAAATAATAATGGCATCTTGCATTTATATAGTGGTTTTCATCCAGAAAGCCTGGAAAGCTCTTTGGAAACTTTACAAACTACTGTGGAGGAATAGGAATGATTTCATACACTGATCTATTGAAGGCTCCCACTTCTGTAAACAGTTACGGTCTACAGCCACATTACATCTCAGTCTGGGACAGGTAGAGACTGATCTTGAGAGATATTGGATGGATCTGTAGTTAGTCAGAGTAAATCTTCAAAGTCCTGTGGGAATTTACACTGCTGACAGTTATTGTTTCTCATGATCAGGCACTTGGTAAAGAAATAAAATTACAGGTAGATGAAATAGCTGCTGATCCTGGTCTGTGAAATACGGCAATAGCAGCCAGAGCTTTACAATTAAAATCCCTGGTAATTCATCAAACGTGGGATGGTAAACATACTCATTTTAAGGAGTCCAATCCTCAGTCCAGCCATTCCTCATTGTTATCATATGGCTGACATCCTTTCTTTCTTATTTTAATCTCTGTGTGTACATAGAAAAGGTGTTTTAAGAGCTAGTTGAAAGAAAAACAAACCTCTCAGATTTACGTCTCTGCCATGTTCAATTGTCAGGCAAAGCACAGAAGAAAATAAACCCAAAGAATGAGTAATTAGTAAGCTCAGGAAACTTGATTAAGCTTTCCATTTCTATCATATGTTTCACTTAAAAAAATCACACCAGATACTCAAGAAGTCTGTTGGATATTAAGAGATGGCATAGATTTCCAGATCCTCAACGGAGGAAAATTCTTGCTGATTTTCATGGTCTTTTTGTTCCAAGAAGGATCACAATTTTGGCTCTTGAATAATATTTCTATAACTAACAGTCGGCTCAGGAATTCCCCGTGTGGGAATCTATTTCTCTATCAGCTGGTGCAATGCATTTCTGCACTGGAACACCATGCTGAAAGCATCCAGCCAGCACCTCCTAATGGTGGCAGGAAAAGGAAGAGGAATGAAACACGAAAAACAGTTCCAGGAACAACAAAGTAAGAAATTGCCTTCAGATTTGTGTGTCTTCATTTCACTGGCCTGTGGCAGGTAATTTTGAGGGGCTCACATATGGGTGTGAGTCCTGTCTTATCTTGATCCCATGTCTTCACTAGATTTCACGGAATATACTGATCTCATCAAATTTGGCTGCATAAAGGGACAAAACAAAGAAGTTTCTTTACTGTTTATACATTTTCTTTCTGAGGTTTCCAGCATCAGGCACCTTCCCATTCTTGGAAGTGGCAGCATCAGCAGCTGCTTGGGCTGCTGCTGGCCAAGGTGTGACATGTGGCCTTGCTGGTAGGACAGCACCCAGCCTGGGCAATGGCTCATGATGCCTGGCCGCGACTTCTCACCACTTGAAATATCTTTGCTCATTCCAACAGTGCCTAGGATGCAACTGGAATTTGACATGGGTGTTTTTTCTGCTTTCCCAGGCTCTGTCATCCCCCATTCAGCAGCCAGAGGACTGTTTGGAAAGTTCCCTGTTCCTTGTCCATCCCCATCCTTGTTGGTCTACCTTCCCCAAGACCAAAATTTATGGTGTCCAGCCAAACTGGTGCTTCTTAACACTGCCAAAGAAAACAAGTGGGACCACAGTGCTTGGTCTGCAGCCTTTTTTACCCAGTGCTCCCCTGGCTGATGTGTTTGGGCAGATGGGGAAAAGGAGAAGGAACATGAACCACCCTAACTAGTGACCAGAGCAATGATTAAACACGATAAAGCTCTAAGAATCAACCTCTCCTATCAACACCTGGCAAAGGAGCAGTATAAATACTGTGCAACTCAAGAAGGAAATGGTGAACCAAAGGCAGTTCCCCAGACTTCAGCTGAGAAATAGTTCTCTCCTCTCTGGGGGATTTAGCACCAAATGACGGCGAGACTGGGACAGTGTGTCTGCATTTACTTAAACTGTTCTCTACACTAAATATTCTGCAAGAAAAGGAAATTGTGGAAAAAAGTCTGGAGGCTTTTCGGTATCAGTGGTTGTTTTAGACTATTAAGAATGTATTTTTATGCCCTCTAAGTTTTTCTCAAGTCAGAGTATTCTCTTGAGAGACTGGAAATTTCAAATCAGAGCTGTAAACTCAATCTCTGGATCAGTAATTCCCATTTACATCATGAGACACTCAAGAAAAATCCTGATAGCTACATTTTGTTACAAACATGAGCTATTTAGGCATCCTGACTGACAACCTAAATTTTGCACATTAAATGATGGGATCTCTGGCTTCACAAAAGTATTCTTCCAGACGGTAGAAACAGTGTTGAGTATTGTGAAAAAAAAACCCTTTATGTCAAATCAGTCATTTCAAGGTTATGTGCCATTAATTTGAATCTCACTGGTGATGTTACTGGTCTTCCAGGTAGTTACTGGGGAAGCTTGGTAGTTCATTACACAAAAGCTAGTTTGCTGGTGGAATATAGGTTGATATGTTCAAAGGCACTCAGGGTTGCCATAGGACAAACTTCTGTTAAAAGTAAGTGAACGTCAGATGCTTACTTCTTCTTCACGCTTCTGAAAACCTCCTGCTGTTTTTGCTTCTTGAACATGAGAAGAAGGTTGTCCAGAGCAGCTATTACGGGCTACTTATATCAAATCTTTCATATTGCTGGTGACTGGGAGCCCCCAAGAGTTCTTGTCCCACATTTTGCCTGGCAATTAAATAGGCTGAGATATAATTTGTGCCCCATATTTTCGGTGTTGAAGGCAGTAGGTTTCTTCATTTTTAGCCTAACTCTTCTGTCACCTTCACCAGTTTCACATTATTTATGTTAACTCCATGGCCTAGGGGTGGGAGGGAGAGGGGAATTATTCCTAATTTACTGAAAGTGAGAGAAGAATCAGTCACTTCTTTCTTTAAATTTCTGTGGAGGATTGTTAATCAAAGTTAAAACAAATCTGTGTTCCAACGCAGAGGTGGGCGAGGAAATGTGTGCCTAACACATATGCACTTTGGGGCTCCTGCAGAAGGAAACAGAGTTCTGGAAACTGTTGTGAGAAAAACATTAAAGACACCAGACTTGATGCTATGCCACGGACTGGAAATGAGGCTTCAGACAATATCCAGCTATGTTTGAACCTACTTGAAGTGTTGCTTTATTCTCCAGCCTGGGACGTACGACGTAAATTATCTCCCTTTCTTATTTGCCTCGTGTTTGAGAAAAGCCTGGCTTGGAGCAGGACAATGACTTAAAGTAAGAGCCGGGCAGAGAATACATCAGGTATTCGACCTGCAGGCCTATGAAATGCAGTGTCATCATAACCCAAAGGGCGTATCATTAGTCACTGAAGGAAGGAAGTGCAAGCATGCCCGGAGAAATCAATAGAAGGTCCTTGTCTAGTAACACGAAGAGAACAGCACCAATGTTTATGTCTTTGCCCTTCACATACTTTGCTCTTCCCCCCTCTCCAGTCATCTTTTCACTTTACCCAGAATTTCATTTTCCTCATTCCCGAGTACAAATGGACGACCCTAGTAACCAAGATTCAGGAGGCAATACAGTCTTTTCTCAGAAAAATACAAAAAAAAAATATCCATCCGGCCCAGTGTTTCTGTATGGTGGTTATCTGATTTGGCTCCTGCTAACTAAAAACATATGCAACTGGTTATCTCCATCAACACAGTTTAATTCAGCTCTGGTCCGTATTAGTGTGTTTTTCTGCAACTGATGTCTCTTAGTGCCATGGGTGAACTGTTACTGTTAAAATCATGTTTAAATATGAAGATCAAACAAATGGTCCAAAGGTTTCTAGCATCTAAAGATTCACTAAGCAATACAAAAATACTTTGCCATGTTTTAGTTAAATGTAATAACTCTTCCCCAAAATATCATGCTTCCAATAAATACTTTGCCATCTTTTAATTAAATGTATTAACCCTTCTCTAAAATATTATGCTTCCAATAACTGAGGACCCAGATTAATAAGTTATTTTAGAGTTTTTCTAGAATATTAGGTAGTAATTAAAAATTGTCAAGGCTCCTTTTAATTCCATAATCCTGCACTTGACCTGTTCTTTTTTATGCCTCAGATTGCCCATCCATAAAATGAGCAAAACAGTAGTGATGTGCATCCCAGGGAAGGTACAAAGCACCACTCATTACTGTCAGGAAAATGCTCTGAAATTATTCAGCTGTATTCATAGCAAAAACCCAACGAATTAACAAAATATGTTCAGGCAATGCACATTTGTCGGCTTCCATGAGAAAACTGTGAAGTGTTATGAATAATGTGGCTCGTTGGTGGCTGTTTGCTCTAACAATCCTGATTTGTACGTTACATGAAGGCAGAGAAATCTTTTCATGCTCAGTTTGACCCTTCCTCACAGTGCCCCTGATTTCTTTCTGTTCTGCCCCTTGACAGGAGTACAAAATGCACATCAAGGACAAGAATAACTTTTTAGACTAAGATAACATTTGTATTATTAGAAGAGGTTAGGGTGTGCCTGAGAGGGCAGGAGGTAAATCTGCTGAACAGTCTAAAAGCTTTATTTATGGAAATGTCCTTTTTAAGAAGAAGGGAAAGGAGGAATATTACTAATAATGTCAAAAATTCTCCAAGATCCCAAATCAGCCAAGCTGTACATGAGCCTACACATGCATACACACTCCAGACCAAATTTGTTTTTAGTATATAGACCTCTGACCTTGGACCAGTTTTCCAGCTAGAACAAGCCAGCCTCAGTCTACGAAACTTGATGGAATTAACATCAGTTTACCCCAGCTGAGGACTGTGGCAGAGTCTCATTATTTCAATCAGAAATATCAGAAGTATCTTGTATACAGTACTGAACACAATTGTCTCCTACAGGAAGAAGCAAAGTATCTTTCCTGACAAGTTTAAGAGCTTTCGACACATCTTTCTCTCTAGTCCTTTACCCAATAACCCACTTGCCAGGGGAAAACTCTGGAATCAACCTTTGCAAGGTCAGCTGTACTCCCCAGCGCTTCCTGAAGGAAACCACGGCCTGAAGGAAACCAAGAATCCTCTCAGCTGTTCTCAAGAAATTAAAACAATACCCAAACACAACATGCTGAGCCTTCTTCTGTGATTTAGGAACCAGCATATCTGTTTCTCCCCCCCCCAGTGAAGTTGAGCACTTAATCTGCTAACCAGCTTTGTGAGAATTCTCACAGTTTGTGTGACTTGGCCCTTTGTAGGAGAGAATCCAGGCTGCTCAGTCCTATTCCCTGATGATTTCTGAGAATATGACTGCTGTCCTATCAAAACACAAATGGTATGAAACTGTAGAATTGGCTGCTGTTCCCTGTTTGGAGGATAAGAGTGCACTATGCAGGGGCAAAGGCCAGGCTGAGAGAATAACACAGCAAATCAAAACAAAACCTCCCCCTGAGCACCTTTATAAAAGCCAGTCTCAGTCTGCTCATCAGGGTTCACTCCCAGACCTAGGAGTGGATCTATCACCTAAAGGAAGAGAAGAGCTGAAATTCTAAATATTGGGATGCACACCTGGTCCCTCCCCTGCGATCCGCCCCTTATGAGGAGACTGAATTTAGGATCAGGAAAGCTGAACTTCTTCCGTATCTAAGGGGATTCAATTGCTGACAGGTGAAAAAGCTAAATTAATAAATAAACAAGACATCATTTGAGAGGTTTTTTTTTTCATCACATTTTATAGCCGCATAAAAATACTATAGTAAAATATAACTTTTCTCTTGCAACAGAAAGCTTGGGCTGTCTCCTTTAAATATACACTTCAAACACATGGGGAGCTTTGCACAGTTGAAATACAATTTTATTTGAACAATAATATTTCTTTTTATCACAGATATGCCACCATGGCTTATTTTTAACATAATGATGTCACCCTAACAGTGACATCAGTTTGCAGAACATCCTACTGATGAATTGTAGAGGTGAACTGGCTACATAATAAATAGAAAAATTCAAACCCCTTTAACAGTGTTATAGTAATGCAAAACAGAGATGCTATTTGACACCTGCAGGACAGGGACCATGTACTTTTATGAAAAATAAATACTTGTGTACCTCACTTAGGAGAAGAAATTCTTTATTCTAGTGAATGATAAATTTCTGGTGGATATATGGCCTATATATATGTATCCTTTGTGCAGCCAGCCAACTCTTTAAGGACAACAACGCCATAACTCTTCTCAGATTTGAAAACAACCCTCATGTTGATTGGAAATATGGAGCAAAATATTAAACTAGAATAACACATATTGCCCTCATACAAGGTATCTCCCACTTTTACATGTCAGTTTTATTAATAATTTGAATTTATTATGACATTTTAGGCCTACTATAAAAACATTAGCATATGTTGGGTTTGCCCCAAAGTAATTGCAGCTGGAAAGACAAATAATGAATAAATTAACTGTTAAATCTGGTTGGCCCTTGGATTTTTCAGTTTTTCAGCAAGTCCAAAAAACACAAATGTTTTTTGAAGATGAAAATATCTTTTAAGGATGTATTTCCAGCATGTCAAAAGAAAACAAAACCATTTCAAATCAAATCATAAGTTTCTGTAGATAGATACCGAATCAGGTTCCAGTTGTGGCTTTAGCATATTTTAGTGGTTTGAATTGGGAAAAAAAAAAAAGAAAAAAAGAAAGAAAAATGGGAACATGCCATCTGTGAAAGATTAATATTGGAATAATCTTCTAAATATTTGAGATGAGTTTTAGGCTTGAATGACTGAGCCTAACAGGGAGAAATTCTTCACATGTCTTTTTTTGGTTCTCCTTTCAAGAGTTCCTGTTAACATTTCTGCAAACTCTGCTATCAGTGGAAAAAAGGGGGAAGTCCCCATAGCCAAGAGATGAGGCTGCTCCGAGACTCACAGTTCAGTGTTATTTGTTTGGTTGGGGGCTCTTTCTTTTTCTTTTAATAAACTATCCCCCAAAGCCTGTCTACCTAAAGAGTATTATCTGCTTAATTTCCTGCAGGCTTCAATGCAGAAGCAGGTCAGTTGGTTTAATTATCAGCTATGGAGATGTGAAGGAACTTGAAATTCAATTGGAATATACAGCAGCTTTTTTTCCCTTGGATTCCTTTGCATTAGCAAAAATACCTGTTCAAAGCACAGACTGACTCAGCTGTGACTTAGAGAAAGATAAGATTCTGTGGCAGGAAAGTCATAATGCTATTATTGTCCACTGGACAGAGTATATTTGCACGGTGATTAGAGATGGCTAATACAGTGAAATGTTATACATAGGGAAACAGGCAGGAATTTACCTCCTGACTATCAATTCTCTTTTTTGGGTTTAAAATGTAGTCCTACTCCCTCTATCTATATCACGCTGTCCATTAAGTGCCAGACAGACCTAGAAATGCCTTATGAATTTTGGAGTCCTAAATCCATGTGACACTATTCAGCCAATGGACTCTTCCTCGCCGTGACAGAAAGGCACGCAACACTTCCTCCAGTGATTGGATCCCTTGCTGGGAGTTCTTTGGCACAGGAGGGAAAAGCTTTTTCTTTTAGAATAGGCTTTTTCTGTGTCCTAGATAAAGTGTGAGGAAGGCTAAATAAGCAATAGTAGGTTGCCATGCCTTCAGAGTTCACATCTTTTCTTTTTTTTTTCTCCTTTTTTTCTTCTGTATAATTCTGGGAGTTAGTATTGGCAAGTCTTTATTCAGAGATAGGCACGTAGAGGGAGCATTCAGAAGGAAGGAAATCCAATTAATTTTGTTAGCAATCCAATAGTGTCCCAGTGAACACAGACTTCCACCACAAATCTGCAAGTTTATAGAGCTGTTAAGGCACTTGGAGCATCCACTCGGCTGAAAGACAGAGGTTGGGCTCAGTGTGGATAGAGTGATATCTGTAATATCCCATAGAAATCCATTGAGAACACTTAGGAAAGCACAATATCCTTTAAATGTAACCTTGATAATGAAAGGAAAGGGCTCCTGTTCCTAAATAAAAAACAACAAGCCCTGACAGGTCAGAATTGATACCAGCATTTGCTGCTGCCTGAAACTCCTGCCGTGCACTGAATGCTGCAAAAGTGTCTATTATTTTTAACTGTTGGGTTATTGTCCATTTTTAAGGATGGGGAAATTTTAGGAGCACAATTAATTATAATAATAAAAGAAAAAATGGTTAGTGTTATGGCAGACCTCTAGATAAAATACCTAAGGGGCAGGGGTGGGCAGACAAAGGAAGCCAAAAGAAAAAAGCAGGTATGGGAGGCTTGTTTTGGAGAGAGCAGCTCAGAAACCTCTGAACCGAGGGCTCTTTATATATAGCACCACATTGAGTGACAAAATGGTAGCTGTCATAATGTGCCAGTTAACATGTCCAATATGAGCCGATCGTTTAGTGTCCCCTGGGATTAGAAGACAGAAACATGACAAAGAACAAAGAACTCGGATCAATAATGCTTGGGGAAATAAGACAGAGAAGGTTATTTACTCTGCATTGATCCGTTGCTGCAGTCGCGTAAACTTGGCCTGTTTTTCTTTTGTTAACCTTTAAGCTTGAGTATACTCACAAGCAACTAGGGAGCCAACTAACAGGTGTAGATTAAGGATCGAAGGAGGTCATCGTACCTCTGTCACCACTAGGCACCCATGTAACAACATCCCTGAAGAAATTTAAACATCAATAGCTATAATAAGGGCAAATTTATCAAGCTTGGCCTACTTTTGCTGGGAGTCTGGCTGTGTCCAGTCAGTTTGCCCTTGCTAAAGCTCAATTGATTTGGACATTCTTTTACTAGAGTTGATTATCAATTGTGACACAACAAATTTGTTAGCTTCCAAGCACTGGAGTTGTTGTTGCCATTGGAGCCTCAGAAGTGGAAACACCTGGCCATGCTCAAGTTTTACTCTTGCTGAGGAGAAATAAAAAACTACAAAAAAAAGGAAAGAAAAGAAAAGAATAGACAAGGGGAAGAAGAGAAAAGCAGAGAAGCCCTTTGGTGATCTCTCTGTAGATGCTGGTTGCATTGGAGATACCTGTACTGTGCAGCTGGAACATCTGGATTGTCTTTTTTGGAAAACTAGGAGCATGAGGAAATATCAACTTGAAGGAAACTGTTTGCAGCAGGAAAAGTCCAGACAGCTGTTAGCTATTCATTTTTTATGTTTTATGATTTGTCACCTAAGTCATATGGAATCATTACTGCTCCCTCTGTGGATGACAGACTCTTGAAACCAAGCAGTAATGAATCCCGTATGATGGGCAGCAATATTCTTTAAGCATGACTATTCAAAAGAAATAATCATTCTTGCTGAACTCCATGGAACTTGTTAAATGTGAAAATCCATTCACCAATGCTCAGGAGCTGTAGTTAATTAGGCTAAGTGAATATTTTGTGTAGAAACATGATGGGATGGAATTTGTTTGTTTTAAATACTGTCCTTTTTTCCCAGTTTAATAGTAAATGTTTCATGTTGTGCCAATAGTATTAGCAGTACATTAAAAATGTAATTCTGGAAATATTTATCTTATTTAGTTCACTTCAAAACCAAAAGGGTGATTATAACACTATAACATTACAACAGATTTTCTATTTCTCTGGATCAAAGTATATGCTGTTTGTCATGCTGTATAACATTTTGATTTGTATATCATAGAATAAAACAAACAAATTCTATAAAAGGGAAAGACCTTATAATTAAAAATTGAAACCCACTTAAAAAAATCTGAAAAGAAAAATGTAATGTTATATGGTACCCTCTCTAGAATGTTGGGATTGAAGCAGTGGTCTACCTGCAGCATTTAGTTTAATATCCTGGCTTTTGATCAACACTTTAAAATACCTCTGCAGGATGAACACCCACATATTTCCAGTGCAAGGACACAAAACCAGTTCACCACTAACATAGACATCTGAAAATGAGTTGCATTTGTTGTTTTGCTGATCAGCACCCATTGCTACCTGATAGTTTAGGTGAATAAACTTATGGACATGGCTCTACTCCTCGTTTACCATCCTGCAGCACTTTTAGTCACTGACGGCACTCAGGCATTGACTGGCAAACCTGTGGCTCAGCTCAGATTTTTACAACAGATTCTAGAAAGTAACCCCCTACTTTACACTTCCTATTGCAGCTTGATTTCTTACAGCAGTCAGAGATGTGCTTGCTTGGGATAACCTTTCTCCCATTAATGTGGCAATCAGAAAACTCTGAATTTAATTTAAGGCATGTTGCGTGTTTCTTTTTGTTTGTCTGTAATTATGTGGCACAAAGAATGAACCTACTGACAAAGGAAATCAGATCCTGCTTCCCTCCTAGAGATGGGAATCTGTTGTTTGCATCTCTTGGCATGCAATGTTTCAGCTTTTGACCCTTGCCCCATAACCCGTAAAAGTGTCACCACACTTTTTAAGAGCATTTAAGGCATTTAAGAGAATGGGAGGGAGAAGGCAGCAGCTTTTAGGGCATCAGAAATGACAGTAATGTGCACTGGAACTGTCTGTGCAAGCAGTGTGTGCTGAGGCAGTTGTATTAGATCAATCTGTGCCAGAAGAGAAGCCACTGACAGTTTATTTCTGTGTTGGAGAATGAGCTGCAAAGTGCACAGTCCTCCACAGGATAAACGGAGAGCAGCTCAGTTTGGTCCTCACCAAAACTTCCTACCAGGCAGTGGCTATTCAGAGCTCAATGTGAAATGAGTTAGGGCTCTCTTAGCCCTGCCAGGACGATAAAAAACAGCACCCCGGTTAGCAATAATCAGCATCCTTGGCCGAGGGTCTATGGATTGAGTGAGCATGGAGAATGAATTACCCTCTCTCCACAAGATGTGGTCCCTCCAGGTCAGGGCTCAGGTGAGAGGAAAAAAGTGTTATGGAGCAGCTTTGATTTACAGCTGAGGAACTGATCTTAATGGCTCAGTGGGGCTTTGAAGGTGGTAATCTGCACTGGGAGCCTGGGGAGCCAACCTGCCTTGCAGAGACAGAGCCCATCCCATGGAAACACCAAGGGGGCTGGAGCCTGTTCTTTGCCGTGTCCCTCGTGCCATGGGTCCTGTGGGGACAGTGGGATCATGACGCAGGGCCTTGTCCCCCTCCCAGGCACACTTCAGCCATGCACACTCCTCCCTCTGCAGTTCTGAGCTGCCCACAACCTGCTGTGATACTGCAGAGCACAGTGCAAGATGGGGTCAGAGAACGAGATCCTGAGGTCAAACTGGGGATGAATTATTGCCCAGGACTAAACAAGGCAAAATTTGGGCTAGTCTAAGGAAAGTTCCCTGCTTGACACTGTGGTGGACTGCTCCAAAATAATGTGGAGTCAATGAGTGGAGCTGGAAAGGATGTGGGATTAGTCTTCTTCTAGCCAAGGAGGCAAAGCTCATTATAAAAACAGCATGAATTGACACTGGAAGAGAAAGTAAAAAAAGAAAAGGGGAAGGAGGGAGGGAATGGCACACAAACGATGCTGAAAGGCATATGCAAAAAACTCCAATCCACCTTTGAAAAGCACTTAAACCCAAGTGTGAGCATAAGCAAATTAAGCCTTTCGAACTCGGCTGCGGAGCCAAAAACCCAAGGCAGATGACTGTGCACTAAGACACCACGTTTCCTGGTTGCATGCTTATGCTAGCATGCTTTCCTCACCCAGAGGCCTTGTCCACCCTGACCTGTTCCCTTGTACTGGCCAGTTGGCCGCTTGGCTCCTCTCCCAGTAGCCAGCGCTCTCCAAGCGTGACATCGATCATTGCTGTAGTAAGGAAGATGGCACTTACCTGATGGGGTAGGCGGAAGCTCCCTCTCTTACCATATGCTGGGAATTGTCAGTGGCTGCTTGAAGCCAAGGCTGGCTTTTTCTCCTGCCAGGAAACAGGCCTTTTCCAGAGCCTGCCAAAAAGGAATAAAAAAAAAAAAAAAAGAAAAAAAAATTTTTTTTTGCGTATTACGTTTCACACTGAGCAGTTTTCTAGCAGGCTGGGCAGCACTGGGAATTAGGAATCACAGTTTCCTTTGGTGCTGGGGACAGACAGTGAAATAAGAGGCACTACAATGGGTAAGGAGAAAAAAAAAGGAAATACAAAAGAAAGTGTTTATATTGATTCTCTCCAGAAATACAAGGTCTGCCATAGCCAAGCAGACTACTGAGTCATTAAAAGCAGCATCCTGACTCCAGGGGTGCTTCAAAGGAAGAGGAGGGGAGGAGGCATGCTTCCAGCTGTTCCACATCCTTTGGAGAGAATCACTTTCCAGATTCCGGCCCGACCACGTCCTGGCACAGAGCACTTGACTGCCCCATAATCTTTCTCACCTCCACAGACCCCATCTCATTTCCCTTCTCACTTTTCAGGTTGGAAACAGCCTGGTGTCCATGTGTGTTTGTACCATGGTCCCAGCTACACTGGGGGTAGAACCATCCTCATGGTCCTTTCTGGCCCTGCTCTCTGAATCAAAGCCAGCACGGACCACAGAGATGTAGATCTTCTAAAAAGGAGACCTGAAAATTTTGTTCACCCAGGGAAAGTTTGGAAGGTGCCCCCATTTAGGCCACTGGGATAAGCATGGCTGTGACATCTCCCACCACAGTGTGGACTTCCTTTCCAGATGCCATCACTAATGCTGTGATAGTCCCCTCAAATAATCCATCCCTCAAATGTTGAGACAATCCCCAGGCTTTCAGGAAAAAGCAGTTTCTCCACTGAGTCCAGAAGATTTGACATATCCTGCTGGCAGTGGGCAAACCTGAATCCAAGAAAGGAAGACCAACATCTCTGAAAAGAATTGAGAGATTCAAAAAAAAGGGGATTGGAGAAAAGAAAGGAAGTAATCTCTTCCTTCATCTGTGGCACAAACACTGATGCTGTACCAGAAGAAATTGGATCTTGAAATAGGTATCCTCTTCCTCTTTCTAAATATCCCTCCTTTCCTTTTTTTTTTTTTTTTTTTTTTTTTAAGAAAAGGGGAATAAATTGCCATCCAGACAGGGAAGAGACATCCTTTGAATCACAAATCACAAAAAAGTTTTTTCTTTTGGTGAGGGGGTGGAGTTGAAGTGGAAGGAAAACCAGGCCAAGGGACTACTTCACATTTTATCTAAGGACTGAATCCTTAAAAAAAAAAGAAAAGAAAAGAAAAGAAAAGAAAAGAAAAGAAAAGAAAAGAA
>NW_024581133.1:7404687-7655114 GCF_017639235.1 Corvus kubaryi | reverse complement strand
AAAAGAAAAGAAAAGAAAAGAAAAGAAAAGAAAAGAAAAGAAAAGAAAAGAAAAGGAAAAAGGGAAAAAGGAAAAAGGAAGTGAAAGGGTATATTTTGTATTACTCAGCAGTTCTTTTTTCTTATCATTCTTCTATGGAAAGTTGTTGGGTTTTCTTCCCTAATAACGTGTTTGTCATGCAGTCCTGCACATTCACCCATACACACACACACAGAGCTCTTTATACAGAGAAAATCAGGCTGGCGCTGCAAAAGTGCAGAGAAGATCTTTCACTAAAATGATCTCAAGGTCAGTTTTGGGGGTCTTTAGGTTTCTATATTCAATCCAACCACGTTTCATGTCTCTGCTTTGCTTGCTTAACTTACAAGAAACTTGGGCACAATTTTGCTTGTGTTGGCAGTTTTTAGGTGTGGATTCATGCAGGCTATTTACAAGATGCCAAGGGATGTCAAATCCTGAACATGTGTTTTTGTCCTACAGTCATTCTCTGACAGCAGAAATAGTCTGCAGCTTATCAGATCCATTTGCTGATATTTAACATCTTTTTTTCCCGACAAAGGTTTGGGGTGAGATGAATTTTAATGTTTCTCTGCACTGAAGCTGACAAAAAAAAAAATCTTTATGCATTTAAGTTAGAAAGTGGAGCTTGAAACTGTGAGGGAAAAAAAAAAAAGCCAACTCCCTTATTTACAACATTTTTACTTTTCATACATAGATACAACTCTGCTCATTTTTTAAAAACACTCAGGGTTTTTGGTAAACATTTTACTCAATCAAGAGGTAGAGCCACA
The DNA here is from genome assembly GCF_017639235.1 of Corvus kubaryi. Lineage (NCBI taxonomy): Eukaryota > Metazoa > Chordata > Aves > Passeriformes > Corvidae > Corvus > Corvus kubaryi. The sequence goes on along the minus strand of NW_024581133.1, from coordinate 7,654,323 downwards.
TAGTCATGGATTGAAACATTCATTTTAATGTATATTCCTGATATCTTTGACAAAATACTAAAAAGACTGATAATTCTTTTAGGGGATTATATTTATTTAAACTTGAGCAAGATATAAAGTCACAATTTCTCAATTTTTAACAATATTTTTTGTAATAATCACACAAAAAAAACCCCACTTTTTAAAATTTAATGATTTTTGTAAAATTATCAGATAGAAATAACACTCTCTGAGCCTATAATTCCCAGACAATTTTAGCAAATAGTGAACTCCCAAAATGAAGGGTTTTATAAAAATATATAGGTTCTCAGCTGCTATAAGTGATACTTTGAAAAGAGGATGAAGACTTTGGTAAGCATTGCTACAGACATAGAAAGAGAGGTAGCAATTTTGAAGGACAGTTGCATATTATGAGAGCACACACAAGTGAGTTTAATTTTGCAGGCAAAAATTTCTAACAAAAAGGGGGATATTTTTCATGAATCTTAGTCTTAATAAATGTTTGAGCTATGTCTACTATGCGGGGCACCTTTTAAATTCACAATGCCATATACATATGTTTTCATATTGCAGTAGATTTGTCATCCCTACTTTCTGCAGACATCATTCTATTCAGAGCTATTTTTCTTCACTAAGCATCTTCCTCAAGTTCTGTTTCAGCACAGCCTATATGTTAAAACATGCCCAGTGCTGTAACCTTGTGCCTAAAGGTACTACTCTGAAGGAAAAAGTGCCTAATTTTATTTTCTGGCAGCAAACTGAGACAGCTAACCTGGAAGTTTGAATGCCCAGTGTCTTCTCCAAAATTATCCAGACTGCTTTTGTTTGCAGAAGTCAGATTGTGCAAGCTGTTGGTGTGTGGCTTGTCCCAGTAAGTTAAGAAGAACAATCTACTTGAGAGGTTTCCAATTATTCTTACTTCTGGTCAGGTTAGATATACAATTAGGTTGGATCCCTGACAGGTTTTTGGCTCCTCCAGTTTCAGACCAATCCTTTATTAGCCCAAGAGCACACAGATGGAAGTGATTTATTTTCTGTTAGCTGTTACATGAATTTGATTGTCAACAAAATCTTTCTCAGCTTTCAGCGAGGTTTGGAGTCAGGGTCTGTATCTGAGGTGGGGTGTCCACCTCAGCCAGATGAGTTTGGTTTGGCAGAGGCAGCTCAGCTGATCAAAACTCGCAGAACTTAGCACCAAATATTCCACGAAAAGCTCAGATACGCTCCACATGTCACGGGAAAGGGACGTATGGGCAGAGGTGACTCCTGGGATCCTTCCTGCCTGTGGTTTCCTCTTCTGCTGCCGTGCTGCCAGCTCTTCTCCGTATATCCCTGTTCCACTGGGCCTTGTCCTTTACTTTGTTGGCAAATAAGGTAAATGACCCCTGTTCTGGCTACCCATATGCTGCTAACATCACTGGTTTTGTTTCAGCAAACGGCGTGAGGATGGTATAGACAGATGCCAAAAGAGAGGGCCCCATCAGCCCACCAGCCCTGCTGTGAACCACCAAAGTGCCGGGGTGAGTGGCAGCCGGCATCTCCTTAGTTATTGGAGAGAGCAGCTGTGTCACGTTCGGTTAGTTTACATCATAATCCAAATCAACCATGAAGGATGAAGATGCATAGGAGGAAACAAAAAAAAAATCCCGAATCACAACAATGAAATGAAGGGATGTGTTCAAACAAACTCCAGTGCAAACCTGAATTTGGGTTTGGTCCTAAGTAAACTGGGTGATTGCAAGGAAAGGGATGGCTTGACTGCCAAATCCTTACAAAGTGGCTGCATAACCTGGGAGACAGCGAGGAGCTTTGTCCTCTACACGCAGATGTTCGTACTCTTATTCCTTCCCCTCTGCTTCCACGTCCTTGTCCTCCTCCTGCGGCCCCGACAATTCATTAGTTCTCACCTCAGACTGGAAGCAGGTCCAGAGAGAACAGGCAAGTTCATTACAGCTTGGCACACGGAGTGTGTTAATTGTGATACAGCTAAAGGCTGTTATTGCAGATTAAACAAAAAGGACTGCGACAACTGTCTCCAAAGCTGTGGTGACTTCAGCTCAGGCTTTGGTCCCAACAACTTGCCTGGTCATGAAGAAGCCCATTTTTGACAAAGTATGGTAAAACATGAAACTGATTCATTTCTTGTACGTACTGGGTTAATTTTTTTTTTTTTTTTTTTTTAAATCCAGGTCTTTAATCTGTGGTCTCACGAAGGCAAAAAAAAAAAAAAAGGGCAAGGAAAAGGGCTATAAAAGCATGACTGGGCTATGAGAACCCTTTTACCTGAGGTCAAAAAGGCTGAGGTGCTCTTCTACCTTCCCTTTGTGTTTATGTAGATTATATGCAAATATTTTGGTAGTACAAGGTGTGGTTTACACGTAGGAAGGGAAAACAGACTAAGCAGATTGAGACATGGTTTCTGTTTCATATAATATTACAGTCTGAGGATTAGAACTTTTTTTAGTATGACATCCAAGAGGTTTCAGAGCAAACTTCTGATAAGAGTAGTAGGAAAATTTTATCTAAATGAGCTTTAAAATGGGCCTTAAAGACTTTAATAATGAAATACCTCAAGCAATCTTGGAAAATGGTGAGGATACAGTGAGCAGGCTATAACACTGAGTCCTATTTTCTTTCCTAGAAAGAGAGGGAAAATTCCTTGGGAACTGCTAGAAAGTCCAATTGTTTAAAACTGCAGCATTTTCCAGCTCATCAGAACTTATGGAAACTCCAGCAGTGGAGGGCAAACAAGCCAGTTCTGGGGTTGAGGTTCTGCTGGGTAGTCAGGTCATTGTGGCAGCCTTTAAAGCACAGGTAGCCTCAGGGGTTCTCCTGGGAGGAGCCAGAGCTTAAAGGTGTTTTAGAGGAGAACCATATCCTACATGATACATAATGAAGGCTGAGGAGGAAGAAGCAGAAAGAGGCAGCTTTGGGAAGGTGATGTCTCTTTGGCTTCAGGAGGTGTTCAGCGAAGCTGAAGCACTCCTCACTTTGTGAGAAGAGTAATAAAGTCAATGCTCAAGTCAGGTGGGCATCCCCTCCCAGCTGCCATTGCTGAAAATAAAATGGAGGTCAAGCAGCAGCTCAAGGTCTGTGTTGGCTGTTCCCCCTGACCAATCTGCCAGAGACTGTGCCAGGAGCCTCCAGAGAAATGCATGAGGTTTGTCTGCTTGTTTTGTAACATTTTTTGGGGGGATGACACCTAGAGGGCATATATTCTGTGTAGCATAGCACGGAGTAGGGAGGTTCTCAGTGGATATCAGCCTAAAGCCTGGCTCTCTTCTGTGTGCACCACGATAAGTGCTCATGGTCTGTCCTACATTAAGTGCCTTAGAGCTTGGATGAGTTGGAAGAGTCCTTGTCTGCTCAGGAAGGCTTATTTCTTACAAAGGTTTCTCTGAGGAATGCCTGATAGAAACCTTTTGCTTCTCTGAGTGCCTAAAGGAGGAAGCACGAGGTGCGTCAGCTCCCTGGGGCTGGAGTAGCAGGAAACAGCAGTGTGTAGGCGCAAGTTCAGCTTGTTTCAAGTCCCTTAAAAAAAAATTATCATGCTTTTCCGTTCCAAGTGATTCCTGCTGGAGGAGATGGGGGATCTTTCTGGTCTTTGGGTGGGAGCTCTAGTCCCACAGCAGGTATGGTTGGTCAATGGGCTTCTCTCAGGCAATGTGCAGTGGGAAGTTGGGTTACATCTCTTGTAAAGTTTTCAGATAGGGAGACAGAGAATGTTTAAGGCAGATACCTCTCACTTTCCAAGCACAATACATACTTTCCCTTCTTTCTTCATATGCTGTTCCTTTTGGAAATCTCTGTGGAGAACAATGAAACAATCAGTTCTTAACATCTAATTATGCCCTTCCCTTTACAAAAGAAGCACATATTCTTAAATAACACTTCCTGGCAGCAAAGAGCTCTGTGGCTCCCTTTGAAAGAGAGGGGAAAACAATGCAACCCAACCCAAATATCTTCAGATCATTAATGCACATGGAATTGGGTGCACAATCCTTTCTTAGCCTCATCAGTAGATGAAAATAATACTTACCCTTGAGTGCCTGGTGATGTTCTTGTACCGAATGCCGACAATAATCTAATCAGTTAACAATTCTTATTCTGATGATCATTTTCCTGTGAATTGTTTCAGGGTAGGGAAAAAAAAAAAAGAGAAAATATAAATAAATGAGACTTTCTTGCTGGAAAGATGATGACTTACCAAGAGCCTACTCTTTACTGCTTGGTTCCTTGTAACAATTCAGATTCTTCTCCCTGCTGGGTGAAATGTCAACCTGCAGAGCAGTAAGCTAAAAAAGGCCGTTTACACTGAAATCTTACCCCTGTTTTGCCCAGAGGCGTTTCATAGCATAAGTAAAGCACTTGAGGTCTGCAACTACTGGCCTACACGGCAACTTCTCTTTGTCTGTGTTTCAGGAATAGGGTTGGGTTTTGTTTTTTAATATAGAGAATGTTTGGGGGGGTTTTTTGTTTTGTTTTGTATTTTTTTTCTTCTTGTGGAGTAAATTTCAGCCCCGAAATGTATGATATGTGCTGCATTTGGTGCACTCTCCCCGAGGCAAACCAGGGGATCTGTAAGTGGTACTATTTTTCCTATCAGCCCTGGAGAGTAGTGTGGCAGCCCTGCGTGTTATTAATGGATAAAATCTGAGCAGCAGCCAACCCCAAGGTGAACCCTATGCATTTAAAACATTTCATCAGACAGCTAAGTATTTTTTTTCCTTCACTACAGCGGATATCTCTACTGCCACCACTCAATAGATCCCGATAGAAGAGAGCAATAGCTGGACTCACTAATGTGAAAATTGATAGTATGAGCTCTCCAATGAAATATAAACAGCTCTGTGTTTCTTAAGTGTCAATATCACGGGGCTGGGCTGAGGAGGTGGCGTGGTGGATTAACCCTAGAATTATCCAGGAGGGGGGAGAAGCTGATAAATAGGAAATATTTGTCCAATCAGCCAGGGCTCATTTTTGAAGTGGATAAGATGGGCTGCTGTTGACTCCCAGCCGCTGACAGCTAGAAACCCAGCTCCACCTCACTGCCCCTGTAAACTGGAGTGCTTCCAGAGGCAGGAGGAAGGCCAGATTGGACTTGTTTGCCCTTTCCTTTCCCCCTCCCATTTTGTCTTGAAAAACTGGATAAAAGAGGGGATGAGGAACGGTGTGAGAATCAGAGCTGCAACTTTGCAGACACCTTTGCAGATGCGCAGACTGACACGCTGCATTGGGAGCAGCTCCTGGCAAGCTGCAATGCTGCTGTCAAAACAGTGCTTATTAGAAGAGCAGCTTATTCTGGGAGGAAAACCTGCAGCATGCAGAACAAATATCTTTGCTTGAGGAGAACTGAGACCTCTCATCCCCTTTTACAGAAGCACTTAACATAACCAGAAGGGCCCCTGCAAGGGAAGGCAGGTGTCTTTGCATTTGGATATTTCCAGGGGTCAGATTGCCTCAACTCTTTCACTGTTGCTGTTTTCATGTGTGGATAATGCAGAAATGCTACTTAGCACCTTCTGCTCTGGCTAAAAAGCTAAAACCAGCCAAGACCATTCCTTTACTGACACCAGTCACCTCCTGGTCCCCACACTGAGCTGGACAGTGCTAGGTGTGGGTTACAAATAGCCCAGAGCAATGTTGTTCTTTTGACAAAGAAATGGTTTCCATGGAAACTTTTAAATATACCCAAGATTATGTAAGTTTATATCCAGTATACCTCCAGAACATTTATATTGCTAGGTTGCAGAAACACATTTTTTAAAAAGAAATTACTTAAAGTTCTTTGGCATTTGTTCTTTTTGAGAAAAACAAGCAATTCTGCATACTGCTTCTCAGTATTTAAATGAGAAGATTATTGAGCTAAATGTGGACAAATGGGTACACAATAAATCCAGCTTTGACTTGCAAGGGCTGTGGGAGGAGTAAAAATAATAAAAAATTACAAAAGGCAACTTATAAATCATTACCAAGTCACTAAAAACCTCTTTGCAAAAATATATTATATAAAGTGCTTTTCATGCCTCTGTGGTGGGAGACTTGGACTTCTTGAGTTTCTCTTCTTCAGCTTGTTTACTGAGTTTTCAATCTGCTTGTTGAGGCTTAAGGACTCTTCTACTTATGAGTCAACCCTGGAACCAAAGCACACGGTGGAGGATCATACCTAAGTTGAGTGTCCTTAATCCTGAATGAGCAGGCTGAAGATTTAGTAAGCAAGCCAAAAAAGACTTAAGGGGACTGAGCAGTCCCTTGGGAGAAGGGGGAAAGGAGGATGTTAGTAGGAGGGAATCACTCAGCTGCACAGGAAGAAACTGAATGAGGGCTCTCCCTCACAGCACTCTAAAATCAGCAGGTTTTTGTAAGTTAAGTACCCACAGATAGGAGTTTATGTTTCTGTCTATGCAAAGGAGGTGTTCAGCTAGTCCCAAGTCACTGGGAAACTTCTCATTATTGTCACTGTGGAAAGTTTCTCTGTACAAACCCTTTCTCTCTCTGCACAAGAAAACCTGAGCGAGCTTTAAATTTAATTCTCAGTGTTGCAACTTAGAGCTTTGCCTCTGTTGGAACCCAAGATCCAACTCAATTGGAAAGGAAGAGGAGATAACAGTATTCTTGCTGGACTTTTTCCTGTTATTTAATGAAGAACTTGAAACGTCAAATAAAATAAAATTTTAAAAACTCATTCACATTTTGAAAATTTTAGGCTGGACTTGGGAAAATTAAGTCATACCTTAAAGAGAAATGCAACATTCAGATTTATATAAAAATATATACTGAAGTATATAATACTCATAAAGCATATCCTTCCACCCCCAAGCATAAGATTGGTTTGAATATAATGAGGTTACATAATTTATAAAAAGTAGTTAAACAAGTAGTTAGCAGAGGAGGATTACTGGTGGGTTCCTCATTTAATGTTTAGACTTCAAGCTTCCATTTTCCTGGTACAGACAAGAAACCTTTAATACAGTCTGAATTTCATAGAATGTCATGATGTCAGAAGCAGAGGAAAAAACAAGACGCCAAAGAATCATGAAAAAATGGGACTGAGAAACTTTAAATCTGTGTCTGTAGGTCTGGTAAAGGGAACTCTGCAAAGTCCAAGGATTGACTGTCTGCTTTGGGTCTGCATGGACTTGTTTTATGGAGAAACTTCTGACTTTGACAGGTCTCCTCCTGCTGGAAGGAGATGGAATTCTCATTAGTTTGAAGAAATGTTAAATGGCACATAGGAAAATATTTCAAGTCTGGTTTTTATACTTCCTCAACAATTTTTTTTTTTTTTTGTAGGAAAAAAAATCCCATTCTCTGACCAGCTTTAGTTTGAGCTTATTTTTCTGTTTATTATTAGTGAACATGTCCAAGAGTTATACTGATGTGTTTATTATCAGTGAATCAAAGCTTGATTAGTAAAATAAACTGATGTGGTCAAGAGTTGAGCTATTTGAAAAGTTTTTCTGAGTAGCTGAATCAAAGCTGAAGAGAAAGATAACCTATGCCAGCTTTCACCTCCTGGCTGGATGGAAAAAGGCAATTAGACATCTAATTCCTCTCCACCCACAGATAATTGAGAAATCATCCTTGGTATCCAAAAAGGAGCAACACCAACATTATTCTGTGAGGAATGGTGAACACTGTTGAAATCAGAGCTCCTGTGTTCTGAATGGCAGGGATTTTTACCTCACTTTACTTTGTTTTCCTTCCTCCTCTTAGAGCTTTTCCATGGGCTGGAGTCTTGGGTAGTTGTGTGGATACCCACCTCTGAAACTGGCATTAGCTGAGAGAAAAAAATTCCAAAACCATTATAAAAGATTTTATATGAAGGAGGGAAAAATCAAAGGAAAGTAAGGCAGAAAAGCCAAGAGAAAACAGTGAAGGTAGAAGAGGTTATGTACATATCTCATTGAACCTCACGACTGTCATTTCCACCTGGAGAGTGGCTAGATCATGGAGCAAGGGTAGAAATATGATCAGTGAATCATTAATGAAAAATGAAATGGTATTTGCTTAATTTTTAGCTGTGTAGGTTCTGCCTGGGTCCTTGGGAGGATACCTTGTGCTTAGTGACCATGCACTGTCAGACGTGTGTGTTTCTGTCAGTTAATTTTAGGGAAAGGCTGATGCCTTCTGGAGTTGTAAACACACAAGCAACAATTCCTCCCCATTTCCCCACTGAGTTTAGCCTACAAGTGGACAAATCACTCCCTCTTGGCACAGACTCACACCCCCAGGAAGTAAAGGGGAAGCTGGAAAAGTATCTTTACCATTGACTTGAAAAGGCGCTGCAAATCGTCACAGGTCCACAAAAGGATCATCCAAAAGCCAGTGCTTTTCCTCTGGGCAGTAGTGGCAATGCAAACCAAGCAGCAGCGAGTGCCTCGGTGCCCAGAAGTTCATTACTGTGTGACCTGACACATGTTCCAAGCAAAGACAACATCTTGCCTGGCTTCACCAACCCATATGTAGGGTCCTTAGGTTTTAAATATGTTTTAATTTGGTCCCATATTTGTCTCTCTGGAAGCTACATTTATGATGGGAAGTGGATGTTAACTGCTTGCTGTAAGGAGAGGCAAACTTCATCTGGATTTAAGAAGCACTTGGATAGGTCTAGTTTTACCCTCCCTGAGTCAGTATCATCCGAGGACTGAGAGGAGGGGTGATGGTCACACTGTGGAAACTTTTCAAAATATCTCCCTTCCAACAAGTCTGTAAAAACGCTGAGCTGAAAGACTCGAAGCAACTCACTTGAGACTCATTTTCAGTGTGGTTAAAGTTCTGAAACCCAGACTGCAGAATCTCAGGAAGCAGCTGGGTTCCTAATTAAAACAAATCGTTAATAGATTTAGCAGGCCAAATTTATGCTTTTCAATTAAAACCACTGTGGGGCTTGGTGTGTGCTTGTGTGTGTGCTCAGGCGTGCTGGAGATGGGTGTGAGTTAGTGGAGTTAGGGGTGTGATGTGTGAGGGATTGGGTCAAACCTCTTGCCCACAACATGCGCTAATGGATTCGGAACATCTCACTAACCAGAGTATAAAAACTTCAGAGCAGAAGAGTCACGACAAACGTGGTGTCAAGGACACTTTATGCATTCGTTTCCTGACCACAGACTGTTTGTCCTTCTGCATGAAGACAGGCATTTTCCTCAGAAAAGTTTGTTCTTATTTGAAAGCTACAAATGTTTTAGTCAGTGCGATGGGTCCGAGCTATCGACTGGCTGGTGGCCAGTCAGCAAGAATTAGCCCTTCAATTAGCCCTGCTTTTTCTGTGTACTGCTGATTTTCACACTTCAGACCAGAGCATCCATTTGCTTCCCTAGAATGGCTCTTTTGCAGGCGTTTCAGAAAAACTGGGGTAAAAGCAATTTTGTTGTTGTTGTTATTTAAATTATTTTTATAGTATGACAATAATTCTCATTACACCAAATTTGATGAAATTATTTTTATTTCCATATTTTTTCTGCTGAGACAAAGATTGCATCTGTATGTTTTTGTTGCAAGAAAGAAAGAAAAAAGCCATGTGTTGCCTCAAAGCATTAAGCTGCCGAAAAGTTCTTTTGTTGCTACCAAAATGAGGCTAGCAGCTCATATATCTGCTTTTGAACACGAATAAGCTAAAAACTGCTGTCATTTTGTAAAAGCTAATTTCTCTTTTCAAGTTAAATGGAGGACTACGTCTATAGATAATTCCTTCTCTCCCCTCCAAAAAAAAATTCAAATTTTATGTTTTCAAAATGCTGATGAGAAAATAAACTTTTTCCTGCAGTGAAATGTGAGGCAATATTAAAATTTTAAAAAAAGAAAAAGGACAGGAGACCACATATCTCCCAGAGCCTGTCCTCAGCTGATCACGGGACTCTCACTGTGCCTGACCCCTGCATGGTGTTCAAATGAAAATAGAAGCTCCAGTCCCACCTCCAGTCCTCTGACTGTATAGATATTTATTCATTTGTGCTATAAATGGGGAACTTGGGGTTATGGGTTCACTGTAGCAGATTCCAAAGCAAAATTGGGCCCCTCTCTATATACAAACATTTGTAACAGCAAAAGACTCTGTGGGCGCTATGGCTAAATGCAGGCTGGCTGCTCCATCTGCCTAAAGATTTGCTGCGACGCTCATATTTAGTGCATTGCTTTGCAAAGTGCTTTCAGAGACATCTCGATGGCAAGCAGACAAAATTCTCTTGTATTGTATTATAATGTGCAGAGCTGACCTGATTTATCCTCACTACCAACAGCGACATGGGGATCATGCAGTGTTTTTTGTAGATTTTGGAAATGCAGCAGTCCTAGAGATGTATTTGGGGTTGTCATGCTGGCAGCCAGAGGGGAGGTGGAAAGGGGAAAAAGCTGGGTAGATTCCATGGTGCTGCATTAAAATCCTGGAAAGCTCATTTAGTCAGAGATTAAGCTCTGGAGCTAAATCTGAAAGTGAGAAAGGAGAGGAAAAGCTATTGAAAACTGAGATTCTACTGCTGACTATGGAGGCCACATGACCCTGACACATAACTTTTACTGAGTTGACTATATCTCACTTCCTTTAAGTGCCTGTCCCTCCTGCTCACTCTCAAGGACTTGGCCAATCTCCTTTTGTAAATAGAACAATGCTTTATATTTCTCTATTACTCTGGAGTGACTATATCAATAATGCAGGAAAGGCATCTGTCCAGCACAATGAGATTATTTTTCTGATTTCGGTTGACAGTTATGGTAATAGTTTGGCAAACAATCTACTCCACCATCAATGACCACAGATTACAGCTGTTTTTAAAAATCTCAGCCGTTCCTGGAAACTTAGAAGATTGATTACTTGGACAGAAAGAGACAGAAAGATGTGTCAAAAGCTTTTATGGCTGAAACTTTTAACTCTGTCTTGCTCCCATTTTTCCCCCCTCCTGATTCTGAAAGTCAATGTGTAGCCTTGTGAGTGCAGAACATAATGAGTGGAGTGAGCAAACAAGCGACCGTGCTGCAAAGGGAATTGAGGAGCCGCTCAGCACCAATGCCTGTGGAAAGCAGGATGGGAGGTGTGAAGGTGCATGTGTGTCCCTCCAGAGCTGTGGAGGGCAGCCAGGGATGCTTGCTTTGTCCTCTACATGTCCAGTGGATTGTGCTGCATCCCCTGTGCATGTTGTCCCTGTGTTTGTGAGGCAGGATCTGGGTCAGGATGGTTCCTGCTTACAGCAATCTTATGGAGGGTGATGTAGGCAGTGCCTGATTTGTCCTTAAAACCTGAATTTGTTCCCCTTCATTATTTTCTTGTCCTCTCACTGAGCAGCTAGAGCATTTGACTGGGAGGCATCTGCAGGTTTATAGGAAAATCCCTGAAGAAAATGCACAGTTTCCTTTCATTATACATACTATTTATCTCACATGAATCAAAAATGGGACCTTACAATCAAATACACACCTTGCAGAGCTTAACACTACATTAAAGGACTCAGAACTACCAGTAGCCAGAGTAGAAAACACTGTTTTGAATGTATGTGCCCTTTATGCAAGGAACACAAATAACACCATGAGATCTGTGTGTCTAGCTAGCACTGGGATTTCAGATGGCAAATGCTCACAGTGAACTGCTCAGGGACAAATTTGCAGAACAAGAATTATCCTCAGAAATTATTCAGCAGATATTTTCAATTTGAGTAACAACGGAAGAGAGAAAATCAGAGGCTGCTTGTGGACAGGGCCATGAACAGATAAAAAAAAAGGGAGGTCAATTCATCAAATAAATTATTCCCTATGAATTATTCACGCAGGTCTAACTTAACTGTTATTCCTACTTTCCCAGCCTCACTACAGGGGTTGACAAAAATACAGCTTTGTCAGTTTCTGGACTTTGATATTAGCAGAAATAAAATCTCAGAGTGCAGCTAGGTCTGCCAGAGTCAGTCAGGAGGTGAATTTGGTCCTGCAAGTTGATTTTTCTCATTGGGCATGACTTTGGTATGTTATCAGCCATCATGAACCCAGAAGATGCAGTCAAGAAGGTTAGTCAGAAAAAGCTGACAATTACAGAAATCTCCTGATATTTCTTTTCCTTCTTAGATAAAGAGCAGAAACACTCCCAAGCAGTAGTGAATATGGATTAAGAATCTGGCTGCTCAAACTCTCAAAACTAATGTGGGTTCATCTGTCTTATGAACTCTTCACCCAAGCCCCAATTAGTATTATATTAACCTCTTAAAATATGGGATTGCTGTGATCTTACAATACTCCAAAATGGTCTATTAGCTACCCCATTTCCTGGCTCCATCAGATGAGAATGTCTGCAGTAGGTCACTCGAAGGCATTACTGAATTAATTCAGTAATTCAGAGAGCTACTGTGGGTACCCGGGATGTCGACCAAGCACAGCGAGCTTGGCAGACTTCGATTACACACCCTCACAATTTTACATTACGAGTGCGTGTAAACATGATCTGAGGACCTGGGCACCCGAACACTCAAAAAGAAACTAAACCTTGACCTCTTGCTGAAATTGATAAAAATTAGGTGCTTAAATCCCATGAAGAAATAGGGCCACAGTCTCATGAGTGGCCTTGGATTAAGTCCCAGGCAAATGAGATTATTAATTCTGGATGGTGCAAGCACCATATTGCACCACCATATATTCTGTGCATAATGCAGTTTACAAGAGGAATACGTTATCTCCACTTTTAGAGTTCCAGATCATGCAGAGGATTTTTCAGGTGGGCTTGGGGGAAAATTTCTTTTTTGTTGTTTGTAGGTCTATACAATCATTTCCTACTGAAAGTTACTCACAACATTGCTTGAAAAAGCCCTCAAGTTAACTAGGCATATTTTTTCAGAATCTGACTCCAACTAGCTTTTGAAAATGCAAGTGAAGCTCTCAAGCCAGCAAGGTATTTTGAAGGTTTTAGCTGAGGTGCCTGTTATATAATTCTATGGCACCACGTAAAACCTACTGCTGTTTGTGGAGTCATGGCATTGCTTCCACTGAATCCTTGCTAAATCAATCCAAAGTGCCATTTCCCAACTCATTTCCCAATCATGGCTCATTAAGCATCATGCAGAATGTAATCTATTAGCAGCGATCTCCTTGGCTGGTGAGAAAATCAGTTATGAGTCGCTAACTTTTATAAAACAGAAAAAAAAATAAAAATAAAAACAACATTATAAGGCCTGCCACTATTAAAGAGATTGAATGCAGGAGGTGTGTATTTATGCCATTGAGCCAACTTAAATGTTCATAAAGACGATGAAACTTCAGTATCCTGAGTCGTTGATTTCGAGCTTCAGGTCAGAGACAGATGACTTCATGCTGAGATTTATTACTAAGAGGCAAAGCTTTGGAGTTTGTGTCAAGGTGGGCTCATCCATCACCAGAAGAATTCTGCCATAATATTCTGCTGTCAGATCCCATCTACCCTTGATCAATCTATCAGTCGGCCTGCTTAGGAAATTGTACATAAACCCAGTATAATCTGATTAGACATCCAAAAACAGCATCGCTGGTTAATCATGCAGGTAAATTGTAGTGTGCTAAATATGACTCCTTTCTCAGGGCATGCACGTTGTGATGGGGGAATGTCCCCAGCCTGGCTAATGAATTTCTCACTCCTGTGCCTGGGGAATCAGTGTTAGAGCTGCATCCCAAATCGCCCACAGAGTGTGTGTGAGGCACTGGAGCTTGTACTTGTAAAGCCTGGCTGTTAATTTTAGGATGTTTTGCAGGCAAAAATACTGATGTTTACCAGCAGGTACAGACGATGCATTGTTTCCAGTGAATAGGGTAATTCTATCAACATCTACCGGTATCTGGTTGTGAGCTTTGCTATGTAAAAACCTGGACTCTGATCCAGGAAGGTGGAATGGTTGACTTAGCAGGGTCCTTTTGCTTTCTTTGAGTGCTTAACATCCATACAATCAGGGACAATCCTGTCCACTTGATCAATAAATCATTCCATGAGAACTCATGAGTTGCTACAACTCCAAGATGAGGATACAGGTGGATGTTGTCCACCAGAATTTGATCCTTGGCCCCATGGTGCAAATTTCATTATTGGGTCCTTTTAGGGCATAGATTAGATTTGGGAATGCTGGGTTGCAATCCTGAGTTCCCACAGTTCAGCAACAGATGCTGAGCTTCAGTATGGCTGAGACATTAAAAGAGATGAATTTTCCAAAATGAGGCAGACCAGTGAGCTGTGCTGGTGATATAATTCCATTACTTTCAAAGAACTTGAGTCTGTTACAGCCAGTCAAGTGGAACAGAGTTGTGCCTTAAAAAAGAAAAAGTTGGAATTTTTTAAATGGTTATTTATTATTATTTATTATTGTTATTACTATTACTATTATTATTATTTATCAGTCCTGTGCAAGAACATTAAAGAACAGGAGGTGTGAAGTTGGGTAGCAAACACATCTCCAAAGGGGAAGAATATCAGTTTTTCTGGGGTGTAAAATAAACCTGCTCATAGTTGAAAAAGCGGCTGCCAGTGATTCCCAGATAAAATGATGTGAAATGAAGTTAGTAAACACTTCACCCTCTGGTGCTTTGCCCATACAAGCACAATCTTGAAAATTTCCATTAATTAAGGGTTCAAATCCAAAGAAATATCCAAAGAGATGAAGACTGAGGGTAAAGTGAGACTTGAAGAGCTACTGAAAGGGACTAGAAGCTCACCTCAAGATCTTTTTCTCCAAATGTCTCTGACTTGCCTGTTTGGATAAGGAAAACTATGCAGATTGTCTAGACATGCAGAGGCTGTTGGCCACATCCATCAGCTTTATCTGAGTTTCTCTCCAAAAGGTGGCATAGACTCAGGACATGGGCAGTGCCATGATGAGAGAGGGCATTTCTCATCCCTGCCATTAATTTTCCAGTCTGAAATCAAGATAATTGGAAGAGCTCATAAAGAAGATTCCAGGGGAATTATTCAGATATGAGTTAAGAGAAAGCCTGTGCTGGTACAGATGATGAAGGAAGAAAAGGTGGAGCCCAACAGAATGTATAGATTTTCCATCCTACTACACAGGATGTTGCACAATCCAAGCAACAAAAGAGCCTGAACTGCACACGGTTAGGGGAAAAAAAAAAGGAAAAAGAGCCAATATTTATAATATCCTGAAGCCTGTAAAACACTGAGTTGTTTGAAAATCCAGCAGGAAGGTGCACTGAAGCTTAGCATCTATGTTTCAAAATAGAGTAGGAAAGGCACAGAGAGCCAGGGACATTTTCCCTGGAGCCCAGCTCTGAAATGCCAGGCTTTAATGATTTGGAAAGAAACACATTTCAGCACTACTGTGGCACAAAGTACAGCAGAGATGCAGTCAGGAGCCTGAGCAGGTCCTTCTCCTAAATACCTGAGGGGAATTTTGTAACCGCTCCAACCCACTCAAGTGCCTCCCAAGGGCAAAGTGTTAACAGTGTGGTGGCCTTGTTGGGGTCGGGCGATACCATGTATTACACCACCAAAATTGTACCAAAGCAGCTACAGGGGAATTAACCAAAGGTATTTGACAGCTGCTGTTATGCTGAACTTTGCGTTGGAAATGAATACCAAGTCAAACAGTATTGTTACATGAAACCACTACCTCAGATCTGGGTTACTGACCTGACAGGCCCTCCTTTGTTAGAGATTAAAATATTTGGATTTTTTTGCAATGGCTCCATTGAGGTAGGGTGTTGTGGTTGCTGTTTCAACTGTCTTGCTAATTGTTTATTCCCTCCAGGGCATTTTTTTGAAAATTCCCTTGTATGTCTTTAGCCAAAATAAGTACAGTTCATGGTAAGCATTGCCCGGGCATGTGATCAATTGATTTTTTAATTATTTTTTTTTTTACTGTAGCAGATGTTTATCTGTCTCTGAACGGCTTAAAATAGCACAAGACCAGGCAGTCTTATGATCAAAATGAATGTTATACAAGTGCTTGAACTTCAAGGACTCTTGCAGTGGCTGGACGGACCATTCTTTAAAGGAATTTTGATTTCTTCCAGTAGTGTCCATGTTTTTTCAGGTACACTGATTTACTGTCAAACCACCACCCCACCCTTGCAAGCATCAGGAAAGTACATGAAAGTTACATTCCAGTAGAAAAATCTAGGTAGCTCCACAACGTGCCTTGCTTGAAAGAATTCATATATATCTTTCCTCTCCCAACCACTCACTTCTGGCTATTTGTTTGGAAGTTTCTCAAGAGACCAGTTGTCTGGAAAATATGATGGATGAACAAATAAGCTGGGGGTTGGATTTTTTTATTTGGGGAAATTTTTTTTTGGCTTTTTTGTTTTCTAAGACTTTCTACTATCTGCAGATGCTTTTCAAACATGGGAGAAGCTTTCATTTTCCTCAGCATATAACCCTCAGAGTTTAATTCCCAGTGAGGGAATAGCAAAAACCAATGGACTGGGTGGTACATACATGGTTTGGATCTGTACCATCTTGTTGTGCTGAACTTTCCTTGTCACATTATTATGGTGTAATGCAAATAACTCTGAATAGTCCCATGGCGAGTGTGACCAGGCTCAGGCACATCACTCACAATCCATTATCTGTGCTTATGGAGACTCAGCACTAGATTTTTCAGAATGTGTTTCCAACACTGAGCTATATTGGGTTTTCTTGAACATAATTCTTATAAAACCTACAAAATCATGTACTTCCTCATAAATTTGTCAGGAGCGTGTGGAAGAAAGGGGCTGCTGCTATTTCTCTCTCACAGAAAATGAAAATTATATGTGAAAATTATACATGGAGAAATCATGACCAGTATTACCCAACTAAATATCCTACAAAGGTCAATAGAAACTAGAGTTTCATTGGTCCTGAAGTGTGACTTTAGGGCACAGTAGTACAGAATTAACCATGGATAACTAACTTCAGGTCAAATTTAGTAGCGGAAGGTGAAAGGCCCTTTTGCTTCCTAATTAAAATCAGTCACTGGATCCAGCCCCAGCTATTAAATTTAATCCAGGAGTCTTGCCCAAGATCACAAAGGCAGCAGGAGTGCATCACGGCAAGGATTGGCTCTCATCGCTTGGCCCCAGCCAATTCCCCTTCCTCCACCCCAGCCTTCTCTTTTGTACTTGGATTATTCCTGTCTGTGCAAGTGAATATCTGGCATGGGTGTTTGTGCATATCTGGACATCACCAAGCCAGTTGGGTTTTGCATTAAAAGAAAGGCAAACAAAGAGAACAGTTAACCTTCCCCTGCCCTGACACCCCCAATGCATGTTCTTTACTGACCACAGCATGCTGAATTAATTTGTTTTTATTAACCAAACTCTGGATCAGTGGGACAGCTAAAGGGAAGGAGGCAGTTATCAATAGATAATCATGCTGCTGTGGATTAGAGGCACTTAGCTATCTATTGTACCTTTGCTCTCCCAAGGGTCTGATTATAACCCTTGGCTACGCTTTAGATGATGTTAAAAACATACTAAAGCAACCGATATCCCTTCCAACCCCAAAACACACGCTAAAAAGGGAGATTAATCTCCTCTGGCAGCTGATTCCCTACCTGGTGGTGAGCCACTTTCATTAGAAGAGGAAGGGCAGGGCTGTGTTATATATACTTGCTGCTAACCATGCAAGTATGGGAGACATGTGACTTCACTGGCTCCGTGCTGGCCCTTGCAGCCTTGCTCCTGGATAATTTTGCCTGTTTATTGAAAAACGCTTAGAGGCAGGAGAGAGAGAAGCACATCAGGCAAATATTATATTGGATAGCTAAAAAACCAAAATGTCCTGGCCCTCTACCAGATTCCACTACAGTCATAAAAATCCATCTTGTGGACATGTTCACGTGAGTGTGGTGAAAGGCCTTTGTCGGTGCAATAGATGCAGAAGAGAGATGCAGAACAATCTGATGTTTTCCCCACACACAGGGTAGACAGGAACTCCTTGATCTCATCTCCGTTTCAACTCCTTCTGCGGCCTTTAGAAGGTCACTTCACTATTTTTTCTCCATCTGGAAAATGGGAATAAAAATAAATCACATGCTTATCTAACTATCTCCTGGGGTTGGTGTGAAGTTGTTCATAAAACACTTTAAACACTGAGCACGCTCTGTAGGGCTTGCCTTTATTATGAACTTTGTAAGTGTGTCCCAGATGAACCACTGCTGATGGGAGGATATTACTCCCACAAATTTTTCTGCCTGTAGAATCTGGCAGTGCAAGGAGACGAGAAGGGAGATGGTGAAAATATGGGGGGAAAAACAATAATTATGGGTAAGTTCAGAATAATTCCAAATTATTTTGTTAGCAGGTCTCCCTGATTCACTGAGGTCAGGTTCCTTTCATGCTCTCAAAACATACCCGGACCCCCAGAGGCTTCTCTATCTCCTTCACCTGCATACTCCCATTCCCAGAGGCTGTACTGGTACATTTCCATGGCCATCCTAGAGTCCCGTGACCCTCCCTACAAGATAAGATGCACAAAGTACTCCATGTCCTCCAGTAATGGTTGCCTTCTGCACCAGACAGCTGTTCCTCCAGGCATTTCTAAGGCTCAAAGTAGCAACAAAGCTACAAATGCCATGTTCTAAACACAGCTGTTCTGGTTGTGCAGTTGTGCTCTTCTTCCACTCCTTGACAGTTACTGCCTCAACACATTTGACACTGACACATAAAGTGTCACCTTGTGTTGGCAACATGGAGCCCACACTCACTGAAGCTAAGCAGTTTTCATGTTTGTTTATCCTGTGAGAAGTGCTTAACCAGAAAAAGTTGAACATTGGCTTCCTTTATCCATGTTCTCTGTATTTCACATCTTCAGATACTGAAATTTAACTTTTTTTCCCTTTTAATTCAAGAATAGGACTTGGATCCAAGGATATTACATTCTGAAGGAAATAATCAATAACAGGCTTTAGTTTTTTTCATTTATTCTCTTTTCTTTTTCACCCATCCACCCCCCTTTTCTCTTTCACTGGAGAGAACCAAACCTTTTAATACCCAGAATCCTTCTGACCCATCACTAATTGTTCCTATTTTTTAGGAGAGCTTGGCAGGTCTGGTGACATTATAGAAAAAGTCCTCCCTAAAGAGCACTGCCAATTTCAGCTTTAATTCCATCAGTAAACAACTTTGACTGTGTTGGGAAAATTCCATTAATCATTCATGTTCTGTGAAGAATGATACACAAAGGAGCTGTCAAAATCAAGCAGCTACTCTCCATTTGTTTGGTAATTAAGAAACTCCAGGCCATTCTGATGGTGCAGCGACACAAATTCCAAGCCCAGCTAGAACCACTTGAATGGAAGCGGTACAGAATCACCTGCGCTTAAACACCAGAGGCTAGACTTTAAAGCCCTCTTTCCATTTCTGTGCTCTCAGTGGGTGTATTTAAGGTCACTTGCACATCTAGATGCCCTATCAGGTATTTTGACATTTTGATGTCTAAATGATGTCAGCTGCCCTTGCAATGATTTGTGGGAATGCACAATAATGTGCCAGGGCCTGAGCAAAGAATATCATAAAAACATGGAATGAAAGAGAAGTAGTAATGTAGGTGGGTAAAACTTCTGATTGTGGGATTTGCTCCTGAAATTTTAGTTTAGTCAGTGCAGTTTTCCTAGGACCCATCCCTCCTCTCTCCCCTGTCAGTTTGCCCATTGCCCTTCCTACCACATTACATCTGATCCTTGGAAGCCCTACTGATTTCAGTGTGTTTCTTCTGGAATACTGCACTATGGAAAAGGGGATAGAAGCATGGGATATCCTGAGTTGGAAGGATCATCAAAGTCCAACTCCTGGCCCCATGGATCACACCATGTGCCTGAGAGCATTGTCCAAGTGCTCCAAGAACTCTGGCAAGTTCTTTCTGGTAAGAGAATCTACCTCTCAGTCATTAAATGTACTTGGCTTTTGAAATATAGTTAAAGATGACTTCTTACACAATGATTCTAAACTTTAGTGTGAAGCTCTTTGTGCAAGTTTCAACTGAGGTGGGAGTTAACACATTAAAGATATTTCAGGGTTATGTCAGACTGGTCTGGATAAGTATTCAAAACTAATATCCACCTTGTTTGAACTGACAGGCTTTGGAAAACATGGCAGATTCTGCCAGGATACTCCTTAAGTGAGCTGCAATGCTCCTTGCTGAATTGCTGGTGAGGGTCCAACCTATGCTCACATTGGAACCTGTGCTTAGTTTATCTTAGCTTGTGCTGGTTCTATCCTAGGGAAAAAAAACCCTATGTTTAGCATGGTCTTTTCCATCTTAATGATTCCATGATTCTGTGATGAAGAATAGCAGGGTGGAGAGTTAATTATGTAGGGCAACAGAGTATAAACTGACATACAGATTTGCTCCCACAGCGCTTCCAAGTAGGCTAAAATGGTAAACACAGATTGCTGAATTAGGCAATGATGTTCAGAAAGAAATGGGCTGAATGATGATCGATTTACTGATTTAATCACTGCCCTTCTCTTCTCATAAAAGCAGAACTAGAGGTTTACAAATATAAACTTTGTTAAACTTTCATACTATAGGAAATTACTTCTGTGGATTTTTTGTGTAAGCCAAGAAATATTCGATTTTCCATATAATAATTATATATGATATTTTATGCATCAGTTGTAATATTTTTTTTTTTACAGAAATAGCCTATCTACTACAGATACAAAAGCACTCTGTGCTACCTAGTGTCCAACTGCTATCTAGATGCCTCCCTAGAAACTCCAAATCAGGCAATTAAATGCTGTGAAGCCCATTCACTTTTAACTGATGGTACAAGCTCAACTCAGGCCCTTCAGAAGAAATCTATGCCTCTGGGGTTAGTAGTACTTCATGCTGCCGCCTTGGCTGCCTGGAGCTGAGGGCGATGTATTATTTACGAGATTATTATTAGATCAGCAATGATGATCCGTAATTCACTGGTGATGCTTGATTCTGGGCAGATGTTCTGGAATCAAAGGTGTTCGGAGTGATCTGCACAGTGGCCTGGTTTTTATGCTGAGGTCAGATTGCCTTGCAGACATTCCAGGCAGTCTCACTGGACTGATCCGGTGGTTGTGATGGGAATCACCTCGGAACAGCCCCAGCACACTCACCCTCCTGTCCTACTGCTCTCGTCTCCCAGTCCAAGGCTGCTCCTTCTAAACATCACCTGGAGAGTTCCCAGCCATGGGGAAAGTCTCCTCTCAGATGGAATTGGACACTAGCAAAAGAATGTAATCTTTCTTTTTTTAACAAAGTTAATAATCCCACTCATTTGTTAGGAACACAATGTCAGAAATACGTTCACTTTTTGACATTTAAATGTGACCTTCCCTTAAAACCATAATGTACTCTCTCCCTTGCATGATGCTGGCTCTGACATTCTTAACCCATTTATATAGGAGCAGTGCAGCTGAAGAGAATCCAATGATGTAACAAACCACATTTTAAGAGCTTTTAATTTTTTTTCTCCAAAATCTGGGTCTTGCCTCTATTCTCTGAGGTCCTCATAAACACTTCCTTGGCTCTGTCAATCAGGACTTTAAAACTCCTAACAGTTTGGAACAACGCATGGTCATTCAGGCTCATCAACTAACTGGGCATTTCTTCTTCCTTGTCCTAATATTGATTTCCTAGAAAATCATTCTGAAACCATAACTTGCATTTTAGGGGTGGGAAAAGATAACTAGCTATTTAGTTCTTAATCTAAATTAAGAAAATCAATCAATCAGCATGTGCTTCCATTAATGGGCAGTATTTATTTAGGATTAATTAGGGTGGTGTTTCCAATTATCCATCATGCCTATGAACAAGTTAAAATGCATGTTTCCTACCTGCTGCCAGGGAACAGTAACCATGTGCCAGCTGAGCTGCGGTGATTTGCTGCAAGTGCATTCCTGTACCTGGGGCAAACACAAAATTATACACATCACTTTGCCCTCTCTCGTGGCAGGCTGAGCCTTACCCTGTAAGCTGGCCTTTGCTTTCAGATAAAAGCATGCCCAGGAATGGTTGCTGCAGCTTAGCTGACTCATGGTAACTTGTTGAACTGTTGTGATTTGATCATCTCTTCTGTTTTTCTAATGAAAGCAGAATTTTTTTCAAGGTCCTCATTCTCTGAAGCTGTTCCTTAGGATAAAAAAACCATCCATCATCAAACTAGTGACACAACTACAAGAGTGGGCAAAACTGCTCTTCTGCATATTCTTGTAGCTTATGGAAGGCATTTAATAAATTCCTTGATATCAGACAGTTTTAATCTACATGGCTGGTAATTGAGATCGCTACTTGGCATACATTCATCCTGCATCTCATCTCTCCCTCCTATGTATATCACATCATATCTTAATTAGAAAAGTGAGTAGGTCTGCCTTGGAATACACTAGGAACGTGCCTCTTGAGGAAAAAAAGCAAAGTCCTGTTTCATATTCCATTTCTTTTGACTGCAGAAGAAGGATCAGAAGTTATAGCATGTACCACATAGACATGAATTTTTCTACCTGATGACAGTGGATGTCCTTTCAAGAAAGAATGATCAGCATTTTAGTACCAAACTGGCAACTTGTTGAAAAGACTGAGGAGCTGAGGTTTTGCTATACACCAGCAAGCCTGGAATTGCATTTGGAGAATGAGTCAGCCAAGCTGTCCAACACGGAGAATCAGATGAAATCAGGCGTGGGTTCACAGCCTGAGTCCTAAACCCTGGGAAATTACAGGCCCTGAAGGGGATCTCAGCATAGCAACATGGCAAAAATAACATAGTCCACAACAAGAATAAAAATTCTTCCAGCTAACAGGTCTCCTCAAGACAAATCTCAACTCTTCTGACCACAGCCCTAGAGAAAAAGAGTGGCCTTGATTAAAAAATGTGCTACACATCCACAGATTTAGGACCTGCTTTTCAGAAGCCATATTAATCAGGCTTTTATTTACCAATCCTAAAGACTAAATGGTTACAGCTGATCAGACTTCGTATACCCAAATATAGGGACAGTCTGGGACTTCAGCAGCCAAAATTCCAACGGGAATATAGCTGAACTAAAGCATTGTTTCTCTCATAAAGAGAAAGAACTGGTGGACCTTGTCCTCATAGAACAGCTCTAACCTTGAATAGCCATCCTCAAGGAGGGTAATCTGGGAGGAGATCAGTCTAGCTCTGGCACCTGGGGGTTGCCTCCTCTGTCCTGGCTCATGGTAGCAGAAGCTGGATGGTCTCAGCACAGTCAAGGGATTCCCAAGGATTGCCTGGTTGTCTCAGCAGAGGGCAAACATGAGGATATCTGCACCACCTCTGTTCTATCTGGACAGCTTACAAGGCTGGAAATAGCCTGGTGCTGGCATTGCTCACAGCAGTGGATTTCACTTAATGAAGGCAAAACCAGTTCCTTAAACTGCATAGTTCTGGCAGGTAGGATAATCTCAGTCAGAGCACTCCTCCCCTGGTCTCCCTTCCACCACTTCTGCCTTTCCTTAGGCATGCAGGAAAGCCTGTGATTTTTTTTTTAATTTTTTTTTAATGCCCTGTTTTCAGTAGGGCGCCTTAAAGGTCAAGTAAGACATTTGATATATTTTAACACAGGCAGCTTTGGAGATGAACAGATTTGACATATTTAAATAAAACATCCTAATAGTATGTTCTGGCCTTGAAGGCCTCAGGCAGCATACATTGTATTTGTTAGACACTATGGCTTAATTACTCTCATAAATGAATTATACCCCTTTCAATTTAAAACCATAAGTGTTGCATTTGAACTAGGGTCAAATTAAACTTTCTGTCAATTATGCAGATTACTTAAGCAATTATGTAAATTGTTAATAAATTCTTAAACGGAGGGAAATTTTTTTTCCTGCAAAAATATATATTTTATGCATTACCAAGCTTAAATATTTTCAGCACATTAAAGTATGGGAGAAAAAAAGAGTATGGTTTTAAATAGCTCTCTTGGGACTTGCTTCACTATCTCCATCTCAGACGCTGGTGATTTGGGGTCATCTGCTCTCCAGCTGGATAAGAAGGGGTCCACTGAGTTAACACCAGGTGATGGTTTTCCTTCTTTCATGGTATGAAAAGTGCCACTGAGCTTAAGGCAGGATGCTGTGGTGGCGACAGCCAGCACTGTCACTTCTTAGAGGTCAGCATAAGCTCCCCCTCCATCACATACTTTGTAAGGCATTTCCATAGATAAAAAGCTTTTGGAAGCAGAAACTGTGTTTTGCATCCATTTGCTTTATTGTTTAGGGTCTGTCTCTTTCAGTGAGGAAGAAGCAAGAGCTTTGCTATTGACTTAAGTATATACTGGTTAAATTCAAGAACAATGAAAATATAATCAAAGCAAAAGCGTTTCCTTCTCTGGATGTGTATTTCCTTCTGTTCTCCAACCACGGAAAGCAAAATCCTAATCTTGCTTCCATGAGGAAGAGAGTGGGATTACACAGTTACGACCAAGGAACAATCCCTCAGAATTCAGGCCACTGCTTGCTGGATGTGTTTTGATGTAATCACACTGAATTTATTTCAGTGCAAGAGTGTTTGGAATTTTCAGGGCTCCGTTTTAGTCCTGTCATTAGGAGGCTCAACTCTCCCAAGACCTGCTAGTCCTGTCACATCCACCAGTTTAACGCTAGTGTAACCTGATTGACTTAATTAGAAGTATGCCCTGCAACGAGAAGAGAATCAGGTCCATTAACTTCTGTGGGAACTTTCATTAGGGCTCAGTTCAGTCTCCAGGGGCTTCTAAATGAATTAAAGCTACATCCATTTTGTGCCCCCACAGAATCCCAGAAAGGTGCAAGTTCCGTTTCTGTGTCACCTCCACCCATTTGCACTGACTTGCATGTTGCTGTTATTGAATCCTGCTGATTTGTGTTCCTCCCAGGCCAATTTTTGCTTGTCAAAAAACCACAGAGGTTTCCAAGTCTCTACAAAGATACGTCCATGATTTATCTCAGCCTGGCTCTCGACTCACAACTTAGTCCTGTTTCTACCGTGATGCAAGTTGTTCCAGTGCCGGGTGGGGTGAGAACTGGAAATCCCACCAGGAAAAACAGGAAAGCAGACTAGTGGTTGGGTCTAGGAGTTCAGGAGCTTTTGCATCTCAGCTTTGGCAAGGGCAGTGTTCAAACCCAGAACTTGGGCGTTCCCAACTTGGCCCGTGACTAATTGAAATCCTAATAAAGAAGAGGCCTCTGCCCTCAATCCTCCGGGCCACTTACCTTGTGCAAATTAACATTTTAACATCAGTTATAAAATGTGCTACATCTCTGGGAGGTGGGTGGAGGGGGACATGAAGGAGGGGGAAGCATCTAATGCAATGAAATATGCATTTCAAAGCTTAAAAAGAAATAGGGAAATTCAATGAATGCTAAATTATGGATCTACAGAGGGTCATCTGTAAAAATCTACACGGCGATATCTTTAAACTCCAGAGTATTAACCAAAGGCATGGGGCAAACAAACCTGGCAACCCTTTACTTTTTATTCTTTGTGACACAGAGAAAATACTTTATAAAATACTAGATGAAAGGGCCCTTTCAAAGCTACTTTGCTTTTATGGTGCCTTTCTCTCGAGTTGTTCTGCATACTTAAAAGTCAGAGGCACCTTGAGTGGATTACATTTTTATTTTTTTTTTAAAGTGCATTATAGCTTTTTTGCAGCAGCCAACGTAACAGCCACCCGACCTGCGTTCCCAATGCCTTGTTGTCATCATGATAAGCATTTACTGTGATAGGAAGGCAAAGAGAATCAACCTTTTTAAACACACACAAAACCCTCGCTGCTTTGTTGAAGCAAGCGGCAGCCCCGGCTCGCAGGGATACACAGGGGCTGTAGACAGAAAGCTATTTAGAGCATTGAAAACAGGCTTATTACCCTGCTATTTTTTTGTGCACAGGATTTTTTTTTTTTTACCCTCCCTCTCTCTCTCTCCCTCTCTCTCCCTTTTTTTTTCCTGTGACATTAGAGAGTCCGAAGTGACATACATTTTTTATAGCTTCATAAAGTCGTCTCCTGACCGGGTCACCCTTCTCATAACTAGGGAGCAGAACGCTTGAAAAAAGCCATTCATCAACGTGAAAGGAGCCGCTGTCTACTGGCTCCAATATGCACACAGTCTGGCAAGATTCAGCTCAGTGCAAATGCTAAGTTACTCCTTTGCTAATGCCAAATGACCCGCTCACTTCTATTAGCACACAGAAGGGGACAAGAAGGGCATGGCTGCTGTCCGTGTCTGCATAAATGCCTCTCAAGATGCAGACCGGGATCAACACTTCTTGCTAAATGTACTGAACACATAAAAAAATTAGTTTCATATTTATACTAATTAAATATTCAATTAAACAAAGATAAAATTATGGGAAGAAAATTTGTTCTTGCCTAATGGGCTATGTCCCATTTATTACTTTTCCACACATATACCATTAAAATCTCTGCAAAGGGATGCAGGATTGTTACTCCTGGTTTATGTCTTCCCCTTGCTCCCCCACGGCTCTTTGTTCTGATCTGAGCCTGGAGGACTGGGGAGGTAAAACCAGGCAGAGGGACAAGCAGACTTCCCTTTTTCCTGCGGGAAAGCTCCCCAGTGAAAGTGCTGTGCTGCGAAACACAGACATTTGCAGAGGGTTTGCATACGGGAATACAGCGACACATGGGAAAATGGGAATGATTATCTTGGATAAGGCCTCTCTTTGCTATTAATGATGACCAAGACCAGCTGCCTTCAAGGTACACCCTGGAGACCCTCTAGTGGGCAACTCTGGGATGACCTGCCAGGAGAAGAAGTTTCTTCCTGACCCTCAATAATTAGAGTTTAGATTTCTGCCAGGGAGCCCGAGGGTTTATCCCAACCCCTTGGAAAAAGTGCGCTGAAGATGTTCAAAATGAACATTAGTTTTTTGTCATTATCAAAATAAATGTCAAATGGCTTTTTCAATCTTGCTTTGGACTCCAGAGAGGCTTTGTGGTAATGAATCTCATAGGTTAATAAGTCACTGGGTAAAAAAGCAACACCAAGGAAACTGTTTACTTTCTCAAATTTAAATGCACTTCATTCTTCTTGAGTTATAGGAAGAGTGATAAATCATTCTTTGATTTAACTTCTATAAGCTGTTCATTATTTTGCCAAACTCTTTCACTCATCTTCTCTCTGACTCACCATCCCCTAGTGCTAAATGGTCTTCCTAGTTTTCATTTATGATCTTAAGAAAGAATTTCACTACTGCTTTTTATTTTTGTGGCATTTCTGTGAATTTCTAATTCGTATAATTTTGCAGACAAGGCGATGATAAACTGCTTATTCATACAGTACACTGGTACCCCTACCTTAACAGGTTTATTCCAAATGTCGTTTTATTTTTTCTGCTGTTTTCACTGCAGCTATACATTTAACCATGGCTTCATTCACCTTTCCCTAATACACAAAACTTCTGTATGTTTTCTTTTTTTTCTCCCTTGAAAGATTATAAATACAAGGGAACTCTGGAAACTACAGGTCTATGTAATTAGAGCTATGTGCTTAACTGGGATTTCCTTTTTTACCAAACATGAAGGTTTACAACAGCTGCAGGTTTGGGGTTTGCTTTTTTGGGGGAAGGGGTTTGTGGTTTTTTGCTTTTGAAAGCAGAATGCTTTTGCAGGATGAATGTAGTGAGGCTCTTTACCTAGAGAAACCTGGGTTCACCATAACATTTCATTTGTACAAATAATAGTTGAGTATTTTTCTCATTATTAGCCAGAACTAATAGTCTCCATCTTTCTCCTGGTCAAGGCACTAACTTTTAAAATAATGTTCATCAGAAACATTCTGAGTTTTCTCAGAAGCAAACTGGGAGTGTTTCGGCAGCAAGTAGGTCCAGAGGAAAATTAAAGTGCATTGTTAGTGCTTCCTGAATAATGTTCTTTCCAGAACCCACCTCAGCAGATCTCAGATATTAAGTGGAGGAGGCAGGCACATCAGAAGAGACTCTAAATCTTTTGTTTGGAGGCAATCAACATGGTGTGTCTTATGGGCCTTTCAGAAGCTGTCAGTCAGAAGCAGCTTCCCAAACTGCATGTGTGCACATCACACTGCAGTAAGTCTGTGCTATAAAATTCAGAGATCCAACCAGAGAGGGGAAAAAAAATCAAGCTTTCGTGATTCCAAGCTTTGGGTCAAAAGTCCCAATGGAAAATTTGGAAGGCCTTATTAACCCTTCTTTTGTTATTGCTGTTCAGGAATCTTCTCCAATGAATAGCACTTTCTTCAAAAAGTCATTTTCCAGTTAGATACATGAAGGTCAAAGAAAGGCAAAAAATGTGGGGGAAGTTCATATATGGAGCCAGTGGCTTAAACACAAACTGCTGACCCCGTTCCTTGATGCAGACACACTGCTGTCCTGCTTTGAGCTGCCTGTGCAGGAAATAGAGTAACACATATGAAGATATTTGGGTGTCAAGGCAGCCAGGCTGTAATTGCAAATTACAGAAGAAGACGGTGAGGCTGCACTATTGATTGAGTGTTTGGAAGAGAAACTAATGTAAACATAGTGCATTCTGTAAGCATCATACCTTGATTGTGCCAAGTTAGATTAAAAAGGGCCAGAGGATTTTCTGCTATGGAAGGAGTTTGTCAAATGTTCCCCTTGACAACTGAAAGTCTTTCCCAAAATAGTGTCTCTCGAACGGTTTGCTTCTTTTCTGTGTCATTTGCCATGAAGCAAGAACCTCACAAAGAGAAAGCAACAACAACAACAAGTTTTGATTGGTTTTGCAACAGAGATTCTCTTTAAAGTCCCAAATGGTTTCCAACTGTTTCAGATTCAAAGCAATTCCAATTATATGTGGAATTTGAAGCACAGAATTGGACCATACGAATGGATGGAGTTTGAGCATCCCTCATTGCTCTTCTGCCATCATCCCAGTGAATGTGGTGTGACACTGAAACTCTGAAGATGGGAACTACCAGGCTTTAACAAAGGTCAAATGTCTGCTTGGATCAGCTAGGTTAAAATTCACCTGCAGGCTGCCTGTCCTGTTCCTAGGCTTCCTCATCCTATTGTGCTTCCTGAAGTCTCCATGTTGTTTTCTGGGCATATTAAAAATCACACTAGAAATCAGCAGAAAACAGAGGCTCTCAGTCCCTCAATCTAATCTTAAAATACAAACCACAAAGAAGAGTTATCTGTGAAGCAGAAGGGAATTTGGGGTTTCTTGAACTCTTCAGAAGTTTCAAAAATTGTCTTCAAAAGCAATGAAAATGTAACTGCTTTTGCTAGTTCTCACGTTTTCTTTGCTAGATTATTTTTTGAGTATATGTTTTCTTGTAAGGTTTATTAAACAGTCTAGTTACAGCCAGTTTCATATTCACGATTTCCTTTGGTTTCACTGTGACTTACATAGGAATTTGTGGGCAGAACTCGATGGCTGAGTAATTTATAGAGAAGGTCAATACTTGATTTGTGTGAATAATTGATTTTTCAGCTTGTTTGTGATTTTTTTTTTTTTTTTTTGGTAAACAGACTGTTTAAAGTCCAGCTGAAAAAGAGCCTTTGTTAATGTCCTGAATGCCTCAATGAGTTGAAGAAAAAAACAATCCACAGTGAAATATTTTATTCTTGGGAAGTCTTAATTTTAATCAACTTAAAGTGTACTGAGAACAGAGTGATTTGAGTTGAAAAGGAAAATTAACAAAACATTGGAGTTTTTCTTAGACTTCTTCAAAAGAAACAATTTGGTCTGTTTGACTTTTTCTTTTCTTTGCTCTTAAACCAAAAAAGAATTTTGAAAGAAGCTTTTACAACCAAAATATTTGTCTAGCTGTAACTATTGCTGAAAATAACTGCCAAGTGTGAAGAAATTGAGTATTGTCTTTTCTGTTATTTCTGTTATTCTTAAAGTCTTCGGTTTTGCCTATCAGACCTTGAGCTCTCAATTTAAATGTCAAAATATACTGAAATTAAGAGTGACCTGGAAGAAAATATAGATTGGGTTCTGAGCAACCTTGGGTGCCCTAAAGGGAACTATATTTGCTTGTTTTAATGCAATTCTAATTTTTCAAGTTTAATTGAAACTCTGAAAACAAGCAAAATAAACCTGTTCCAAGTAGAAAAAGAAGTAGCATTATTTGGAAATAACCCTTTTTCTCCAAATCTGAGGTCTGTTCTCTTGTTAGAAAAATATTCCCATTCAGGTTTCTGTTCCTGAGGTCCCACCTTGAATGTGATATTGGCACCTCCATTCTCTGTATCATTTTCCAGCCATGCTCTCCCAACAACTCTCGTATCTCCCAATCATACAGCACTGTAAACTTCAAATCCTTATAACAGCTTTGCCCCAATCTCTTGCTTCCATTTTTCTGCATCCTGCTACTTCTCTCTCTTTCCCCAACACACTGTCCTATCTTTTGCCTCCCAGTCACATCTTGCTGTTGGATCACTTCATGCTGCATCCCATTTGCATACTGAATACCAGCAGAAACAAGGTACCAATGTCGTGGGACATGACCCACAACATTTAGATTGAGATGCACACTTTTGGATCACTCACCCTAATCCCAATTGAGATGAAACACATCTGAGCCAGAACTTTGGCAGATGGCTCACAAATCAGGTGTTTGCAAAATCCCCCCTAAAAGTGGGAAGTATTTGTGTATGCTTTGTAAACTCCAACACTCCCCTGGTGACAAAGAGCCTGGTTCTCTCCTCGGGCATCCAGGCTGGGCTTAGTTTTCAGGGGATTTCCCAAAAATCATACTCTGTTTTCTGCCTTGAAATTTTTTGGAAAGGATTTTACAGGGCCTTTTGGGGGAATGGTTTTTGTGTTTTTCTAGTTTCTTTTCTTTTTCCTATTTAATTTTTGGAGCTCACCTCAACCTCTTGCTCAGTCTCCTGTAGATAATTAGCTTGAATGCCATTTCCATCCGTTGTGCTAATGTGAAATCAGACAATGTCAGGAACTGGGAGAATGGGTTTTGAAATGAGATTGCTTACTTTGTGGGTGTGCAGAGGGGATTTTTTTTTTCCCCTGGACTTGGGGAGCCACTGGTGAGAATGCTTCAGATATCTTTTCACTTGCTTTTATTAACTACATTGTACAGAATTTACACCAAGTCAAGAGCAATACACAAATGGCTGAGAGAAGGGAAAACAGCCCCACTTGCTCCCTTCACTTGAAACAAACATCAGTGAGGTTACAAAGGGTAGTTATGAATCATTTGGAAACTCATGTTTTTCAACCATCTTTTCATAGTTGCTTGTCCCCTTGACAGTTGCTGCCTGCACTCTTCCCAGTGGTGTCTGTATCAGGAGGAGATGCGTTAATCAGCTTTATGAAGTTTGACCATAGCAAGCCTCCTGCCTATACTCACTCAATCAGTGTTTAGCCTGCTGGTGCAGTTCTCCTCTTCACTGTTCCACTGGTTGAGTTCATTGTTCCAATATCCTTGGTGGAGTTAGCCAGGAAGGGATTCTGCACAAGGTCAGGGTGCCTCTGTTTCATCCTTCTCGTAAAGTCTGAATGGAGTTCAGCGGAATGACGCTTCTTTAAATAGTGTCTGTTATTTTTTTTTCTGATTTGCCTCCAGATTCCTGGGAACAAGGGGCTTAAGTCTTGCCCAGTGTTGTAAGTCAGGAGGAATGGCCAGAGAGTTGCAGATTTACACAGGCATAAAACAAGTGGAAGTGAAACCAGAGTCTCCAGTTCTTTTATCCTGAGCACAATGCCCTTTTGCCTTTTCTCTGTCTTCCACTGAAAAGAAAGATCCCTACACCCACCACCACATTGCTTTCCTACCACCTCATTACTCTTCTCTGAATGCTTCTTGCTTTACCATTTCAATGGGGAATGGGTCCGAAAAATTTACAACAGCCCTCTTGTCTCCAGGGGAGGAGAGGAACCCTGGAAGGTGCTGGGTGAGCTCACCAGCTCTCCAATCCCTCCTATTTCCTAGGGAATGTGCTTAATATCTTCTAGGCTGAACCCCATTCTTGAGCTGTGATCCTGTGGTGAGACATGTGGGTCTCTGGCCTTGTGCTTGTTTGAAGTCCTGTACCAGAGCATGTCAGTGCCCGTCCCCTGCCCGTATCAAGGCTCCAGACATCCAGCGAGTGTAAACCAATCTTCCCAGTGCGTGATGCATGCACAGCAATTTGTTAAATTTCCACATATGACACCTCCTTCCCCCGGCAACCCTCCCCACATTTCCTCTCAGCGTAGTTGAACTTTAAAAGGCCCAGGAGAAAAAAGAAATAAGACTTTAAATAATTTATTTTGGAGAAACAGTCAGTGAAGAGGAACAAATAATGTTTCACTAAAAGAAGCGGGACCTTTGACACTCCCCTCTTCGCTCGGGTACCTGAAGGCCTAGCCGGATTGCATTAGTGAAATTTTCATTTGATGGCATTTTAATATTCTGCCTTGATGACTTTTTAGCAACATTTACTTTCAGAGGTCTTGAGTGCTCCCTCGGAGGAAATGAAACATGTCAAAGCCCATTACAAAAATCAAAATTTAAATACCTCGGCCACGTTGGGGCTCACACACAATCCCATCAGTGCTTAAACTGCGGCTCACAACTACTCATTCACTTGCTCAGTTGGTAATGAGTACATTTGATGAAGCATTCTGGGGTCATGGAACATACGTTAGTGATCTAAACTTAACCCATTGATTGCTTATACACAGAGGGACCAGGGGAGGGGGTATTTTATTGAAACGTAATGTTAGAATAATTTCCGTCAGGGCTGAAATAACTTTTTTCTTTTCCTTTTTTTTAATTTTTTTTTTTAAATTTATTTAACAATTGTTTTGATGAATTGGAATGTTAATAAGCATGATGGGAGGACTTTTTATTTAAGGTGGGGAGGAAAGAGCCAGTCTGGGAATACAGAGCAGTCAGCTCAATTCTTCATCCACTCAAAGGCAAGTACAATGCTGGGGCTTTCTTCCTGTGAAACCTACATTTGAACTTCACTGGAAATTTTCCTCATTTTATCATCTACCTTCTTTTCTTACTGAAATATAGATTGGCATGGTAGAGGGAAATGGAGATGTTCAGCATAACATAGTAGAGTGGTAGCAAGAAAATGCTGTATCCAAAATATCATAGCTAGAATTCAGCATTAAAATTTTCTATAAAGTATCTGCACTATATAAATCAATCTGTACATGTACTGCATTTGGTTCCAGTGTGGAGGTTGCATTTTCTCTCAACCATTCCCCTTTTCTCCTTATTTTTCAAGATACCTAGAACAAACAGCTGCAAATGTACATCTTTCCCTTCTTTCTCCTCTCCTTCTCCTCAAAAATGGGAAGCATTTTCCTGCTGTATGCTAACCTCTTCCACGAGATTACCATGATTTCAGTACTGCAGTGTTTTGCTGTTATCATCTTTAGTGTGTGACCTATAATCAGCAGCTCAGCAGTAGATTCAAAAGTCCTTCCAGCATTTCCATCCCTAAAGAAGACTGGCTTCAAACTGCTCTTTGGCATGCTCATGCAATCAGCACAAGCTTTCTTGGTTTGTCCAATAATTTGTGTCCTTTCAGTCAGACAGATCTTCTTCATCTTCTTCCTTCCAGTTCAATGGTAACTCCAGCATTCAGACAGTAAATAGGCTGCAGAACCCAAAAGTTCATCAGGATCCAGAAAAACCTATTATGCAGGAAAGGCCAGCTATCACAAAATCTTTAGAGACAACTTTGCATGCAGGACAACCACTTTCTTCCAGCCAAAGATCTGTGTTCCAGCGTAGAAGCTCCCATTTCAGCACTAAATTGGCTCCTGTACGCATTTTGGATTTGCCTCTTGGAGCAGTCCTAGTAAGATGCACTTCTGATAACTTTGAGGTGTTCAGTCTTTGGCACTGGGGTTACAGGAGGAATGAAAATTGTCTTAACTGAGTAATTTGTTGAAACAACAAGCTGCAAATTCCTCCATGTTACAGACAGCTAAAAATCTGAAATCTGGAGAATTTTGCAAATATGCTGAGACAAAATTCAGACCCACAGTGACGTTCACAAAGGACAATCACCCTTAGACTTGATTTCATATGTGAGTGATAAGATGCCAAACAGCCCTTGAAGATGAAGGAATGATCAAACTTTGGAAAACAGCTTGGATCTCACCTGAATATCAGTGACTTTTTGAGCTGATGGGAGACTTTCTCCCTCACACACCATTAGATAGAGATTAGACTGGGCTGGCAATTCCCAAAGGCAAAATACAATAAAAACATTGTACATGGGGAAGGTTGTAACCCTTTCTTTTGTTGATGAAAGAGTAGCATAACTCTAAGGATTCATAATATTAAACAATTGTAGGTATTGTGAGGAAACCAGTATTAAATTGAATCAGGCCCTACCACTATTTTGTTGTGGGCTTTTATTGCTAGGAGGAACAAAGGATGCAGGAAGCACCTTGAGTGTAAAAGCTCTTTCTGGGATTATGAAGGACAAGTGGTTCAGTGCAATTTATACATGCTATAAATGTTGTCGAAAGTCCAGTTGTGGCCTCTTCCCAATTATTCTGCATTGCACTAACCAGAGAAGAGGAGGGAAAATGCTGGTTGTTATAAACAAACTTTAGGAGTTTCCGCTATTCCATTTTGCAGTCTCTTGGGTTATGTCACAACTCATTGTGGCCAATTTAGCTGTAAAATATTTTGAACTTTTTTTTTTTTAGTAATCTTCAAGAAATGTGCTTGCAATCAATTTTTTCAAGAAAGAATAGCTAGCAGGAGCCAGTTTTAACCACATATATTTAGATAATGTCAAATAGCAGCACAGGCAGTTAGCAAATTGGGGGAATTCTTCAGTGGATTTGTGTAATGAATAATTTTGACATTCTGAGAAAAGAAAAAGGAGAAAAATTCTCAGAACTTGTTACAGATTCTTCACTCAGCTCTATTGATAACTGGGTAAAATCAATACAGTATGAATGAGGGATCCTGAAATCAGGTAAATGGGACAAATACAAGGAGGCTTCTGAAATTCTTATTCTTGGTGAGCAGCATCAGACTTTTTACTTTTGCAGAATTTGTCAGTATATCCATTACAGAACCAGGGAGCAGAAATTGATCTGTGAGAGCTGTCCTCATCACACAGTAAGAATGCAAAGCAGAGGACCTCATGTGCACTCCAGACTTTGACGTCTTCATGCTCAAACCCATAGAAAACAGCAGCTGAGCGATTTGACTGTTGTGTGATAGTCACTCTGAGACAACATCACCACTGAAAAGCAGCCTGGTTCCACTTGCCCTGGTTCTGCCAATCTGACTCAAGACCTGCCCATGAATTTGTTGACCCATTTCTCCCTCGTTCTGGTGCCCGCCCCGCACACCGCGTGTGCAATAAATCCATCGCACACGATGCTGCACTGCTCTTCTGTAACATGAATTTATGCTAATGGCTGTCTGCATATGCTTATATCACATATCTATATTAAACTTAATAGTCTGTTACATTGCTTCTTAACCCTGTGTCCACACATGATTAACTTTTCTGATTTCTTTCAAAACCGTTATTAACACAGTGTAGCATTTCACTCAACATGTCACCAACTTTCCCTGCCTGATGCGGGATTTGGGGTAATTATGCAGCCCTATAGCTCTGTCAAGTAACACTGTACACAGAGAGTTAGGAGTTTATTCAGAGGTTTGGGGAGCTGCATGGATGTGTGTTTCTGTTCAGTTATTTCTCCTTAAAGATAAGTGGTGGTAAAGGATGATCCTTCAAAAGCCACTTTTTAACCAAGTGGTATTTCATTTCATTCAGTTAAATGAATCTTTTTGGGTCCAGATGTCAAGTTTAGACAAAGGAGCATCAGCATGCTTAAATTTGTAGTGATATTCATGAAAGTCACTTGAAAGCTGGAGTTTAAAGAATCATTCAGATGACGTGGAACTCATTTGAAAACCTTCCTGGAGACCTAGAAGGAGACAGACTTGAACCACTTTGACAATTTGATGATCACAATCATAAATATTCTTTTTATGTGAATATCACATTAAGAAAAATTAATTTTTATATGGCATAAAATACTGTATTTGCTTTTAGACATATATTTTCATTGGGAACTCCAATGAAGCTCCTAAACTTTCTGCTCAAGGGTGCACTGACACATTTTCTTCCCTCAGTCACGGCTCTGACTGCGGCTGTTAAAAGCAAAGAAGTTTGAGCTGGAAGGTTATTCTGTATAGCATATGTTCTGAAGTCAGAATTGCAGAGAAAACTCTGCAGTTTCATTTTCATGACACATTTTAAGGTTAAAATGCTACTGTCATTTATAAGCCTCTGAAATCATGAAGTTGTGCTGGAATCCAAAGGCCTTTGGAAAACTCTGCCTGCTGCATTTCACACTGAGAAGATGAATTTGGTATTTCCATCATATTTTATCTGTGGCCTTTGAATTTTAACTAGTTAGAAGATGGGACAGCAAAGAAAAAAATCACAAAAAATTGTGTATTATCTGTACCTTCATGCAATGTACATTTTCAATTCCATGGACAGGTAGGAAAGACAGGGGCTCCTGAGGTGCTTTGAAGGGAACAGCACCTGACTTCTTGGGACACACTCTGCTTGCTGAGTGGACTGGCATTTTTTACACTGAGGGGACAAATACATAATTTACTAGCTTATGTGCAAATGTACTTCTAGCTTCTGCTGGATCAGTTATGGCTCACAAACTTCTGCTCCAGTACTTGAACTTACTTTATCCTCTAGTCTCTGGCCAATATTTTTTTTATTTTTACTGGATGACAGTTTGAACTGATCAAACTGTTTCTCTAGCATTATGTAGGGCTTCACTGGCAGCCACAAAGCTATGAAATCATTGTAATCATGATGCAAAATCACTGTAAATGTTTTTAACACTAGACTACTTAAAAAAATCTTGCCAAGGGCATTGGAGATAACCTAGATTGAATTGCTCAGGTGATAGTCCTGGCTATCCCAAAGGTTAGGAAGTATCTGATCCAGACCAGTACCATGCTTAAATACAAAACAAGTGGCAGCCAAGTCTCTGTGAGCTCTCTAAAATATTGAGCTTTCTCTGGTGTAATACATGTAGCCATTATGAAACAGATTTGGCACTAGGGAGGCAAAAACAGAGTGAAATACCAGAGTGCTCTTGGGATTGATTGTATCACAGAAGTGAACAGGGAAAAGGAAAGGACTTTTGCTAGTGGGAAAAAAAAAAAAAGACTTGACAACTCAGGGATGTGTTGTAACAAGAACTTGAATAAAATAAATAGAGAGCATTTTCAGGCTGTGGGGGCTGAACGAACACCATCAGTCTTCCCTGGGCTGGAACTGCATCAGTCTCACCCACAGCTCCCTCTACTAAATTAAAATCCCATGGTAACTTTAGTTACACAGGGACACTCTGGCACAGGACATTCGCTGAGGTCTCCATGACGTGTATAATCATATATGGGATTTCTGAGTGGAAGGTTTTGGGGAGATGCAGCCTCCCACTGGCACAAACCCCACAGACCATGTCCCAGGGTGGCTTGATGTGGGCATGTTCAAGAAATCCAGCAGCCTGTCTGTTCAGACTGGATCTACATCCAGATCTTGGCATGAGAATAAATTGGTCATCAAACTAATACTGTGCCATGATTTTCCATGTCTCCTGCTGACATGCCTTACTCTTACCTACCACTTCTTTACCAGTCCTCGCTTTCAGATTCACACTTAAATTGTCCCTTTCAGGATGCTTTTGCCTTTCCTATTTTACAAGAACCATGAAGGAAATACCAGAATCTTTGTTTTAGTGCCACTAATCCTGTATTCACTTGTGTTGTTACTTCACAATTATTTGAAGGATCTTGAATTTTGGCTGGGGTAAATGCTTTTCTCCAAATTTCAGACCTCAGTAGGTAACTTCTGAGTAGAGAGCCTGCAGTCAGGACTTCCAGGTGCTGGTTCATCCAAGTGGTAGAGGAGTTTTGTTATTGTGGTTTAGGGAGTTATTGTGCCCCACTTGGTGTGTTTGACAAGTGTCGTGTGGCTCTTTGGTTTTTTAATTATTATTATTGTGGAAACACCTAATATGAGCCAAGTTCATGCAAGACTCTTGAATAAAAGATTTCATTAAAAACCTTTGTGTGGCTATTTATTATGCTGTTGATCCCTGGAAATAGAAGATGTCATGTGCAGGAGTCAGACCTTCAGCTCTGTAGAGTTTCTGCTAATTAAATTGCTAAGTGTGTCTGTTATTAGGAAAACCATGAGAAATGCAGCAAGGGGAGGGAGAGAAGTGCCCGTCTTGTCCTTTCTCTGCAGAGCAGCATTTGGATCACTCCGACCTCCAGGTCTCAGAGAAGCCGGTTTCTATCCCATCTTGGCCAAGGAGAGAAAAAGGTGACGGGCAAAGAGTCAGGGCTGGGGGAAGTGTGTGGCCAGGAGTTCATCTGGAGACTTTCAGGCAAAACTTGCCCTCCTTAGACGCACACTTCACCCTCTCCTCCCCCGGCAGCCCCGCGCATCTGACATTTCTGTCAAAAGATACCCTGAGACGCCCCTCCTCCCTCCCCCTCCTTTCTCATCCCTCGGCCCTGTTTTTTTCCCCCTCTTCTTTCCCCTTATATGTGAATAGTGAGAAAATGACTGAAAACAATGTGCCAGTTTGCAGCACTTTACACTGAGGCCCTTTTCTCCTCTCCCCTGACTCGCGAATGACTGAGAGTTGTTTTATTGTACAAAGATTCTCAGAGAAAAGAACTTTTATTTTACCCAATAACACAAGAATGGGCAACGGGCAAACAGTTAGTGCCTTGTTCCCAGCTGCCACTCAGACTGCAGCGGGGGAATCGCTAATGGGGTCTCTGTGCCGCCTCTCTCCTCTCCTCCGTCTCTCTCTGTCTAGTTTGGCTCGCGCCTCAGTTGGCTGCCTGCGAGCCAGGGTAAGATGCTCCCGAGATAAGCTGCTCCGATGGGTTTAATAACTCCAGCTTTAGTTTCTCAGGGCAAAAATATTCTGATTTTTTATCATCGAGACTTGGCAGGCGAGCATACAGCCGGGCAAGGCCATGGGTGGAGTGACACCAC
This sequence comes from Corvus kubaryi, assembly GCF_017639235.1. Lineage (NCBI taxonomy): Eukaryota > Metazoa > Chordata > Aves > Passeriformes > Corvidae > Corvus > Corvus kubaryi. The sequence goes on along the minus strand of NW_024581133.1, from coordinate 7,615,393 downwards.
TTGTGATTTCTCCCTTTGCACCTTGGAAAAGGGGAACATAAGAGAAGAGCTGCAGCACTGGGTGCCCGTGTTAGGGGAAAAAAAATTACAAAATCATTTCACTAATACTTCAGCTGTTGATTCATAGTTGATATCTAAATGTCAGCCTTTTACAGCTTAATCATGGCTTTATTAACCCCTCTTTTTCTTAGCTGAAAGGCAGGCTGACTAGAAGGAAAGAAAAATAAAGATTGGAGGATGGGGAAGCTGAAATGTGAAGAGTGAATTAGACTTGTTTAGAAAAGAAAAGACTAGACAAGAAAAGACAAGCTGGGAAAGAAGGGTGTGAAAAAAAACCCAGAAGACATCGTGCCATTGGCTGTCCAAGTGTTTCATATTCTCAGCAGCAAAGTACGAAGCATAGTTGTTGGAGACATTGAGAATTTGGGAAAAAAAAAAAAAAGCCTCTACTTAATTTCATCCATAATTCTCAAAGCTCATCTGTCATTTAAAATCCTTCCAACTTGTTATGCACCAAGTCTTTGACTACGGGTAGGATTTTTAGATTCTGATGAAGTTAGGTATTTAAACTCAATGAGACATGAATCATCACATTTCCTTTGAAAATCCCTCAGTTTGGGGTCTGTTTTGATTTGTTTAATTTAGCAGGATGTCATTAGATTTGAAATAACAACATCAGGGGCCAAAAAGTTTTCACAATGGACTAATGTTTTCCTGAGAACTTCTAGTCATATATAACAGAAGCAAAAATATCTATACCTAAAGATATGGGGCACCTTTTTATTACAATACTTTAATATTGCTTGCTTACAAATATTTCTTAAGTGTTTCTGTGTGAACTTCAGGTTTTAATATTAATTTTATCGTTTATATTTTTCAGCAGAAAAAGTTTTCAGTCATTTTGAGAGATTGAAAGAGTTTATATTTCTTGCCCAAGTTAATGAATGTGCACTGTCATCTCCACCTAGACACATAGGAATTGAGAAAATTCTGTGGATATATCTTCCATTATGAATTTTATTCATGTTCTCAGTTTATTTATTTGTTAGGAAGAAAGATCTTAACGTTTTTTCTTCTGTAGTCCCTAACATGAGCTTCTGCTTCTGTTTCTCCTGAGGATCCCTTGGCTTCACTAACAGCCAGGTAGAGAGAGAGGAGGATAATATAATGGAAATTGTGCCAAGGATAATAAATTACTGTTAATGATTATATCTAACCTATAACTTATAAATAACTATAATATCCTTTACATATTAAGTAAAAAGTAATTGGCATGCAGTTGCTGTAGAGAATTTAAAAATGAGTTTAGATCTGTTTGAATCCCTTTTCTAAATCCTGGAAAAGCTGATACTATTAGAGATAGAGATACTATTACTAAGAAAGTCCAGGTGCATTGAAATCAAACATGCACTAGGCCAGTTCAGACCCTTTCTGTATGGATGCAAGATTGTTTAAATATCTTAATCCATTTTTGACATATGAAGTAGGTCTTCCCCAGTTTCACTAAAGCCTCATGTGCAATGTGCTTCAAAGGTTTATTTCCATGAGTGTTTTAGGTATCAAGTATGAAATGTTACATTTGTCCTTCATCCCATTTAATCCTTCTCCCTCTTACTATGGATAGGAAACACTTATTTTGGAAATTGCAAAAATACAAGCAGATATCTTTGAGTTCAAATCTTTCCTAAGCAAAATGAAGCTTTTAGTCGATAGACAGCCTGTATCTGGGTGTATTGATTCTGCACTGTTTTTCTTGGCATTGCAGAAAAGGGAAATATATTTCATATTGTCCATGTCAGAATTTCAGAAGTGCAGATCCCTGCTTTCAGTGTTAATGTTCCACAGACTGTATTTAGTGGCAATATACTGTAGAGATTTCAGGAGGCTCTTAGAAAAGGACTGGACAAACTTCACTTTCAACATCTGTAGTGCTGCAGTATCAGAATTTCTGGTTTGGTGAACCAGAATATAAATTTGGTTGTGTCTAGGTCACAACACAGTGATCCATGCCTAGTCAAAGGCACAGACAGTTCAGACATAGACAATTTGCCTTCTGCACATCACTCATTTCAGGGATGCAGATTTGTGGCACCAAATTAATTTGATACAGTCCATATGGGAAAATAAAGGGTGTGGCACAACTTTGTGTGTAGAGAGCCTGTGAAAATGTCAAATTCCAATTAAACCTTGATGCCTGGCCCATAAATTTCTCCAGGTAAGTGCTGTACATTGGCTTAGACTCCCTCCCTTTCCTGCTCATACTTATGGCAAGCTCCACAGTGAGTGTGATCTTAGTTAACTGTTGCTCAGGTTGTAACTCAAAGAAGCAATTCAGGCTGTGAGAGCAACATTTCAATTATATGAATAATCAAATTCAAAATGTTATTTGAATAATTTGAGTTCTTAAATTAAGCAAGCACTTTTTTTGCAAGTGGTCTATAAATTACATTTTCCGCTACATTGGCAGTAAACGGGTAATTAATATCTCAACTTTCCTTCTTAATGTTGATTTAAGAAAAATAAAATAAGCTTAGAACATAAATGAGCTTTGCTTTCACAGCTCAAACATTATTGTCCCTGCTCAGTTGGCTGTGTAGCTCTGCTGGCTTTCTCTTTCCCATAGCTGGACTGATACAGGTCCTTTTCTTTAATGTAAATAGAGGAATTTTAGAACCAAAGAAAGTACAACTAAGTTGTACTATTTTTTTCTGTTGATTTCCAAGAAAATGTATCTTCATCTTCAAAATGAAATAATTTGTTACTTCACATCCTGTACCAACCAGGCATTCTGGTTCATTTACCCAACATCAAATGAATTTAAATTTGACTACTTTCGTGAGAGGAAAAAATGTACCTAAGTTAATCCATTACAACAATAAAAATTTAAAGTGAAATAGAAAGAATATTTTAAAAATATGTCATCCAACTGCTCAGAAAGGCGCTGGGAAGATGGCCTTATTTTTTACTTTGCTGAAATAAAGAAGAGTCATTCAAATGGATAACATGGGATGAATTGTTAATATTTCTCAACCAGGGAGAAGATATTAGGTGGACCACTGGATTACATAAAGAAGGGGTCACCAGTGACTAAATACATCCATAGTTTAATCAGTTTACCCCTTCTATAAATATTATGCTGATAGGGATGTTTATAAGAAATACACTTGCTCAAAGTGTGAAGGTTAAACATGTGCTGTTCCCTTTGTAGGGTTAAATGTAGTGAAGTTTCACCCCAGTGACAATAAGATATATAAAAGACAGCAAGGGAGACAAAGAGGGAAGAAAAAAAGACTGTATGTTTCCAAAGCTGCACTTAGAAGTAGTAGAAAAATGCAGGGAAATAAAACTATCTGTTTCAAAAGGATTTCTATTTTTCATTTTTATTTAACCAATTACTTTTTTTTTTTTTTTGCAAAATACGTATAAAGCACCTATCTTAAATAGCTTTGAAAACAGATATATTTCCTATGAACTGTGAGGAGGGCATAGGAGGCTAACGATAATCATTCTTTATTTGATCACTTCCTTTGTTCATCCATCCATCTTTTAGCGAACTTGCTTTATTAACAAGAACCATTAAAAAAGCTACTCAAAATCCACTGGATTGTGATTTTTTTTTTCCCTCAGACTCTATTTCCTCAGTCTCTGCCTGGAGCTACAAGCTGAGCCAGCAAGGTGGTGAGAAACTGGTGAAGTGTCAGAGAGGAACAGTGAAATTTAGATTCTTGATTGTTGTAATATGGCCCTTGGGAGATGAAGAAGGGCAGAAAGTGGGGGGGGTCTACATAACTGAAAAGAAACTTCCAAACACAGGAGAAGCCCTGATACACACTCGGCAGCACACAGCATTTATGTCACTCAAATAGTTGTTTAAAATCAGACTTTTGTATGAAAACAGTTTTGTATGATCAGAACTTGTCTAGATGGGCTCAATTCTCACATTTGCTCCATGAGTGTCAACCCAGAAAAAACCTGTTGGCTACTTTGAACAGAACCTGAATTCAGGATTTGTTTGCCCCACTACATCTCACAGGGTATTGGAGGTCAGAACCTGCAGAGACTTTGGCCACAGTCCTGTTTTAAAACCTTGCACAAGCCCCTGCAAATCCCACAAGTGAGCCAGTGTGCTTCCAGCTGACATGCATTTCCAGCCCTAGGCCTTATGGAATGTTCGAGAGTATTTAGAAGATTTTCTACCTGATTCATCAGCCTAAGGAGGTATTAGACAGGAATATTTTTTTGCTGTTTGAGAAGATGAATACATGACCAGAAATAATTGCTCCATCGTTTCCTACTGGTCAGAGTTGGTAGTTGGTTAATTATTCAACAGTCTCTGGTGTTGCTGCCAAACCTGTGCTTTCTTCTCAGAGAGGAGCAGACAAGCTTGTTAGAGCAGCTGCCTTTGGACTGGTGCTTTTATGTTGATATGGGGTTTATTGAGATGCCAGCACTTTAATTTTAGTTTATTTCTTTATTTTTGTATTCTTTTATTTCTATCATTAAAAATGTACAACTCTCCCTGTGTATTTGCATTGTCAAGCTAAACTATATAAATATTACCTTTGTTATACTGTGCCATTCTTTTGAAGGAATTATATGCAGGATTTAATGTCTTAGTGGAATTCTAGAATTAATGTGTGCCTCTTTCCTGGTACCGTATGTTGCTGTTTTCCACTCGTATGGAAATGCAGGTAATCTTACGCCCTCCGTGACATGGGCAAGTGCTTTACAAAAATGTGTCTTTGACAGTTATCTTTCATACTTTAACGTGACCAAAGAGTGAGGCTCTTAACCAGTAGGCCTTGTACTACTTTGGGATTGGACAAAAGGCAGGAGTCTTGTGATAGTAGTATCCATTTATGAGTTTGTATTATCATTTCATAAGGCAAAACAGAAGGTGATATAAGCCCACTGCCATTCCTTAGTTTTTGACGGAACATATTCATCAAAAAAGCATGCAGTCCCCTGAGCTTGCAGCCATATGCTACAGGAAAATGTCACCAGTTAAAGATGTATTCATTTGCTGTTTTGAAAACTCTGTTTGATATTCATGCATTCCAAGTGTTTTGACCTAGATTTCTGTAGAGGCATTAGATCCAGTACTGAACAGGAAGCTAGACAGCTGTTGCTTGTGTAGTCAAAGGAAGAATTTAAAGTAAGGGGAAAAAAAAAAAAAGAATAAAAAAATGAAAACATTTATTAATGCATGCCAACATTTTGCGCAGCCAATATGTTTAATACTAGATTAACTAATATAAGCATATGGAGATGCATTTGTTGCAAAGCTTTAAAGAAAAGAACAAAGAAAAAAGTTGGATGTATCTAAAGTTCACAGAGAATAGAATTTGCACTTTATCCTATAAATGAAAGCCTGGTGAAATGGCAACATACTTTAATTATAAGCTACTTGCTAATGTCACAACATTTAAGTTTGGGGGCTATATTGTAGTACAAACCTCTCAGTGAATGCCTTGCTTAATCCAGAAATCTACAGGTAATAATCCTTCCTGAGTTTAGTTGCAGTATATTTTGCTCTGAAGCTGTATAAACAGTTTGTTTGTTGTAATCTTAGGTTCCTTTCTTGTAAATCCAGGTACAAAACAGATATAATGTAAATGTACACATCTAATTATTAAATGCTGGCATTCATTCTACAGCCATGGTAAAGATTCTGCATTTTGTTATTACTGGGTTTATACAGATATGGTTCATCTGATGCCTATAGGTCCTTTGGCCATTGAGTAACAACTGTAAATACCATGGGAAACAAGTGTTCTCTTAGTTTGAGAGGACCTTATGGGGGAACTCATCTAATCCAGCTTTAATGGGTCAAAATTTAGATGGCAAAGCTACTTGTCCAGGTTGTCTCTTCATAGCTCTTCATAGCACCTACTGCAGATGTCTTTCTTGGGCTGGGCTGGAAAGGAGCCTGTTTCTTTCCTTTGACTGTCAAGGGGATTTGGCTGATTTGTCCAGATCAGGTGCCAAACCTTAAGACAGCTACAGACAAGATATTCTCTCTTAACAGTAATAAATAAGCCCAAGTCTTTTTTAAGTATTAGTGGAAAAACTTTCTAGCTATTATGTTCAAGCAGTAATCTGTTACCAATTTCATCATTTTCTGGTAACGAATTTTATACCAAGTCAGTTCAAAAATAGAGGAAAAGGTGCAAATATTTCTCCTACCTGAAAATGGTTTTCGTTTTCCCAGTGAAAAATACAAAGATGGATTATATTTTTTTCCCAGTAGCTCTTTTCCTAAGTGTTTAAACAGTTTATGCAAACGCATTTCAGCTTATGGTTTATTTATAAACAGTTCAATTTCATTCTTCACAAAGGTGTGGGATTGGTTATTTATTTATTTACTTACTTATTTATGACTGGGTGAATGAAACTTTTTAAATGAGGGAAAAATGAATGAGGAATAGTGAAGAAATGATGCTGCAGTTCAGAATGAATAAATCACCAGTTCTAGATGTCATGAAAGTGAAGTCTTCAGTATGTTCATGAACAGTCAGGGTACTTGTGGAGGCCTGTTGAAAACTAAAAACCTGGATATTCCATGGTGTGGTTGAGATACTCACACACACAAAGAAATGTATGTATTTAGTCTCAAATGATGTCCCATATCAATGCCCAGCCTCTGGGTTTGGATGTGCTGTCGGTGCTACAGCCTCCCCCATTAGAAGTGATGCTCAGGAGGTGCATCCTTCTTGCACACTCAGAAGCCAGTTAAGGGGAAAAGACTTTTTGGAATCACCAGTCATCAAATATGGTCCCACAGGTGTGGCAGAAACGTCATGCTACAATCCCAGGAAATGGAGTAACACTTAATGAAGATAGTTGAGAAGGGCTGTGGATATCATGGCTGTGAGGGGATGGATTGAGCAGTGATGAGAAACATAAGTCGTTGGTGGTTGGGACTGTAGGAGTTTGCAACCAAAATAAAAAGAACAAGAAAAATCATAAATGCTTCCTTTCCTGTTGATTTATGAAAAAGTATCTTACTGGCTGCTAGAGAAACTTCTCCTGTGAGGTAATCAGTAAAACACTGGACTTTTTGTCAACTGTATAACATCTGTGTAACATCTCTGTATATGGCCCTTATTTCCACAGAAATATCTAGAAAATTTGTTCCACATAATCCTGTTCAGTGTGATTACTGTTGACAGTGGAGTTTGATATGTTTGATACTTCCCTTTCCCAAATCAATCAACAAAGTTAGAGATTTTTCTAAGCCTAGTTGACCCACTGGACTTGGTTGGATGCACAAAAGAAATGTTTGGTTAGTCTGACATATGGTCAGCTTTGACACCCACCCAACTGTCCGTGAATTCATTTCTGTCTGGATCATCTAGGCACAGGACCAGGATAAAGCTTGAGCACATTTGTCTGGTAATAAGATGTTTCAATCCTTCCACCCTTGCTTTCCCAGTCAGAAGACACTTTGCATCTTAAACTGACATATTTTCAATTTTTATAGTCTACTTTTCCAAGATCTTTCCATATGGTTAAAGTTAAAATTCACAGGGGCTATAGATAGCTGGGCCAGCCTTTGTATTAATCCAAACCGTGTCTGGTTAGGGAACACTACCTCTGTACAACAAAACAGGAACGAATAATGGGTTAGTTCTTTGCTAATAGCATACCTGACACAAAATATCTTGTTATCTAGCCCAAACCACTTAGGAATTAGCAGTTGCACACTGTGTTATAGGCAGTTTGAACAGATGGATTTAGAACCGGAGGCTCAAATATATCCCTTTTTGGAATTTGTCTGCCTAATTTACTCATGTTACTGTTACAGAGATACCAAGATAGCTGCTGCTACTGCTCTGCACTGTATTTACTCGGCTGCATTGCCACACAGAAATGTGATTCATAGACTCACAGGAATTGCAGATGGAAGAGCCATATTAGATCATTCAACCCGTCTCCCTGCTGATGCAGAATTGCTTGCTACAGCTACAGTACATTTGTCTAGTGTTTTGTCTGGTCTAGTTGTAAAAGTCCCCTGACATGGGACTTCCACTGCTTCCCTTGGGAAACTACTCCACAGTTCCTCTTTCAAAATTGGCGCTGTCAGAGACAGGCTAGAGAACTAGAGGGACCATTGACCTGTAGTCATTTGGGAACTCCTCCCTTCCTAATCACTAGATGACCTTGCATGGAGATGCTGCACCATCAAAATCTCATGGTGCTTGTGGACATATCATAGATTCACAGTAATGCACATTTTGTCTTCTCATTTGCCAGATACACTTTGCTTTTTCAAACCTACCAATCTCTGTTTCCTTTTCATCCCAATCCCCCTGGTGCATCTGCCAGCCCCTAACAAGCAATGACACTAAATTGACACTAAAAAACCATCTGAACAACCTCAGTCCCTGTCTGTATCCTGCACTTCTCATGTGAGGTTCAACTTTCTCATTCTCACAGATTCCTGGCCCACTGTCAGTGTCAGACTTTTTCCTCCTCATGCCAACAATACTATCTTTCTGGTTTCTTCTTTACTGCTACAGTAGCCTTTGGTTTATTCCATAAGAGTAAGACAAAGGAATTTTCAGTTTTCCGCTTGTTCAGAAAAAGTCTGGCCAAGGAGGTGGGCACTGCTATCCATCAACACCAGTAAACAATTCCTCAGAATGTCAGAAAACCAAGAAATTAGGGGGGGAGGGAAAAAGACTTGTTGATTGAATGAAACATTGCACTTAAAAATGTGAGTACACTGTAAAAATGTAAATAAGCAAAGGAAATATTTAGAAATGGAATTGTGAGCATCTCTCAACAGAATATTTATCTGACTTCTTTATGTAAGGAGAAAAAAAAGAATAAAAGTACAGTGAGGCACTTCGGTTATCAGTATGTATACTGGCTTTTCATTCATCATCTCTCCTAAATGAGGTGGTATGATCATCTCCCACCCTTCCTGATTATCTACTTTTATTATGGCTTACCAAAACAAGGCAGGCCAATGTTCAAAGATTTCATTGAAATCAGAGGGCTCTCTGCTGAAAAAAGTACAGATTTGTCTACAGATCAGGAACAACAACAAAATGGAGACTGGAGGATAAAAACTAAGAAATTGAAGAACAATCAACATTCAGACAATATAAAATGTACATATATTTTTTGGTCAGTTATACTTTTTTCCCATGTTCTGGGCCAGAATTGGATACACCAAATACCAAGCAAAAGGGGCAGTTATGTCAGTAATTGTAACCCATCTGGAAGCAATAACTAGAGTCAATCACAGAGTAAATCCTTATCTGATGAGATTTCCAGCCCCATTCTTTTAGACACAAGAGGTTCAGATAGTTCAGATAAGGTTTGGCAGCTGAATTGGTATTTGTCCCAAGCAAACCTCCAGAGTTTACCAGTCACCGGCAATAAATGAAAGTCTTTATCAGGTGATGGTTGTTTTGTGGTCAGCATGAGATAAATTGGTGGTGCCAGCCCAGGTCCTGGGAGACAAATGTCTTTGTCCAAATGCCATCACCAGCCTGCTCAACATCCCTGCAAAGGCACTGGCACCTGAAGGTTTTAACAAGCCCTCCTCCAAAGGAGGTTGGCTTTTGCTTTTGCCCTGAGGTAGAGTGGGAACCCAACTGCTTTCAAGGGCAGCAGCTCCAGCATGTTCATTCTCTAGAGGAAAAGGCTCTTTGAAGGAGACATCAGTAGAGGAAACAAGCTGCTTGGGATGCAATACACACCGTGAGATCCACATCCATTCCATCTCTTTCCCATTAGCTTGTTTTCTTGCTATGCCAGGTGTTCTCATTAGCCATATGTATAAATATTTGTCTAACTTTTTTTTTTTTTTTAATCATTCTGGTACTGTATGTATAGGGAGAAGTGAAGTCAATCTGTTTGTGAAAATCAGTATTTCAGGATTTCCTCGTGGCTGCTGGTAGCCGGGGCCTCTTTAACAACCCCTGTTGCACTTGGCTCTTATCTCAGAGCCCCTTTTCCAACTACTAGAAACCAAATTAGAAAAAAAAAAAGAAAGGATATGGATGAGATATTGACCTTCCACATGTTGTACATTTTACCAATAAGTATTAATGACAAAGACACTAAAGCGTATAATCTCCCATCAATGAATCAATACAAATCCCATTAACACTCGATGAGGGGATAAGATAGACTTCAAGAGTTTCACAGTTACTCTCTGTATAGGACTCCCTCTAAAGGCTCTGGAAGTCCTTTTTGCCCCAGAACTATCAGAATATTGTTGTTTTAGTGAAATGAAGAGTTTGTAAGAGGCCAGGAAACTCAGCAGCTGAACATGCCTTACAAATTCCAAGTCTGCTCCATACAAAAATTGATTGCTTATTTGATGTGTGTCAATTCTGTTAGAATCTGGAAACTAAGAAGTCTATGACATCAGCTGTTCAAATTGCCAGGAAGATCAAAAAAAACCTAGAGACAATTAAACATTTTCTAACTTCCTAGAAATACAAGCTATCAGTTTTTAATCAGCTGTCTCCCAGCTTCCTCACTTCTCTGCTTTAACTTGTCCCTCCAGTTTCACAAGTGATACCAACATTATTTATATAAAGACTCACCTTTGACCTCTTTCCTTGTAGTTCTACGATCATCTGCGATAGTGATTTAACTCACAGTCCTTGCACTGTGCAATTTCTGCTTCTGCTGAAGCCAAAAACTGGAGCTAAACTTCATGGGAACTTGCAAGAGGCTTGAGTACATGGATTTAGCTCACTGAAGATAGCAAAGGATAAATTTGTTAAAGAAAGCACTGATGTTTCTCAGGGTAATTGGTTTGAGTTAACCATTAGACCTACTGGGCAACTTGATAAAGTTCTTGAAATGCTTTTGACTCCAACACTGTAGTGGGAATAAGAGGAAAATTGCTTACATATATGTAAATCCTCTGGGCGAAATTTTCATACCAAACAGTCTTAATTTAGACTCATAAATCATAGAAAAAAGAAAAATCAGATTCTGAGCTGTATGTTTTGATTTGGAAGGATCTTTTGGTTTTTCTTTTCTGTAGTACTTGGTAGGGAAATGTTCAAAGCCTCTGAGAGCAATTTGTACTGAATATTAATTTGAGGGAGGGGGCTTTGAAAGCCTATCCATAAATCAACAGCAAATTTAGGTACCACAGTGTCAATGAATTGAATAAAGTAGTTTTCCTTAGTCTTCTACTTCCCTTTCTTCCTCCACTCTCCTGTATTTATGTCTCTCTGAAAATCTGAAAAAAATCTGCCTGAAATTCCATTCCTTACTCTCTGTTTTTGCAATCAGATGTGCAGTCTGTGCTCCCAGTATCCTGGGAAGACAACCAGGCTGCCTGCCTCCTTCCTGGTTGCTCTGAATTGCTCCAGCCAGCAAAGAAAACATTGTGGGACTTTGTTCAGAACAGTAAGAAACTAAATATTTATCTTCCCTCTTATAATTTATGCAGCATGGGATTAATATGGAAAGTACCAAGATTGAAAGGTCAAGTGAGCTTCCAAACAGTGTTTCATAATGATATATCCTTGCACTTTACCATGTCTTGCTTTGTAGAAAATGAAACACCAGTAGCAGTGATGCACCTAAAGAAATGATCTTAACTGTGTCATGGTCAAATTTTCAGTTACGTATTTATAAGTTTCATTTAAATTTGCTGTAGGAATTGTTATCTCTGCTGAAAATTTTAAACCTGTTTTAGTACCAAGAGAGTCTACACTTATGGGCAATTATTTGCAGGCACCTGCTGATGTTTTAATTATTCAGTGGACTGGCTATGGCATGGAGATAGAACGGTTGTGGGATTTTCTGGTGTTGGATCAAGTCAGCACAGCCCAGATTCCTGCCACCCACTTGGAGCAGGCCAGGGAGTAAAATTGTTGAGAATTCATGGCTTTCCTCTCAGACATAGAGTAGTAAAAACACATTGTCCTTTCTTGTGAAAGACTTTTGGGATGGACGATTTTCCTTCCTCCAAGCTGCTGGAGTCGCAGTCCTCACATTTATACTCAGAGGACCTCCCCAGTCCCTGAGATTTCACTAATGTGTGATTCCCTTTGTATGTCCATTATTGTAGAGATTTCAAGTGAGGCCAGTGCAAGCCACCAGCTAGGCTGCACACTACAAAAAAAGAAAAAAAAAAAAAAAAAGGGATATATCTCTGGTAATTTCAGTTTTCTTTAGGTTTAAGTTGGTTGAATCAGATAATATGACTCCTTACTATGTCCTTTATATATCTGCTCAGCAGAGTTATTCACTTCACAGTGTTCTTCTGCTCAGGCTGGAAAAGACCCTGTCCAGAGGATTGCATCACGGGTCAGAACAGCACTCTAGTTTCTACTCAAAAGATATTTTAAGTGCTTTTCTTAAGTTGAATGACCCAGGCTCCTAGAGCATATAGTGGGTTCTCCACTTCTTGAAGCCTTCAGATCAGGAGTGGGTGCCTTTCTGAAAGAGATCATTTAGCAGAAAATGATTTATTAGCCCCACTACAGTGGGAAATGGGTGAAATACTAAGACTGGAATTATAAAGCAGCTCAGCACAGGTGACCTGATGACCTTCCCTGGTTTTAAAAATCTAACAGGTTAGCCAAAGATCCAAGAATTGAATATGGCTTTTTTATAGGCATGATGTAAACAAGTTTGTGTGGATGTTTTGTGAACCAGGACTCACTGAGGTTTTGCTAGGTAGACTTGTAGCACTTTAGAGCATAAGTCCACTTCTTCATGAGTACAGCAGTCATAAAGGAATCATTTTTTAAAAAATAATATCATAGGTGAGAGTTAAGTAAAGCAATGGCTCATATCCCTTAAATATCACCTTCTTGGGAAGAAGAGAAGTGGAAAATTATAGGTGTATGGCCAGAAAAAGGGAGGGGACATGAAGCAGAACCATCAGCCATCAAAATCTTCTGGTTTGCAGATAACAGAATGAAAGACTTCCTGCACACAGGGAACAGAGGCCCTGGGGGCCAGAGCCAGCTGGGAAATGCCTAATGCTGTTTATAGAAACCCTGGCAAGCAAACAGCTTCTGCCTGGCCCAAAAGTCATAAAAAGCGAGGGGAGGGTGCCGGTCCCGACCCCTCTGTGCCCGCCCGGCCTGACGGATTTAACGAGTCCAGCAGTCACATCAAAAACACCCTGAGTCTTTAGATGAACGAGCTGTTTGTTTTTCTTCCCAATGGCTTGATAAGAGGTCACAGGATGTGTTCAATTTATTTTCTTTTTTTTTCTCTCTCTCTTTTTTCTTTTTATTTTTTTTCTTTTTTAATATATAATGAAACAATAGGTTAAGAAAGAAGCCCCAGCCCAGTCCCAATAGGTCTCTCCGTCCCCCGTGCTGCTCCGTTTCCTGCCTTTTTTGAAGCAGACATCCCGCTTTTGTTTTCCTCCAGCCTGGCCAGCGCGTGTTGACGTGGCGGCCACCAAACAAATGGGTTTTGGCCAGTGTCACCTTCTCTCCCCCGCCTGCCTGCCCGCCGCCACTCGCTCATGGCCGGCGGCTTCCTGAGGCCCAGCAGGCGCTTCCGACGCTTCGCCGGCCTCGCAGGAAGAGATGGCGTGGCCTTGCAGCCGCCCGGGCGGAAGGGACGGGAAATCCCTGCAGCCGCCCGATTGCAGGCCCGGGCATGCGGCGCACGGCGAGGGAGCCTTCCTGTTGGCCTGGCCGTGGTTCTCCCCCCTGATGCTGGAAGGCCGTGGCACGCCGGCTCCTACACGCACGCCGGGGGAAGTGCTGGGAGCTGGAGATAAGCTCTCCTGCTGCTGCTGCTGCTCCGGCTGCCACCCGGCTCTGCTGCCGCGGTGAAAGTGGGAAATAAGGCCAAGGCGCCTGGGAGACTCGCCGTGCTCTTCCAGGACCTCTCCTACCTGGAAGGGAGCACTGGGTGTCTCCAACCGTGGTTTGTGGGAAGGGCAGGGACCAAGCAGCTCACTGGACAGGAGCAAGGGAATGTGCTGGGTACCCCCAGCCTCGTGGGAGAGGCGTGGAAGAAGGATGCTCAAGGCTGGACTCGGGTATTGAAGCTTTCACACCCCTTCCTGATCTGCCAGCCTGTCCAAAAACTGAGACGCAAATGGGTTGTTCCAGACACATATGAATTCCATGGTTTTCAGGGAGTTTGGTCCCTGCCTCTGACCAGGCATCCTCGAAGGAAATATGTCCCTAATCACAATAAACAGAGTTGGAATTCAAAAAGCGACCACTGACTTCTTTTAAGGTTCATACACACCCTGACTGTGCCCAGAAGGAGTTGAGTAGAAGTGGGAAAACCAAATTTCCCCTTCTGGCTGGGCCGCCCAGAAAGAAGGATTATGGCGTATGCAGGTGTTGGCAGACCTCAGACACTCTGTCTCCGCCTGTGTAAGGGATGGGGAGATGGCATCTTCAGGGATGAGCTGCTCCTATCTGGAACTTCCTGGTTCCATGTCAGCCCAACTTCTGATTTTGGTCTAAAATAGTAAAAATTGAAAAAAAATGAGATGTCTTAAACTGCTTATTAAGGTTCTCAATTTTCCACCTTCCATCTGATGACCTCTTTATCATTCCCTTCATACCAGTGACCTTTTCTTTTGCACAAAGGATGCAAAGCTCATCCACCAGGCAATGCAGGAGTTAAAAATATATTCATATAGACAAATTTGAACACTAAAATAAAATTGTCTTCCTGAGGTCATTGTCTCTGTAGACCAAAGTGAGGGAGGAAGTACAGGAATGTGATGCTGATTAAGATACCACATGCTGGGCAGGTATCAGTTTAAACACTTTAGACTGTTACCTGCTCAGCAGGGGAGATCTGAATCCACATTTGATGATTAGACCATATTTATGTCTCAGCTCAGCAAGTTTCTATACATTGGCCTGATGAGCAGAGTGTATAAAACTCACACTGGTGTCTCCATATTCATCAGAGGGTGAAAAAATTTTCACAGGTGTGTCAGATTTCTAAATACGTAGGTGTCCGGGGCCCATTTACCCCAGGCTGTATTATGGGGAAATGAGATTCCACTCAGTCTGCCCCCTCTCACATTTGGGATGAATCACGCAGCAAACTGAGCCATCTCAAATTAATACTCGCTCACAGTTGCACAAGCAACAAAACCAGTAATGTGCTGCCTGAAGAAGGGATTCTCTAGCCCATGGAAACACTGCAGATACAGATATATTCACAAATATATACCCATCTATCTATAAACTCTACATGCACACCTATATGGGACCTATGTATAGACATTTTGCAACTTTGCACAACAAGCAGCAGCTATGTTACTTCATACGGTATTCGAAGGTCTCAAATTCTGATTAGCATTCTTGATGGGTTCTTTCAGCATGGTTTACTCAGGAAACCAGGCTTGTGCAATCACAGTGTGTGTATGCGTGTACGCGTCTGTCACCATTAGACATCAGATAATATACACAGGAGAGAGGCATTATGAATGTCCCTAGACCAGGAAAAGCTTCCTGGAGGAATAGCTGCTGTCAGTGTTTTCACCTTAAAGAAATGGAGTGAACCCAGCTACAAGACACGTCTCGACTAAAAATCTTCATTAGGCTTTATAAAATCCTGTTCTCGTGGAACTGTTTGCCCCATATCTAAAGAATTATTATGAATAAGAACTCACCAAGGAAGCAAAATGCTACTCATATTTCATATTAATCTGCTACATTTTTCACTGCAAGATATACATTTTAAAATGTTTTATTTTTCTGTTTACAAAATTCTCCTCTTGGCTATACACAAGTGGGTTTGCAGCTCTGGGCAGAGCTCAGCTTTCAGGATATTGCACTCCCACATGACCCAAACCATCTCGCATGACACAAGGACTAATATTTCATTTGGGAATTAAAGGTGCCCTCCAAATGCTCATGAGTGATGTGTGAGAGGAGTCTTTAGCCCACATGCTCTGTAAAATAGAATTCCAGAGTAAGGTCTAATTAGCACAACTTCTGCTACGGACCTGGGTGCTCCTTCAGCAACAGCCCCTGAAGATTAAAGCCCGTAAGACCCAATTATGAACTTAGGATTTAATATGGTATTTAATGTAGGACAGTGGTTTAATTTTTTCTCCTGATGTTTTATGTTTTGGGGATTATTGTGTGTGCGTATATATATATATATATATATATATATACACAACCTTGGCACTGGGGTTCACACAAATAGCAAAGAACTGGGCTGTGCTGCTGCTTACACAGAAAATCCAACTCAAACAGCTGTGATTGGACCTGGAGTATTCCTGGCTCCTGCCAAAATCCATCTCTGATGTGGAGAGTTGTTCTAGTACCCTGCTAGGCATTTGTACCCATGCACCCACTGCCTCAGCTTATTGTAACAGTTGGATCACAGACAATTTACTGGAGTTCTTTTGGGGCAAATAATACAAGGATATGGAGAAACCAGAAAGAGGAAGGGAATTATGGTTTGAATTGCTGATATTTCTGAAGGAAAAACACCAGTTGCCATGACAATAAAATGTGAAATATTCAAAGAGGTCAAAATTAAAATACATGATTTACTCTTCACAAAGAAAGTGCTACACACACACACATAGCTTGTGGATTTTAGTTTTTCTGATTCAATTTTTTAATTGTTTTTTTTTAGATTCAGAACCATCTCTTGGAATATCCCTCACTGTTCATATGCCTTCAAACTGACCTATGCTATGAAGCCCATTTCTGAAATAGGGTCCTTGTGCTTACTAGTAATTTCTATGAAATTAGAAAAATGTGTCACACATGTCTAGTCCATCTTTACATGTGCAACTAAATGGGAGTGAACAGGCCTGGAGAGATGGAGAATCCCCAGCTGGGAAAAGATGAGAGCATTTGCTTTTGGAATACGAATATGTTGGCAAACAGAGATGCTTTGGGAAGGACAGACCAACAATCAGTGCTTTGTGTTTCTTTCTTTTCCAGTTCTCTGGAGAGGGAGGACTGTTCTGTTTTTTATTTTTGTTTTGGTTTTAGCCTCCCTATAGCATATTTTCAATATAGTCACCTTGGCACCTCCTTTCTCCTTCTTTTTATGCTTCTGTAAGGAAGACTAGCTTGTACCAGAAGATTAATTCAGTATCTACATTAAAAAACTGGTCAGACACTCCATCCACAAAATTTCAAATTTGCCAAAAAAATCCAATACTTTTTGGAACACTCAAGATACAAAACCAGATTTTATTTTCCCCCTTGTGGTAGTATACTAAAATGAAAGAAGAGATTGTCATTAAAAAAAAATAAACAAAACAAAAAAGCCCCCAACAAAATACCCAGAAACTCCTCCTTCCAGGCTGGGACTGATCTCTGTTTACCTTGGGGGTTGCAGACTGGCAGGAGAACCTGCCATCTGAGCATGGCATGTGCCAAATTCCTCTTGCAGCCGAGTCCTTGTGCTGTAATTTACTTTCCAGGTACAGGGAAGCATCCAGAAGGATCAGTGAGGTGTAAACCTTAAAGTGTACAAGGCCTCTTTTGTTCTGAACTAATTATGTTGTTACTCATGTGTGCCCTAGGTTGGAGATGGCCACGGAAGAGCAGCCAAGTCTCTATTACTTTCATCCTTGGTCACTGTTCCAGCCATAGGGCATGGCAGCGATTTTGTCCTCAGGGCCATCAAGAACAGGGAACTTCAGGAATTCACAAAATCAATAAAGAGTAAAACAGTGTGTGAGTGGGAAAAGGGAGGAGAAAGGTCAGCAGAGGGACCAGCCTACCTAATGTCTGGGTCTTGTTCAACGTGGTGTGGGTGGACCAGGGCAAGGTTTTTCTCAGAAGCTCTCCATTTACTGAAATAGGTTGAAGAGGTTGAGCCACTTAAAATCAGGTTAGTTTTAGTTCCTTTGCTGTGCTTGTTCAGGAAATGTCACCAGTGACCCTCACCCGCACTGTATTTTGAAAAGAACAGATTCTGCTCTCTGTGGTGCTGCTGTAAATCCCAGCTGCATTAATTGTGCTGGATTCCCTTTGTCCAGATCCTTACCAAATTGTGCATGTATCTCATTCACTGTCACAGGTAAAACCCAGTTGAATTAATAAGTAATGACTTTGGTGGTTCAGTTTTTGGGTTTTTTTTTTCAGTCATGTAGAATGCTGATTCCTTTTATTAAGAAAGTAACAATTTGCCACCAGAAACCTTTGAACTATTCATTTAAATTCCTGAATTTGGGGCAGAATATTATGTGCACAACAGACTCAGCTCTCCTTATCTCCATAGCCTGAAGTATTCCAAGTGTTACCTGCTGTACAGTGCATATCTCATTGCAGTACATGGGGCTCCGAAGTGTGCCAAGTAATAAGCTATAAAGAGAGAAGCAGGACTCAAGCAACACAAGGATGCAAAGCAATATTTTCTCTTGACACCCAAGGTCATGGCATAAAGAAACGTGGAACAAGGGAGCGTCAATTTTCATTGGAGAACGGGGTACAGTGCTGCTGTACCAAGCAAGCAGAAATAAATTAATGTGATGGCAAACTTAGAGTATCCTCTTAAAATGTATTTGTAAGTGTGTGAGTTTGCATGCAGGGGGATGATGCTGCATTGCTCTGTATGTTTTTGTGGCTAGCAGAAACAGGCAGCTCAGACTTAAAAAGAAACACTTTTTAAAGATAATCCGCTCTGTATATGCTATAAATACCAACACACAGTTTTGCCAGGAGCTCTGGGTTAAAGAGCTGAGAGGAAGAAGTATGGTTTGCTGCCCAGTGAATTACTCATCAATGCAGTCTTAACTCATTACCAATTCCTAACCAAAACATAAACTCAAGATAATATTTTAGGATTGATTATACTTATACCTGGGCCCCTGTAAGGCTGGAATAACTATTGTTTCATTCTTCCGTTCTCTTGACTCCATGTTAAGAACTATTTGTGTATAGGGAAATAGAAAGAAGGTTGTTTGTCTGGTTATAAATGTAAATGAGGAGTAAATGCAGAAGAGTTGGATATCTGATTATTCTATGCCCAGTTGAAGTCAATGGAAAATCTATTGGCTTAGATAGGGTTTATATCAGTCCCTTAGACATTATCAATCCAGCCAGAAGGATTCACAGCATTCACTCTATGGCTCCAGCTTACTTTAATTCTTTACCTAACATTTCTGAAATGCAGACTGTAAGGGAGCATTTCTTTATAGTTAGGAAAGCACATGGTGCTTAATTTTAATGGAAAACTCTTTTTTAAACACAGACAGATCCTGCTGTGTTTGACAAATATGTTCCAGAAAGAAGCTCAATCTAGATGTTATGTGTAACTTTGTCTTATTCCCTTTTGAGCACTACTGTTCTTGCAAAGTGATCTCTCAACTGCCCAAAGTCATTACACTTTTTCCCTTTCACATTGTACCTCTGTAAATGTCAGGCATAACTACATTTTTATTTGCAGAGATACCACTGCTATGAATGAGTAAAAATTTCCTGCTCCCCCGCCTCCTTCTCTTTACCCTGTGCGCTTTCTGCTAATATGATTTGTTGAACAAATTGTTCCATTAATCTGAGGCTGTTTGACAGAGTGAGAAAATAAGTGCCAAAGTGAGAAGATTCACAAGAATCGGAAATCTCAGTCCCTCTTTCTCAAGGTAAATAGTTATTATATCAGGGTGTCAGACTGGTGAAATGGATGTACTTTCATTCTCAGTTTGTAAATGTCACTTTTCCTCAGCCCATCAGGGTGACAAATGAGGTGTGGGTTACAGTAAGAGTTCATTCCTTGACAAAGTTCTTGCTGGCTTATTTCAACGGGAAGGTAACCTCCCCTTTCTGCCCCCCACCCAAAAGCAGGGGGAGGGGGCCACATCTTCAGTCAGGAGAGAAACAAGAAACAAGGCAACTTGGGTTTGAATGATGCCCAAATTGCTCCCATTTGCTGCTAAAACCTGGTGGAGGTTTCTTCAAAAAACAAGTCATCATACACTTTGTTTGCTTTTCTACTCTCTTCTTGCTTGTTGTTTTTAGCAAAGACCCATATGACATACTTTTACTGGTGCTTATGTCAATATTTATTGAACAAGTGGTCAAGAGAGGCCACTTTCTAAGCCCTGTGTTATCTGGTTGTTAATTACCACACTGCAATGTGTTAATGAAGAAGAACACCCACCTCTTTTGACAGGTAATTGATAAGAGATCAGGAGCCCCAATGACTGATGAGGAACATGAAATGGCTTCTTTGATTGCCCCACAGATCACAACTAGCAAGGAGCTCACATGGCTCCTGGGGAAGTACAGTCCCAGGGAGAAGAGAAAAAGATGATCTAAACAATTTGAGCACCGGGTCTTTTTTGATTTCTGAGTCTCTGATAACCCTGCAGTCTCTCAGGAAAATAAGATTTGCAGTAGCTCATGAAATGTCTTCCAAGGCTGAACCATTATCTTCAGGACATAGACTGTGGGGGGGGTTTTCTAATGGTCAAGTAACCATGAAAGAAAGCTGCTCCTGCCAGAATTTGCCATAGTAGTAATTCAGAAAGATATTTGTTTGATGGATTCAACTCTTTTCTTTCAGCTTGTAGCAGCTCTTAACTTTTAGAATTATCTGATGATTCAATTTGGATTCTCATATTGAGAATGGTTTGTGGGGTTACTGTGCTTGGTGCTCTTGAACAAAATTTTTATGAACCAAAAAGACATGATTTTGTGAGAAATTCTGGAGTGAAAGCAGAAAGAAAGTAAGTGTGGAAGGATTTTTTTTATTTTTTTTTTTTAGTTTCAGAGTGAAACAAAATTTTCTTCAAAAATTAGGAAAACGAGCAAGCTGAACAGAAAAACCAGAAACAATTAGCAGACCCCACTTGTATTTGCTTAGAAGCTTATAGAAAGAAATATGTTTCCAAGTAACATTTTGCTTTTAGTGAATCAGCATTTTCTGATGAAAATACATTTTATTGCAAAATGTCTGCTCCACTGGCACATAATCCTGCACATGTCATAAGAAATGAAAAGGGTTGAGGGTGAATGGGAACAGGGACCTCCAGATCTGGATCTACTGCTTGAACTGAAAGGCTCCTAAATGAACAGCTATTATAGACTCCTGTGCGTGTTCGAACCCTCAGAGGGAGATATTAATTAAATGCATGTAACATGTTTCTTTTCCTGACTGATAAAATGTCAGGCTTTGAATTATCTTGACGATGACAATGCTTATGATTCAGAAATGGAAATTTGCTTTTCATTATTAAGAAAACCACTGTACTCCAACACTCACTTGAAAGAATCTATTTCTACCAACACGTCTGCTGTTAAATTCCCATGCTAGAATATTTGTTAGAAATTAACATTAAAATGGAGACTACACATAATCAAAGCAAATCTATCTAATTTTTTCTCTGTGTGCATTTCCAATATATTTATCTCTGTAAAATACAAGTAGCAGATAATACTGAATTTTGTATGACATCATATGCATTTCAAACAGATCACAGTCTCATCACCATACCATTATGCTTTTCCTAACAAATCAGGGACTAAAAGGCCTTACTGAAAATAGAAATTTCAAAAAGTAATAGTACCGTGAATAAGAAAAACAAATCACTTCATACTGTGACTCTATTTTTTTTTAAATGTTCTTCTCTTTTTCTCATCAAGCTTGCTCCTGCACATAAATTGTTCTTTGAAGACCTATTTTCTCTAGTACTGGCTAAAATAAGCAGAACAGTTACAGTCAACAATATTCTGCCCACTTTGCCAGAGCCTTCATAATTTATGTCTAACCTGGATAGGAAAAGCCCTTATAAATTTCAACAAATGTCTCATTAATTAACACCCCATCTCCCTAAGCCACAGAGCAGCTGGTGAAAGGAATTGTGTAGGTTGATTCTGTAGATATAAACTAGGTCAACAAGAGGGATCCATACTCACTATTGCAAGCTGATATTTCTCTGGAGGGTATTAATAGTTTCTTGGATCTTTCAGCTTAGGCTCATAACTATACAAAGTCAACAGTATAAAGCTGCTCAGCCTATGCACTTAAATTAAATAAAAATAAAATAAAAAACCCAAAATGCATTACAAGGTTTCTTTGCAATCCAACGTAATGGGTCAAATCCTGAAATCCTTCCTTAAGCCTTAAGCCAAGACAATAGGAGACTTTCTGTTGATTCAAATGAACTTTGTATTTCAATTTTTTTCTGGTTAGTACTTGATCATACAAACTCTTTACTGATTACACTATATATTCATGGAGAGTCTGAAGTCCTTAGTCAGGCAACTCTTTCTTCTTGCCTGCATGATAAATTATCTAGAAATCATTGTTCTCTGCTCATTTCTAAATACTCCTTTAGCCTATTCAGCATGCTAATTTTAGGGTAATTTATTTTTTTCTATAACTGTGCATAACTCTGATAAAATTAAATTAAGAATATAAGGCTGGACAGCAAGGGACTAATATTACAGGTCTATCTAATGCAAGGACTGAATACAAGGTGGAAAATTGAGAGGAAGAAAATGCCTGGGAAGCATTTTCCTTGCTATAGATGTCTTGCATATGAAAACCTTGTCAGAAGTCATCTGAGGAGGCAGACAGGCAATTTTCACCTATTCTTAGTGTTAGTATATACTATATCATGATGGGATGCAGGGAAAGGAGAGGAGAATGCAGTGGCTAGCAGGGAAAGATTAGCATACAAAATTTAAGCAGGATCTGATAGCAGGAGGAGGGAGTCAATGGGCAGGCAGAGTAGAGGAAGGCTTTTCCATGCTGGCAGACTCATTTCAAAAAGGTGCAGAACCAAGAGTGTAAGACCAAAATAAATGATAGCAAGAGGGTGAGCATTTATCAGAAAAGAAAGAGAGCAAGTAGGGGATACAGTGGGATGTGAAAACAGCAAAGCAGTCAGGAGTGAAGCCATAAAGCTCCTCAGAGGAGATAATCCTGCCTCTAGTGAAGTCAATGGGAGTTTTGCCATTGACTTCAACAGGGTCAGGATTTCACCCAGGGAGTGTTAATATGATGTGGAAAGAGATAGATAGGAAGACTGGGGAGATACTCAAGAGAGAGAGCAACATGGTCATAGCATATAACATTAGCATATTAACGGCTATGGCTGTTTTATTTTACAGCTCTGTATGAAGCATAGAGACTATAGGAACCTTAAGAATGCTAATATGTCCCTCATTATTAGCTAATGCAATGTCAAAAATCCTCCAACTACAGATCCCCTGCCCACCCTGCCTCTACCTCCCCCCTGCAATATCTCATGAGGGAGCTTGAGTGAGACTAATTTTGGTATTAAAAAAAAGAACAAATATCTTCATGTCCAATAAGCCAAACGTATTGATTGAATCCAAGCTGACCACAAAATTTAATTGCAGGTCCCGAATTTTTTGAGGTTAGGAAAAGTTACATTATAGTTTCTGAGTTAAGCTAAATACATCAAGACTTTTTATCTTGTAAAATAACAACCTAGAAGAGGGATAAGGAGGTCAGAGGTAGGTCTTTAGCATCCTGACTGGCCTGAAAATGGCAAAGAGATAGTGAGTGTTGACTGTCTCTAGTAATGCAAAATTTAAAAGTCATCAAAGGAAACTAGCACGGGGTATGTTCAAAATGAACAAGACTTCTGTCTTTGTAGCACAAAGACAACTTGCAAAATTCCTTGCAATAAGATTTAGGGGTGGTTGTATAGTTTCAAAAACAATCTATGGAGAAATTCATGGAAGAAAAACACAATGAGAGCTATTCAATGCATAGAGACCTTTTGTTTGAGGAGTTTCTGAGCCACAGGGATTTTTTTCTGAAAAACAGCACAGAAGTTTACAAAAATATGCTTGCATTGTTCCCAGGACATCTGCTTATATCCAAATCCAGAGAGCACACAGGGTTATACAGCTCTTAGGTCTAACATGGTACAGCAATTCTCTATTCTAAGGCAGCAGAGGCAAATTTATTTACATAAAGCCTACATTTCTTTTTTTTCCATTTTTTTATCAAATATTCTGGGGGTACCAGGTGAGAGATGAAAGTGTCTGCAGGTAAAGGTTGGGTTTGTCAGAATAACTCTACCGAGCAGCTCTAGAAGGTTTAGCTCTGCCACTGCTCACTAAAAGGAGACAAGGGTGCCAAGAAATCGACAGCTTTGTTGGCTGGGATTTTGCCTTCTACTGGAAATTCACTTAGGAGCTAATCCAAAGCCAACTAAGTCAATGAAAAACTCCCATTAAGTTTAATGGGTTTGGGATCAGGCCCTTAAATCATATGTAGGCGGCTAAATCTGCCAGTCCTTTAAAGATGCATAAATTTACCTGCTATTCCCCAAAGCACAACTGCATCCCTCCAACACCTGTCTGACAGAACTATTGCATATAATAAGAAAACCTTCCAGAATCACAAGTAAGCTGTGAACACCAGCCTGCCACCAATCTCTTCTGATGCTGAGGTAGTTAGTACCTGGGACTGCTAAAAAACTGTAATCAGGGATGGTGCTGAGATATGAAATACAAGTATTCCATCTGTTTAAGCTGAGCAGCTCACAAAACATTAGCCAACTGCTAAGTTGCTGCTTTTCTACAAACTGAGTCATCCTCATCACACATTCCACTGGGTTTTAAATGATTGACAGGAAAAAAAGCTAAGAGAAGCAGCTATTTCTTTACATTTAGCTGGTTTGTCAGGGCATTTGAAAACTTCTGGATTAAGGTGAAAATGCTTAAGGATTAAGTGGGGAGTGAAGGGAGACAGAATGAAAACATTTTAGTGCTGTGAATTTAGAAGTCAAGCAGACACGCTCAGGAGAGCTAGCAAGACCTTTACCAATATGCTGTATCTAATCAACAATATCATTTAGAGTTTTCCACTTTATGGAGGAGAAAAAAAGTAATGTTTGAAGGTTTCTCTTGCCAGCACTCTATCTCATCAGGGCCTTAATATACTCAGCATGTGTTTTGCAAAATGAGATTTTGCAAAAATCAGGGTCACCCCTTGCACCCAGGCAAGAGGTATTAAAAGATATTCATCTTTACAAAGAGTGTCCTGAAATGATGGAAATAAATATGAGCCTCAAGAACTTCCGAGAGAGTTACCAGAGGTTCGATCACACCAGAGAATTGTGAATCATAACAAGACATGTCTGGGAATGTATTATTCAAATGGAAGAGATATTGATAATATTCACATTTAAAAGACTACTGTGAATTGTTTTAATGTTGCTCGTCACATGAAAAGAGGTACCTTTCTGTACTCCTAATTTCTTTGCACTGTGGTAAGCAAGAGGTGACTTTAGTGGGTCACAAAATAATGATTTCATTCCTTGGCCTATTGCAGGTGTCTGGTAATGTTTTGAGTACTTGGTTTTCTGTGTTTATTTCGCCATCTAATATTTTTGGGCAGGAAAGGAAAAAAAGAGAGAAAAGAAAAATCACATATTATCAGTTTTACAGAGAATACTGGATGGTTCTGTCATGTAGCAGGAGATTAAAACATCTTCCACTAACTGTGGAAGCTTGGTTTGGAAGACTATAGGAAAAATTAGGGAAGTTTTTCAAATGCTTGAAGTAAGTTTAAAGACCCCAGGGAGGAAAAAGGCAAGTAGGAAGAACAAGAAGATTTCATATTATTACTTGTAGGAAGATGTTGCTTTCGCAGAGACCCCCAGAGCTGTAAAAAAAAAAAAAAACCCAAACAAAAAAGGAAATGGTGAATCATTAATTCTCAGCTCAGTTGTTTTCTTTCATGTTTGCTATTCAGAGTAAGTATTTTATGCCCATTCTGGGACTGAAAACGTTTATATACACAGTAGCAGCAGCAGCAGCATCATAATAACTGAATAATTTATATTTAAAAAAAACCCTTGCACATTTTATAAAAGAGTATGCAGGTATTGCTGCATTTGCTCTTGAAAGGACCACAGCAAATCTCTGCCTAGAAAATGTCCTGATGCTTAGGGGAAAAAAAATTGTAGTTAGCTAAAGACAATTACCACCTATGAATAAAAGTTTGAGATAATTTCAATTTATTGGTAAAGATCAATTAATGTAATGCACAAAAGTAGCAGTTATGATTTAGGCATCTCTCTATCACAGCTGATTATTTCTGAATTTTCTTGCTGGGGCAATATCTGAAGACTACCAGGCAGCTCAGATTTTGGGTGGTGTGGCTGCTAACACCAGTTTTTAACGAGCAGTGCTGATTTCCTTAGTGCTCCTCACAGCCTCGCACAGGCCATGTCCCAGTTAATTCAAGGGTCTGACTAGAAATTCTTCTGCTCTCATGGCAGAAATGTAGAAACATGCTTTAAGGGAGATGAACTCCATCCTGAGGATGTCCCAGAGATGGCATCTTCACTCTGAAACCTGCTTCCCTTCAATCCCAGCAAGATTGCTCCTCTCTGACCAACACAAGCTTATGGGCACACTATTTGCAACAGGCATCCTCCACTGAGCACCAGTTCAGGGTCTGCTTTTTCAGAAAAGAGGCTACAGAAATGAGACTGATTCTTCTACCCTCCCCTCCCCCCCCCCCAAAAAAAAAAAAGCCCAGCCTGATACTGTATATGTCAATGAGTTTGTTGGATTAATTTTTTGAGGTACCTGCTTAAAATAATGGAGGCAAAAAAAGACAAAATTAGGGGCTCGAAACATCACATAAACTTGAATTACTAATCAGCCAATCTGCACCCTTCCAAGCCCTGTAAAATACATGTAGGTTAACATTATTAACTCCCACTTAAAAATAGGCTGGTTTTGTTAAGTGTGGCATGATTTTTACTGAGTGTTCTGCTCAGCCTGGATTCTGGACCTTGGGAAGCACATGTAAGTACACGTGTCACTTGCTGATGCAGCCACCTGGCTTCAACCCTCTATCAGGTTGTTAGCCATTCCCACTTATTAGTAGAGAGGATTTTTTCTTATTTTAATCTGCATATTGCACATGCATTAAATTTTATATAAAAATGCATGCATAATTAGGCATAGCAGCCATGAAACATTCCCATTTGGAAATGTCCTGCCCAAACCCACACAATTCAGTGCCACATTTGGTACCAAGGTTTTTTGGTACATGACAGTCCATTATCCATTAGTTTTGAATCTCTTCAGTTAAATGCCTTGTTTCAGTTAGGAACTGCACAGTAGGAAATTAAAACATGTTGATAGATTGGAAAGTTATTAAGCTTCCTTGCAGTGTTAAACAAGAATTTACAAGAATTCGCTCTCCAGATTTATCAGGGATATATTTACAGTACTTGAGTAAGTGTGAATATTACTCACTGGAGATATTTAGTCACATACTGTATCTCTCTGAAGGGAGACCATATTGCATTAAATGTCTCCACCATGTTCTGTAATTTGAAAGATAAATCCTTGAGTGCTGATTAGTCATATATTGATACAGAACATCTATTATTTTGGGTCCATAAGAAGATTTTCATCTCCGTAATATTAATTTCTTGGCTATCATCATGCTTTTTCTTAGCAACCATCTTTCTTTATCATAACTCAGGCCACTCAATATTGTTACATTTCCTCATGTACAGTGCCAGAAATGGCATTGCAGGTGGGGGAGGTAAATCTTACTTAAATTAAATGGTTTGGTGTGGGCTTAAAACAAGAGCAGATATTGCTAAGGTTTTGTGTGAAGTTTTTCCAGTGACACATTTTGTGGCATTAAGGAAAAAGCTCAGACTCACAAGGACTCCATTTCTACATCTGAAAACTGGGTTGTAATGTAATTTCCCAGTGACATGGGGAGATGTTGTTTTTATTCCCAAATTATTACATAATATATTAGTTAAAATAGGGTCCCATTGCTATGATCAAAAATAGTATTTAGCACCTCAACTCCCACTGAATTCGAGTATCTGGCTTTGCTTGGGTATCTGGTAAGGCAAAAAAATGGGTGCTCTGTCTTGCATGTGTATTCTGGTCTAGTTATGAAATACAGGCAGCAATGGTGACCAGAATAAAACCCCAATTTACCAAAAGATAAGATAAAATAATTTTGATCATTTTGTAGGTAGTGAGAAATATCAGCTATATCTGATACACATGAGCTTTACTCAATACTCAAAGCCAAAATAGCTCTCCTAGTCCCTTAGCTCAAAGTTGAAGTTAGGAGCAATTTTTAAGCATTGATTTTTGACTAACCATCAGTGTAGCACTAGATTTTTCGTCTTTAAATCACAGCTGGGAATGGTATTCTCAAAATACTGTGGTTGAGTAAGAATCGAAGTTCCACGGAAAGTTACTTTTCACAATTCAATATTGTTCCTATACATTAGAGAAATATCAGTTCTCCTCGTCTGTCTTCAGCCCACTTGTCAGGATAAAAAATTGTCACGTTTTCAGCTTTTCTCATTTTTTCCTCTTTCCATTAAAAAACAAACAAACAAAATCCCCAGTAAAATAACTGCTGGCTAACAAAATCCACACGGGGACCCTAATTTACTTCTCTCCAATGTAAACGTTTTGCAAGCGTCTCAGCAAGAGGAAGATTTACTTTTTTCCTGGAGAACAGACACAGCAAAGGTATTTGGTGCCAGATGCCCTGACACTGCCCTCCTAACACCTCTCAGCTGTGAGACAGAGAGAGTCAGACCTAGGATCTCATCCCTGTGCCTTTCCAACCCGCGGCTCTCTGAGGCAGCAATGATCACCACAGCGCAGGCAGCTCCACGTCTTTTGTGATCTGAGGAGCTGCTCTAACACCAGCAATTAATTTCTCCTATTGGGACATCAGGGGCTTCAAACAGTTCACAAGAACAGCAAAATAGATGGCAAGACTCCAATTTTCTTCCATGAACTTTCTAGGTCAGAAATCAGGTTTTAAGGGCACAGGAGATCATACTGTCTGGCTTGCTCTATAATCCTGGAAAAGAGACCTGTCCTAGGCTGACCAGCTTTTGAATTGAGGCCACTGTTTTTCTTTAGTTGGTCCTGCAGAAAAAATAGATTTTTCTTTGGGCTGAATGCTCAGAATTCTTACGGAAAAAAAAAGGTGAAAAAAGGGAATGGAAACAAAAAGAAAAAGGAAATGGAGGGGGAAGGGGAAGGGAAAGGAAAAAAGGAAGGAGAAGGTGAAGTGGAGCAAAGAAGGGAAGGAAAAGGGGAAAAGAAAAGAACTTCTGCTGTGTTAAACCCAGCTGGATATAAGCCTGCCATAATTTCACACTCAAATCTTAACCTTTCCTCCCTCAGCTCGACCAGACTCCTGTAGTTCACAAAATGTTATCACAACTGAGTTGAGCTGGCTGCACACTCACAGCCTTCCAAGCACTCAGAGCAGTATGAGACAAACCAGCTGTGCCAAATCCTGAGCTGAAGCATTGCCATGAGGTTCATCTGGTTTAGATCAAAGGGCTATAGGGCGACTCTCATCACAAAGTGCTGGGAATAGGAGACCTTAAACCTTTTGATTCCCACAGTCCCTCAACCTCCAGATAAATTAAAATATTTAATCAAAATCTAATGGCAGTGACCTTGTTTGTAGAAATGCTTTATTATCCCGTGCATTTTAACCACAATCTGCCTGGTTCCTAATGCGACCTAAAGAACTAGTCGGCATTTATTACAAATGCAAGTCAGAAAGCTTCTGGCTCAGCAATTAATCACTGACATAGAGGAATTTCTTCTCTCCAGGTGGGGAACCCATCCAAAAACTAAGAAAAATAATCGGGCTAATTAATTCTTATCTGCAAAGAGCAATTAGATAAATGACCTAAAAACAGGCCTGTCACCCCTAGTGAGGTGCTCGGCTTCTAAATAGAATAATGCCTCTTTGCCAGGCCATCTCTGCAGTGAAATGGAGATCACAGGGAGGAAGGGGAAAAGACGACATGTGGGGAGGGAATGGACTGATAGGGGAGTAGGTTAATTAGAGCTGAGACCAGCCATTGATATAAAAAAAAATTAAACCAAAGCTCTGCACTCGGGTAGATTTGCTGTGATCCCATCACCTTCACAGCTCTGCCTTTGTGCAGCCAGAGGTACTAAGGAGAGTGAAGCCACGTCTCCAAGCTATGTTTGAAGAGGAAAACCGCTCACCAGGCTTGTCCACCATTGCATTGCATTTCACCTTGGTGAGTGGCATGCCTCTGACATGGTTATTAGCTCTGAACTGTGTGTCTGAGGCGTGGGGTGATGGTGCCAAAGTGAGATGCAGAGTACTCTGCTTCAATTAGTTTGCTGCAGCAGACTTCTTCTGGTCTAGTTAGGAAACATGCAGAAAGATTCAGGAGTGAGCCAAATTAATCTAAGCAGCACAAGTGAGAAGGCAACAAGAGTATTTGCACAGCAGACTTTTGGTGAACTGTGTATCCCTAACAAAAGTCTTGCTGACCTTTGAGATGTCTCATAGCCAGGCAAAAAAAACCCAGGAAGCGTGATCAAAAGAGGAGAGAAAGGGCTTTGGAATATATTATGATTATATTAAGAACTGTTTTTTGCTCTCCTGTTCACAGATATGTTCCTTGCTAGGTGGCACAGGTTATCTTTTTCCACATCCTGCTGTTCTGCTTTCTTATGTCATGACACCATGCCATGTCCGATGGCAGGAGACAAAGAGAGACACTGAAGTAATTGTTTCAGGCTTATTGAAGTATTTACAGAAATAAGCCTAAATGACCAGACATAAAATACTACAGTAGTCAGATTAAAACAATCTAGTCCAGTTATAGTTAATCAGGGCTTTAGCCTCCAAGGAGCTGATTTGAGACTAACAAAGTGTTTTCCTGCTCCCAAACCCCACGCCAATCGTGTCACTCCTGCCTTGGAGCTGTTAACAATAGCAAATACAAAAGTAAATGCAAGTCTGCAGATAGTTCTACTGTTTGCAAGATCCAAAGCTTCTTACAGTAAAAAAAAAAAAGAATAAAAAATCACTGTCCCCAAGGCTACAGATGCTGGTAAGAGACCTTTGTCTCTGTCTGAAACCTTGTGTGACCAAGGTTCCTATAATTTATACAAAGCAGATGCCTGCTTAAATGCTTTACTCAAAGCTGTCATGGCCCCCACATCCAAGCAGTTAACAATAAATTACAGGGACTAATGGATTAGATTAAGATGCATGAAAACATTGTATATATTCTGAAGAATGATACTTCATCTACAAAAAAAAAAAAAAAAAAGCCCTGTGAATGTTTGGAAAGGAGAAGAGATATATATTCCAGTTAAGTACTTTGCTGCTTGCATTGGCTGAAATGCGGCGGCACAACAAAAGCAACCATCTGTGTTTAAACACAAAGGAAGAGACAAGCAAGTCTGTGTCAGTTTAAATTTATATTTTCCCTCGATGATGCTAATGTGAGGTTTAAGGCAGAGCAGAGCCCACGGGATGCCTAAGGATGTTTCTGGAAGATGGATGCATGTTTGGAAGATGGACAGCTCAGGCCCAAGTGTGAGCTTCTGCAGGACTGGGGAGGTTCTGGGGAGAAGGTTTGCTGCAGGAGTAGGATTCCTTCCTGAGCTTGTGTCCACTTTAAACTTTGCCAGAATTCAGAGAAGATGAGTAAGTTTCAGTTTGGACTTTTTGCTGCATATATTATAATGGATAAGGCTCCAGGCACAGGTTGTTGAGGGGGTCTAGCTGGAATATTGCTTTAATAAATATCCTCTCTTCATTTTTTGCTAAGATGCAGGAAAGTTCTCAAGAACTGTAAATTCATACATGGATGCAGTCCAGAGTGGATACTTGCTAATACTGCTGCATAATAGAAGTGCTGGGAGAATCTGAAAATAACACAGGAAAAAAATTAAAAAGTAGCTGGGAAATTTGCAGGCCAATTGGTGTTTTCAGATAATGTCTTTACAAGAAATGCCAGTGGCACATTATCCAAACTTCCCAACAGAAAGACTGAATGATGCAAAACAACACAGATTCACTAATAATTTAATTAAATTTAGTAAAGAAAAACCAAAGTGTGAAAACATCTGAACTGCAGTTTTCCTGCCAAAGTTCTTCCCTTTTATTTCTGAGCCTACTTTGACTTTTTTAAGAAGAGCCAAACCAAGACTCATTCCTATCTTATCTAGAGTATGTTGACTGCACCATATTGGTAATATTCATGCCTACAGTAAAACTGGAGCTACTTGGAATTGAAAAATTTTGGGGCAGCTGGTACATAAAAGTCCCCAACCCACTGCAAATGTCTGGAAGGTCTGTTTCCTCTTCATGCATCCTGTACAAGAATTGGGAGTCAGGAGAAATACCTTTTTTTTTTTTTTATCTTTCAACCAACTCACTTATGTTTAATTTATATGGAAGTAGGTACAGCCTCCTTCAGCACCAGAGCATTGGGGTGTTTTTAATGAATAACTTACAAGAAACAGTCACCTGCTAACAGGTCAGCCTCTGTTTTGTGTTTCATTCTAGTTTCATTAGTAAAGAGAAAAATGGCCTTTGATTGAATTAATGGAAATAGAACCACAGGGTCTAAATTATAAAGTATCCAGTGGTTATTTCTAGTAGCTTCTATTTTCAACTGGGCCTGTGATTTTTATCATCTCAGGCTCAAAGCTTTGGTGTTTGTCTGTCTTGGACTGCAACATGGAAAGGTTTTGCTTTAGCAGAAATCACATTTCATCTTTCTCTCTTCAGTGATGCAGCTAAACAGCCTCTGGCTTTAAGGCTATCACCCCTACTTGATCCCTGAGCTGCTGGGGTTGCTCTCGACAGAAACTTCTGGGCAGACTCCCTTTGGTTGTTTGCTTTTTTCTCCCCTCCACTTCCCTCCTCCTCATATCCCTGAACCGCCACCTTCCAGCGAGGGGCTATTTTTATTTATGTATTTATTTCTTTCCATTGAAACTGCAATATCTGGAGGTGGCTACAGGCAGGACACAGAGCCATATGCTCGGCCTAACTTATATAAACAGCATCCTGGGTGACAGCCTTTCCTAGACCATCTGCAGCTGCCAGGGAATCCATTATTTTTCTGGTCCCTAGGGAGAAAAAGTTCTTGAGCATCATTACTCCTAGGCAAATGTAACTGACTCTACCATGCACCCTAATTTGCTTGCCATAATTATAGGTCGCTCACCCCCCTTTGCTATTTATAAACCCTTTTTATTTATTTTTTGTACTTATCAATAATGAATGGAGGCTAGTGAATCATGGGGCTGTAAATTTGAATATTATGAAAATGCTAATAACAAGGTATCATAGGCAGCAGCACCCAGGTCTTATCAGCTGGTCAGATGCTCTATTAAGCAGCCAGTGAGGAGTTCAAGCAAATTGGTTATGTTAATGTCCTGTAGTACTTGGGGAAGACGAGGAGTTAGCAATTAATTTTTTTTCCTTCTTCTTCCCAGGCTGCAAGCCGACAAGGCAAATTTATATTCCTCCTATTCTGTGGGACCCCAGCTCATGAGGGGGGCAAGGTGAAAATGCAAGAGGCTTCCAAGAGCTTTCTGAGATCTAATTGAATGGTGCAACTGAAAAAGCTGCTGGAAGGGCGAGGGGGCAAGCAAGGAATAAATAAATTAATAAATAAATAAGCAAGCAAGCCCCAAAACAACGGGAATGAGGCATTCTTCCCCATTCATTCAGCTGACAGTGCTTTTGCAACTTAAACCTGTTTTATTAATTATGTTTGACATTTCCTTAATTAGTTTCATTTACATCCCATCAGCCCCTACCAGACGATTGCCCCATACATCATTTCACCAGAGGACTGAGATGCCTACAGAATTACAAAAACACCCCCCCCTCACTGCAACCCTCCGTAACTCATCACTGTATATTTCACAGATTCTGAGAATTAATCTTTTCACCTCCTATTTTTCTTAAAAATATATGGACATTTCTTTTTTTTTTTAATTATTATGAAATTTTCAAAGGAATGTGATGCAGGACTAAATTTCTAGTTTCCTTCCATACGTACAATTTGCTTTGTTTTACAGTTCTTAGGTATCCTGACATTGACAAAATATGGACTCTGGTGAAGGATCCAATGCTATGGACTCTGTCCTGGCTCCAGAGCCCTGCTAGCCACCCCAGTGCTTTCTCCAGTTAGCTCTAGAAACTCACAATATTTTAATTTATAGACAGCTTCTTGCTGCCCTCACAGTTGTTATGCATTTTTTCATATATTGATTAATTTCTACAGAAGCCATGACAGAGTTTTCACAACTTTAGTAAGAATGAAAGTCTTTTTTTTGTTGTTCCATGCCATTGCTCAGAGCTCTCTCTGGCATGTTTGTCCTACCTATCTCTCCATCCCCTCCAGGGGCTGGTTTGTGCATTGTCACTTTGCACGTTGAGCAGCCAGACACAGGACTGGCATTAGAGCCAGGCATTTTAAAAGTACACAGTATTTTCAAATCATCACAGAGCACTGTGCAAAGAACAGTGCAAGTCTCAGCTTAGTACAAGGAGCACGGAGTGCTTTCAGTCTGGAAGCTCCACAGCCAAAATCACACGGTGCTGCCTCAGGAAATCCAATCTCCTGCCAGAGCAGAGCCCCACGCGCCCGACCTGGGAGCCACCTGGCAGGAGGCTGGACCTGCTGCCCACTTGGGCTGTCAGATGTCTGGTGCAGAACCCTGCTCCTCTGTCCAGCACTCAGCACAAAGCGACTGACTGTTCCTGACTGGGGTAAAGTGACAACCTGTTTTTGCTAATCCCAGAACGTGCTACCAGGAGCTGTCATTTCAGAGTCATCACACTCTCTGTTGATATCACTGAAGTTAATCATGCAGAAGGAAAAAGCTTGTATTAAAGCAGATAATTATTCCCCAGTTCCTTAATAATACATGCAAAGGAAAGTGATTCTTATTGTCCTGGCAAACTGTGATTTTTTCAGCACACTTTCTGCTTAGTATCAATGCCCAGGTATCTTTTCTCCTTTACTCCACCTAGATCAGGGTTGTTGCACTGTGCAGTGTCTGAGAGGTTTCTTTACTGTGGACTGCTATACTTTGTACTCAGCCCATACTTATGTTGTAACATTGGCACAGTGGGTGCTAATTGACAATAAGTAACCTGGTTATCTAGATTGATTTGAGAAGTTTATCCAATTAAAAAGGCAGCTGAGGAGATGTTGTCCCTATCCAACCACCTACCTGTCCTTGTAAGGGCTGTCCAGATTTGTGTGTAACAGCAGTGCAGGGATTTGCCAGCTCAAGCCCTCCCAATACAAATACCAGATGGACTTACAAGACACAATAAAAGAAATATTAATGCAACATATGGAAATATATTCACTAAAAGAAACAGACTCAGAGAAATATTTATGTGCTTGCTTTCTCAGTGGGACTCATTTGCTAGGGCAAAACTTGCTGCAGTCTCTTAACCACATTTCTCAGCCCTTTTGGCTCTGGGGCCAGGTCACGTGAAGCCAGGCAGATATTTCTGAGCTTTCAACATGATCCAGATGTCACAGATGCTCCTGGTGCTCTGTCCTCTCCAGCCTTCACATGGATGGCCCAAGACTGGGTTATAACCAACTGTCTCCTCAAATTAAGTCTGCCCAAATCTTTAAGCCTTCACTTTAATAAAATTCTCTCAGCCCTCAACCCTCGGAGGAGAGGCAGAGGGGAGAAGAAGGGGGAATAATGCTCTCATTTCACCTCAGAGGTTATTACATCTGTGCCTTGGGAAGCAGCAGACATCAGGCCTAGAGTTCCACAGTTGGACTAGACATGGAGAAAAAATCTTGCAATTTGTTCTGAAACCAGAGAGATTTCATCCTGTTTTGGAAGACTTCCAGGTAAAAGCCATGTCTGGGACCCTCTCCAGATTTTCTGCAAGGCACTGGCTGTTTCATTTCCAGATCATTTCAATCCTGAAGATCAAAGGGAGCCTGATTTTAAAAGCAGGAATTAAGTACTGGTGAAGAAGAAGGCAGTTTTAACTTTGCTGTAACCATGCACACGATTCGCAGAGGAGTTTCATCAAAAAGTTTCGGGAGTGCTGGTTTTGTTTTGTTGTTTGTTTCTTGCTTCACTCCTTTCCTTGTTCTCTCTTATCTTTGATCCAAGCATTTCCCCAAGACACTGCAAGAACATGGGTGTGAGGGGAATATGAAGCAGATTGTAGGGAAAAGGTTGATAAGTCCCATTTAAAATTTGCTGGTGTTTTCCTTTCTCAAGAATTCAGCTCAGAAGCAGTTCAGAGGAAATTTGGAGATGAAGACGAGGGATGAAATACATATCCCTGCAGGACCACAAACAGCCCTGGGTGTTGTTCTTCCAGCTCTGGCTTCACACAGTGGTTCTTTTTGAGTGAGGCTGGCTGCTTTTTAATAATGTCCTCTTCTGTCGTTGATGCTCTTTCATGGCTGGTTAACCTCAAAGGGTTTAGATCATTTCCCAGCCTTCCTGCTTGGATTCCACTACAAACACATGAACACGAACCCCAAACCCTGCAGTTCAATTATGCATAGTTAAAAAACCTCCACTAAAGTAGTTTGGTAGATTTATCAGATGCTGCTGGGGCTTCAGATTTATCTCAAATAGCATCAAATGGCCAAAAAAGAAAAAAAAAAAAAAAATATTTTCCTGTCACATGCTGTCATACATTGTCAGGGAACCTTGTGCTGTAGCTGCTATGAAGTTGAATCTGATTAAAGGATCAGCAAACAAGGCAGGTTGAGGGGAATTTGATCTCATCATTGCTATGCCTGGAAATACCTGTCATCTTCTAGGTTGTCCTGCACTGTGACACTCTTTCTTATCCAGTTTGCCAATGGACATTCATGGTGACATTGTCTGCAAGCAAAAAAGGGGAAAATAAAAAAAGAAAGAGAGGGATTTGAACCATACCAATTTTATTTTCAAGTTCTGTATTTTTATTCCTCTGAGATCAAGTCTAAACATAAATACCAATTATCAGAGCTACAGACAAATGAATACTTTGTTGTAAAACAATCCTGCTTTATTCAAATGAGAGTAGAGGTGAAATTAGAGCTACGCAGGATATTATGTTAAAAAGCACACACACACAAAAAGAAAACAAAATGTCTAATTTTAACATAGTGTTGTTATCTGTGATTAATGATTTCCGTGGGTGTATAACTCTTATGCAAAAATGCCATGTAATCATGTACATATTTGATTAAATAGCTTAATTTGTGTTCATTTAAAAAAAAATAAAATAAAGCCAAATAAGCTAGATAATGAGTGGGCGTGTTGTAGGAAAAGCAGATGGGATTTGAGGCACTAGCTGTGTTCAAAGGAAGCCACCAATTTCACTTCAAGAATATTTGCGTATGAAAGCTGATATTTTCTAGAAACATTCATGAGTAGAACACAGAGGGAAATTTTGCCAAATTCTGCTGTTTTTAATGAAGGCACGCGGGGGAAAAAAAGTTCAGCTGAGCCCAGTTAAATTCCCACTCCATAGGAAGAGCGTCTTTATTTATTTATTTTTCTATATTTACTGGGAATGTTTTCTTTCTCTGAGTCAATTATACCTAAAGCATCCTTTTGTTTACTTCTGAGCCTCTGACAACAACCTCTCCTTTCCTTGCCTTCACCTGTGGAATTAAATACTTATTTTTTCATCACACAATAAAAAGACACCTCCCCAGACTGGAAATAATGGGATTCTTTTGTGGTAAAGCTGTGTAAATCACAGTGTCAAATGAATGGACAGAGCTTTAATGGGGCTAATAAACACATCCCTCTGTATTGAGCAAGGGGACTTTTTATGAAAATGATCAAATAAAGTAATAAAAAAGAAGGGGCTTCCCCTCTGGGTTTATGATCTCTCTTGTTACACATCATGTATGACACACTGACTGGCAGAATATATGATGGACTGTCATACATTGCAGAATGACTTCAATTAGGATGATAAGATGACAAGTTCCCATAGTTCATATCTGGGTTGGCTGTGGGTTTTTTTCAACGGGGCTCTTACTTTGACCTCTTTCTTTCTAATGTTTGATATGAAATTTAAAGGGCCAGTTGAGGTCATAGGAGACAAAATATGACTTATGTCAAGGGAAGGAGAGGAAGGCTGCTTGTTTCTTTGTTTGCTCTTATATCCATGGGTAGGATCCTGTAATTCAGCCTCTGACTCATTATTGAAAATTAATGCCAACTGCTCAACCCACACTCACAACTCCAGAATTATAAACCAACATGTACAGCCTGCCACTTTAAACTGACTGCAAAAATCACTGCAACCCCCCCAAAAACCTACCAGCAAATCTGGAGGCACATCAGACAAGGTGACACATGATCCAACATCCATGAGTGTCATTTATTTGCTTTGTACTGACCAGCCCTTCACATGGGATGACAGGGAAATACCTTTATTTGCACAGGAAAGAGACTGACTTCAGGCCCATAAAGACACACTGGAAGAAGCAGAAGGCTGAGATAATTTTCACTCCTGGGATTGTCCAGCTAAAACGTTGGTTTGAATCTCTCTATTTGGTTGAGATAGGTAGAAAACTTTAACTTGAAGAAGGAGTTGTGCCCAAGATGGGTGGTGAGGCAATGCTGTCAGCACTTTGAACCTTAAAGAAGAAAAAAAAGGTACAAATTAGGAAGTACTTAGAATTCACTGTTGGTTTTGAGGGTCTGAAAAACTTCACATGTTGAAAAATACCACACATCCCCCCCCAAAAAAACAGTGTACAAGCCCTTCTTTTAGGGCTATTTTAGAGTTCTTTAAAGGACTATGTTCCAATGGTCATCAAGAGCAAATATTGCTCTTGTAATACCTACATATAATACTAGTGGGTCAGGCTCAATCTCAGACTGCTTCTCCTGTGGCAGCTATAAAACAGATAGAATGAAGATGGAAAGCTATTCATCCTCTGCAGAGCTAAGCAGGCTCCCCCATAGTGCTGATCCTGGAGAGCATCATCTGCCTGACCCCAGGGATGCTCCCTGGCCAGACAGCATCACCTCACCCACTCAGAATCTGACCCAGGCATTTTACATGGTCGCATGATTTGAAACAGCCCACCAACCTGGAAAAGGGAAATGCTTTCCAGTGGAAGAGCTCACATTTTCCAGGTGGCCTATTCTGCGGATTCAGCGTTATTGCAAAGGATTTGCCTACAAGTCAAAGAATTGCTTGTGTACAAGTCTCGAAAGCAAATCAGTAAGTGGAAGGAGTGGGATAATGGAGGCACTTATCTCTGAACAAAGTCACAAGTTTGATTTGCATAGGTCCTGGCAGGAATGACTCTGACTTTGAAGAATGGCATATGTCATGGTACAGCCACAGCAAAGAATGTAACTCAAACACAATGGAAAAGAAAACCTCACTAGGTAGAAACTGAATACTGACTTCACTTCTCCTTAGCTCTGAAAAGCCACAAATATCAGCAGGTTCCAGGAAAAATTTCATGGGCATCTACTCCTTGGGATAAATCGAGGTCTAAATCTAGACTAATGTGCATAGAAGCTCCTGTTGAAGGAAAAAAAGAAAAAAGAGAAGAATAAAGGGGGAAAATTCAGCTGAGTTTAATCTGAAGAGTGTATCCATCACCAAAAATGATACAAATCAGCTATTACTGGATCATGCAAAGGCAACTCCACTACCTGTGATCCTTCCTTCGCTTTCTAAACCTCTTTTCAGCCCAGCCTAATGAATTGTCAGAACTGTCAGACAGCTCCAAGGAATGACAAATGTCTATGATTTGCTGCTGCTACTTTGCTGAAAACACCTGATGTATATAGTCCTGAAATCCTCTGTTTTGTATTAAAGGCAAGTGTAAACTGAAGGAATTGGTATACATGTTGAGTTATTTTTTTCCTTTTACATAAATGGAGCTTAATGAGAAGAATATGATAAAAGAAAGTTCAGGTTGAATATTAAGGTATTCCTAAATCAGGAAATGTCAAAAAACAAGGCAGAAAATACAGCCTCAACCATGGCCCATTTTGAACATTTTACAATCCCATATTTAGTTATATTATTTAATATTGTATATACTAATTCTCTGTGACCTAAAACTTGCAATGATATATCTCCACACTTGCGTGATGTTTTCTTAATCAGAATTATAGATAATACAACACAAAGCATTCTAACTTCACAAAGAAATTGTTTGACACACAATAAGCTCAGACAAATAATTAATCTGACAAATATCAGAGTTTGAGTTATACAGGCTCCAAACATTTATTAACTTGCAGCCAGATTCTGTGAACATTTGTCATTGACTTAAATGGGTCTAAGATTTCACTTCTTGACGAGTGACAGGCCCTGATGGGTATTTAGTCATTTCTGCTATACCAGATTGGCACTGTACTTAATACATTTGCTAATTCTGTCATAGAACTTACTCTCTATAACATTCCCCTGCATCTTCCCTAAAGAAACTCTTGTGAATCTGTCCGTTCAGTAACACATACAGAAAAAACATAGTTTTGAAAAACAGACAGTATGAGTCTTGCCTAATTAGTCACTTGTCCAGCACTGTAATGCATTTAGAAAAGGCTCCAATTGACTGGGGGAATAATTTTTGCTGCTTCAATGCTTGTTGGATATTTTCACAACAATCACTTTTTTTATATGACTTCATGGGGAAAAGAGAGAGACACAACCATGGTACTATCCTTGAAGGTAACAGACACTGAGATCTGAGTAAGGTTGGGAGTGTCACAAATTGTGTTTCTCAGCTGAAAGATTGGAGACAAAACACTGAGGTTGTAGAAAGCTGAACCAACTGCGTAGGAACCAAGCAGAGCTGATCCTTCATATCACTGTCACAGGGTGAGGTTTGCTGTCACAGACTGAGCTGCCTGGGAATACAGTCCAGATTCAAAACACTGCTGAAAGTAGGAACCTTAATCAGAACCATGAGGACATTTTGTCATATTTCTTGTAGACCACCTCATTTCCACACTTGGAAGAAAAAATAACACTGTTGGTAGATCAAAAGGCACTGCCAACCACTCCCCTCCAAGTGGGCACAGTGATCTCCATGAATGGTAGAGCCAAGGGTGATGCTTCAAAGATAGAAAATGAGGTTGAGCTAGGTCTTGATGTTTTATCAACTTCATTAATGCTTCAGGCTCTCTGCAAACCAAGAACATCCTCAAGTCTTATTTCCCAATGTATCAGGCCTAGTCCAAAAAGAAAATACTTGCCCAGCCCTTGAAAGACTAATTAAAGGAGGGTTGGGAGAAAACAACAAAAAAAGCCTACAAAATTTAAATTGATTAATTGAGTAACATGAAAGGCTGTAAAATTGAAGGCCCCTGTGCTGTGTGTCTTATAATAAAGCTCCCCTGGCACACACTTGCACAGCTGCTACCTTGGTGTGGATGTCTGCAGATGATACAACATTGTCATCTGTCTGGATATCATCCCAATGAACACATTCCTCCTCAAACCAAACCTGTGAGCCTTCCTCTTTTACAGACAGGCAACTGAGGCACAGAGAATACAGCTAAAGACCTCCAAGGCATGAGTTTGCTGGCACCTATTGAAGTCCAGAGCAACGAAGCCTCTAAACGGAGGTCAAACACTGGAGAATTTCATCTAGGAGGCTTTGCCCTCAGTGGTCAGTTCCAATTAATCAGGGCATGGAAAACAGGTCCCCACATATTAAGTGACTGTCTAAACACTGGCATCCTGCCTCCTTTCCCTTGTGAACAGACGTGGGTTTGGGCCAAGCCTGCCTGAGTGAAGGTATTGGGTTGTCATCCCCTGTGCTGTCACATCAAAAGCACGTTGATGGGATTGTCTGAGGATCTCCCAGGGCATCAGAGCTGCTGGATAACAAAGGGGGGCTGGTGCTTTCTCAGCAATCAGAGCTGAGCTCCCAAAAGCAGCCTCAGCAAAGGGCAGGAGGAAGATCTCTAATACTGCTGGTCCCATAGATGCACTGCAAATGAAGACGTGTATACCCGGGCAGGAGGAACAATGAGAAATGTATGCCAAAGAGATTACTGGGTTTCTCTGTTAGATTAACTCTAGTTTGACAGTGGTTGGGTTTGGGAAATCCTCTATGATTTAAGAATAAGAATTCTTCTCTAAGTGGCCTAAAACTCACTGCTATATCATCACTTGCTGTTGTCAAATAAATAATCATGCGAAATCAGCTGCAGAGAAAAGTCGGCTGTAGAAGAGAGTTCATGCATGACATATGATATATCTTTTCACAGGGACAGATACATCTTTCTTACAGCCAGCGTGCAGCTTCCTTCACTGCACCTTCCCTCCCATCCAAATCACCTCAAATAAATGTGAGTTCTGCTGTGTTCACAGTAATTCCTTCATTTTTAAACACATAATGGAAATGTATAACTAGTCCTCATAAAAATTTATATCTCAATTCGTCCCTTTAATTTATAACAGGCCCTCCAGGCAGTTATTATTCAAACATTAATAAAATGCCTATGGATCACCAAAAGCATCCATTTTCAGATCTACCTCCCCTCCTATTTGTACATATATAAAGCCAGATTAGAGTTAATGCCACTTCTGTGTCTAACAATTACGCCTTTAATAAGATAGGAACAAATGATATATTATCTTAATCATGTTAGGAATTTGAGTTCTTTCCATGAAACAAAGTTGAATTTTTTATGCCCTTTGTGACAATTGTTACTTAACAGCCTATGTGTTTGGATATTGCAGTTTATGCAAATGTTCATGTTCTATAAATTTTAGATTTATCTCCATTTATCATTGCACATGTTCTAATATGCAGACATTATGGTTTAGCGTCTGACTCTGCACACAGTCTAAAATATGATTAGGATACCTTTCATTTATTTATAACATGGAAAAAAGGGTAGGGGGTGGGGGGGAATAGCTGTTGTAGAGGCAAGATCCTCCACTTCCATAAAACCATGTATTGTGCAGAGCTGCCAAAGCCATCTTAGAATTTGGTCTTTCATTTACCAACAGCTGAATTTCAAAGGATTGAGGTTTATAAGGGAGCTCTTCATTCTGTGTTTTAAAATCAGCAAAAGTTCATTGTATATCACACTTTAACAACTCTTACTCAGGAGAGTAATTATGGCTAATATGAGCTCTCCCATAGAGAGACAAGGAGACAACTTGCATACACAACTGTTTTTGGATTGAAGCCATTTAAGAGGATCATTAGGATCATAAAGATTTGTAGGAAAGAAAACACTGGGATTTTTCATTTTTCTGCTGGGAAATTTAAAGCTTCTTGAATTTGGAGAAGAGAGTAAGAAAAGTAGATCCTAAGCCATAGTTTCATTCTGCAAAAATCACTACGGTTTGACTTCAAAGAAACAATAGCAAATTATGTAATCTGAGAAGATGGACCTTTGCATAGCCATGAAAAAAAAAAAAGAACACCCCCAAAAAACTAACTGCAAAACCCGGTCTAAAAGACGTTAAATTCACTCAGACTTCATCCATAGGAACTCGCAGTGATGTTTCAAGTGGGTGCTGAGCGAAGGGGGAATTACCAGGAATGGAGCTGGCGTTGTGGTTTATTTACACCAACACTGTGAATGGGCAGGAATTCAGCTCTACCACCTTGCCTTCATGATGGAATCTGTGTTGCACCCAGGCTTTAGCTGCTCAGGGAATCTGTCTCCTTTAGAGAGCTCACAGCACTGATCTGGAGGATTTTATTGCTGTGTCTCCCACCCCTGCCAGCAGGAAGCTCCTGTTCACTCACCGAGGTGTCCCTGCGTTTCCTGGACAGTGTAGAAAACACTGATGAAGACCCAGGGAGGGACCAAAACTGAAGTGAACCCCATTAAGACAGGAGCTGCCTTCCTGTGTGTTTCATTATTAATACTGAGTTCAATTACTCTGATTTCTTCTGTTGATGAATTAATAGCACCAGAATCAAGTCCCTGGCTGATACCCATTTGTCTTTGCTTATAAGTGCTAATGTGATCCTGTTCCTTTAAAATCAAACTCCTGCTTCAGTCACTTTACATCTTTGCAACACTAACTGTCTTTTCACTAATTGGTTCTGTG
Source organism: Corvus kubaryi (assembly GCF_017639235.1). Taxonomy (NCBI): domain Eukaryota; kingdom Metazoa; phylum Chordata; class Aves; order Passeriformes; family Corvidae; genus Corvus; species Corvus kubaryi. The sequence goes on along the minus strand of NW_024581133.1, from coordinate 7,571,620 downwards.
TAAATGAAACAAGCTGAAAAACACTGTGGCACCAATAAATATTAATAAGTTATTGTTTGTTTTCTTTACCTTGCTTATGAATTCATACAAAGACAGTGCTAAGACATTAACTCCAGTCTATTAATTGCCACCTGATAATTGCCACCTGATACTTTTCTCCTGGATAATTAGGTACCCATTAGTTCTAATCAAGTAGTTACTTAATTATTGCAGTAATTAGTCTAATGGACTAGCAAATTGAAGCTTTATCACTTTTGGATACTTAATGTTCCTGACAGAGTACTTCACAAGTGTCAGGGTTCCTGATTCAGCAACCTGCCATGGATGAACCCCCTGCTGCCATCTCCACCCCACCCACGCTGCTCCCCGGACACACACAACACAAGTTGGGTGTGTGAAGCCAGAAGCAACATAAATTTGAGCCCCTGCTCCTCCTCGTTCCCCTTCCCGTCCCTGCCTATGCCTCACCTCCTGTGCTCTTACTGCTCAGCTCATTCCATGCCAAAAGAACTTTGTTGGGAAATTAAATAACATCTTGGCATGGAGATCACATGCGTTAGGCTGTACAGCAGCGTGAGTCAAAGAAAGGAGCTAATGTTGGCAGGTGTGGGAAGGAAAAAGCAACTGTGAGGGGAGAAATAATAAGGAGTGAATACTCATATACAGCCCTGCTTGGAAAGGGAAAGGGAGAGGAGAAAAGCAGGCTGGTGGTAAATGAAGGCATGGCTCCAGGGTCTGGGACTGGTAATACGTCTCTGTTTCATCTCCAGATTGGAGGTGCAAATCTAACAGAGATTTTTAGTGAATAAAAAATATGGAAAGTCTTTTTTTTCTGCCCATGGCCTCTGTATCACAGAGTTGGTAGACAAGAGGCCATTTCTCTGACTCATAGTTGTATAGTTAATATCACAATTCTAACTAGACTCTCAATCCCACAGTTCTACAATATTCCACTGAGAAATGCCACCCTCACCCCTGTACTCTGCCCATGTCTTCATCCAAGCATCATCCTTGTGCACTGTGCTTGCTTTTGGATACTGTGTTTGAGATGGATATAATATGCACAGACATTTAGAAGCATTAAATGTGAATTTATCTCTCCCACTGCTCATCTGATGCAGACTCTCTCCTGTTTCTTCATGTCAGATTTGTATCAGAATTGATCATCAAACCCTTTGGCAAGTGTCATCTGCCCCAGACGCTGCAATGTGTAACATATAAGCATTCATTGTACTGGGAAGGGGAAAAAAGATTGATCCTGACCAGAAATAAAGAGGCTAATTCCATTCAATAAATGCTTGACAACTTGCTAATGATTAAACTACTTCACATATGTGGTAAGATTATGTATTCTGAAATAGATGTATTTATCTCTCTTGATCGGATAGCTCATGTTTCCATTTCTGCTAACAGTGGAGCACAATCTCAGATATTACCCCGAGAAACAGGCTCTGGAACATGCCCTGGGTGGGTCCTGCAGGAGCCTGCTGGGTTTCCAAACAGCCAGGTACCTGGGTCTGCTTTTTATGGACGGCAAGGTATAGGCTGGTGGCACTGAGGAGAAATTAGTGGTGCTCACCTGGGTTTTGACCTACTATGGAACTGGAGCAAGGGCAAGTTGTGGGTCAGATGTCTCTTATGTGTCAAAAGCTGTGTAATTTATAATTTAGGTTACCACACAGAGACCAGAGTCCCCTACTCTACCATTTAATGCACACGCATAGACCAAATTAAACCCCACAACCTAGAATCCTTGCAAAGTATGGAATTTATTTTACTTATTGACCTATCCTCAGTATGCTAATATTATCAGAGCGGACAAGCCAACAGTATTCAGGGGAAACAAGTAATTTAGTAACTTCATCCCTCCTAATTCTTCTCACTGCATGAAAAGCAGTGTCCTTTTACAGTTGCTTTGCATTCTTACCCAAAATATGACAGACCATGACAGAGAGGTCACTGGCTCCTGAGTTTTCTGCCACAGCTCCACATGCATCCATCACAACCAGCTGGGGATGTTGTTTCTTCTGAAGTTACTCTTGAGGTAACAGTCAATAAAACTTCATGCTGCTACTGGAAAATCCTGCCACAAAACTGCTTAAACACCTGTGTGGGGCCGCTGAGCAATAACAATCCCATGCACTGAAAGCAAAATTAGGCAAAGCATATTTGTCCCATTAAGAAAACATATTGCTTGAAATTACAGTGCCCCAGGATGCCTAGTTCTTGCTCATGGTGCTGGATACAGAGGAGAGGGCTCCCAGCTCTGTTCAGCATGGGACCCGTATTGACCCGATTTCAAGTGTTTGAGAACACTGTCAAAGCAACCTGGCAGAGAAGGTTTTGATGGTGAGAAACAGCAGCATCCTTGTCCATCAATAGCCCTAAGTTGTAACTGATGCTAAAAAATAAGCAGAGCCACCTGAGGAAGGCAGAAAACTGTGGAAAATCAGTGATGCTGGATCCATCTGGGCTCCTGAGTACAGCAGGCACACAAGACCATACATGTATCCCTCAACGAGCAGCTGATAACTGGGAAACACTGACAGCCTCATCTGATTCCCCAAATTACTTGGATTTCTCTGTCCCACTGGAAACAAACTTGGTGCAGAGCCGCTTCCCCATGAGTGCTCCCCAGTGCATGAGCTGGCACTCGGGGGACAAAGGGGCAGCAGGCTGGGGGGACCATCACAAGGGTCTCACCCAAACTGTGCCAGCTCCAAGACTGAACAGAGACTGTCTGTCTCCAGCACTATTGATCCTGCACAAGCACTAAATTCATTTTAAGGATGCTGAGAGACAGCGAGTAAACTATACGTGACAGATGTTAGTCACATTGCTTAATGTACTACTCGGAGGTGTTCACATGCTCTCGTGATGAGGGTGCAAATAAAATCAAGGCAGAATAGAGTGAAACAGGCTGAGAAAGGATTTTTAGTTTCGGAAAGCAAAAAAAGGGATTTTTTAGCTTGAGGGGGAGTAAATATCTTCATATTTTTCCCTCTGGATCTGACATCATTGATTTTTCCTCTGGATCTGACTTTGAAGCAGACTTTTAGAATTCTTCAGAAATGACACTGCAAGCAGCAAATTAGAAGACAAACTGAGAATACCATTTATATTGAAAATAGCAGGAAAAACCGTCCAGTGATTATTGAGAGAGATGCAGAACTCATCAAGGCAAAATGGTTTGGAAATCTTATGAAAGAGAAAAACCCCCCAAAATAATAAAGCAAGATCTTTTGTACCTTTCCCCACTTCTCTCTGTGCTGTTTCCAGCACTTCAGTTCACAGGCTCAGTTGCAATCAATTTTAGCTTGTAACAATTCAGCAGTTTAAGATCTTCATAACAGTTTAGACCACCGCTGTTCAATGGGCTGCACTGCTTTTGGAAAAGCCTGCGAGTCATGCTGGGGAGGAGTGTAAAGTGCAAAGGGAAGGAAGAATCAGGGAGACAAGCTGCTTCCAATTTGTCTATCCAAAATCTAGGATACTTTTATGGAGTGCAGGTTATTATTGGAAAGATCCTAGTCTTCACCTCTTTGAGGAGCTCTCTGAGTGCTTCCTTTATGTGTTTTGCCATTTTCTTGCTTGGAGCACATGCAACAAATGCCAGCCCATGGGATACAGGGGATAAGGCAAGATGAAAGACAACCATTCAGCTTTCTGCCACTGAATAAAGCAGGGCTGCTTGCCTCTATGGGAAAGTCAGTAGCAAAGTACCTACAGGGTGACCACTAAGTGGTTCCTCATGAGAACCTCTAGCAAACATCAAATGCAAAACACCTTTCACAAAGGTAATAGGGATTTTACCTAAGAGAGGCCCCCTGAAATATTAGTGAGGGGTAGCTGTCATGGTCAGTCTGGCCCTTGCTCCCATCTCCTGACGGCCAGGAGCAGTCACATCCTGGGAAGTGTTTGGCACCCAAGCAATTCAGTGGCAAAATGACACTCAAAAAGCAGTGGCTGCAAGCAGAATCTGAGGAAAGCAGAGTGATTAATTACTTTGGAAGGACACCCCAAGCCATAATGTCATCCAAGCCATAATTTCATCCTCCTGGCCATAACCAGGCAGAGAGCTGGGAGCAGCAGCATGAGCAGCAAGGACACAAACAGCACGGGCATCCTAATCTGAACCAGCCCCCCAGAAACAGTCTGGGGCTGCTGGATGGCCTCTCACTTGTCCTCTTGGAGCAGCAAGTTCCCTGCTTTCCTGCTCACCCTGCTCTCATCATTTACATCATTCTAGCAGAGCATTGAGATGGCCTGAGGGCACCAGTAAAGACAGAGGACTGATCACTCTGAAATTTGGCTGTGTGGGTGGTCAAACTCCTGGGTTTGGGGACCTTTGCTTTTTGTTGTATTTTGGAGGATTTTACAGGTTATTCTCAGCTGCCTCTCAGACAGGGCCATGATGAAACCCAACATCTTGCAGAGACATAAAATGGAAAACAGGCAACTCATCAGAAAAGTAGCAGCTGTTTTACACCATCACTAAACAAAATCATCATACACTAAAAACTAGATTTAGCAGTTTCAAAGAGCTACTAACACAAAATTAGCTGGAGACAACAGCGTGGTTTTGTAACTGACAGTGCTTCACTCCAACGCCCTAATTCATGCAAAAACAACTTAGGAAACATTAAATGGCTGGTGCTTTTGGAAAGGGGAAGAGCATCCTCTTTCAGTGGCTGCTTAGGAAAAACATACAGATTTATTACATCATCTTTTTTCCTTTTACAAATTTTAAATAAGAATTGTGTCAAAACTGCCACCTCTTAAATAACAACGATGCTATAGTCCTCCTGACAGAGGGAGATACCAGCTTTTATTGGCAAGTCATTTGTATTTATGGCAGGCTGAAAGCCAGTAAAGAGGTTGTGCAGAACTTTAACAGTGAATGAGATGGAATAAGAAGGCCTTGAGCACTTTGGATCATCAAATACTTCAATAACTGGATATGGCTGTTCATACAACCATAAATTCATACACATAGAGAGGATATAAAGACACAATTGGCACATGAATGGACTTTTTTTGCCTTCTGGAAGCTCATATGTGTGTGTGTGATCTGTGCTAGATACAGGTGCAACAAAAGCTTTCCTTCAGCCCAGCTGTGTTTCCCATTGAGGATAAAAATTTCCCTGTGTCGTAGAAATATCCTGCCCATAACCAGCACATTTTATGAGAGCCAGAAATCTGCCTGGCAAGAGCTGATCATTCTCTGCTACCAAAGGATATGTGTCTTGGCTGGAGGTCTGTCATCTTTTAACAGTGAAGGGGTGAGTCCTGATTGCTTGGGACTAGATTTAATTTGTCCATACAATTACTAAGATAAGAACTTGGTGTATTTTCCCATGAAGTAGCTGCCCTACTCTCGCTGAGGTCCTTCTATATCTCCCATATTGTCAAGTCCCTTCATCTGTGTGATCTGACCCTGCCTGTCTTAGGGGATTCTCCCATCAAGTCCCATCAAAATCCTGCCTGAGGGAAGAATTCAGGGCTGGATATAGAGTGAAAAAGGAATAAAGTTTTAGCCGAGGTCTGGCTATTTGTTCTGTGCAGACAAGTTGTGGCCCTGAAGAAGTCTTTTGTTTCCTAAAAAATTGTGAGGGTGGGAGTATAAAAAATGCCCTGTACTTCAAGGGTATTTTTATTTAGATCCTACTCTTCAAAAGACTGTGTATAGCAGTAAGAGTCTAGTTGCAATCTAAAGTTTGAAAAGTTGCAGACTCTTGCAGACAGTCTGATGGATCTAAATTTTTCAGCTAAACAACATCTATGCTCTTGACCTGAGACCTAGATTTCACATTTCAGGAATTAAATGAGCATCATTTTCTAAAAGACATTAGACCAAGGCTGGGCTATCCAAAGGATGGCTTCACGATTTAGATGAAGATGTTGTCATGTCAAGGAGACTTAAAACCTGACATATCTTTTTTCTGTTGAAAAGCCAGACCCAGTTTGTTATACCACATTGTAGCTTCTTATGTGCAGGAGACAATGGAAAAGTGGAGGTTGTTCTGGACTTAACGCTTCTTACAGGATTGTCTGCAGTAACAGGGCATAGAGCTCAGTGCCCCAGACAATATGGCCTTGCCTTATATTACTCTGTTCCAAATTTATCCAAACACTGTGCCAAAAATGTGCCAAAATATAAAGGGAATATTTGTGACCTCTGCCAAACTGTGAATCTTCTGTGTCTGAGATACCTCATGCTTTGATTAGACTGAAGGAGCTGAGCCTGAAGAAAGGGGAGTGGGATAGGAAAGGAAAGCTATTCCTTACATGATGCTGCAGAGTTCAGGTGTGCGTCTGAGTGCTCATCCTCCATCCATGCAGAAATCCTGTTTTTCTCAGGAAGGTGTTCAACCTGCTTTTAAAAAAACCCCAAAAATAAAAAAAGATTAAAACAAAGGTAAATTGTGATGTGGACAAGCAAAGGAGATGTTTCTCCCTTGAAATTGCTGTATTCAACCTCAAGGAATTGGACCCCTCACTTTTCCTTGGCTGCAAACAGAAAAACTCAGCTTGTGGCTCACGGGTACGTCCCAAAGTGTGATCTTCTGGGATCTGGGCAGCCCCTACAGCCACCCAGATATGCCACTGCTGCAGCCCTGGGGAGGTGGAGAGAGAGCCTCCTGGCAAGCAAGGCACAGAGCCAGAGGAGAGATTGACTGATCTTGTTTCAGATCAGATGGATGGCTCTAAGTGACCTGTAAAGACACTCCCTGAGCCCTGAGCCACAGCATTAAGAGCCAAGACACCACTAGCACGTCTGAAGTAGTTATTAGTGACTGAAGTAGCACTTGTCAACTGTGACTTCAGTTTCAAGTAGTAGTTTAACAGCATCAACTAGGAGAAAGGTTATATCTCAGTGCGTGCGGTGTGCTTCTGACACTTAAAGGAAATAATTGGTAGACTTAGAGCAGGGGCAGATGCCAGTGGTAGAACAGGGGAGGAGGTTGGGTACTCGAAACAAAACTCCAACAATATCGTGTGATACAAGAGCCAGGGATCCATCCTAAGCCCTGGCATATAAAGTATGAGGAAGCTGTAACCCAACCTGTGGAAGGACCTCTCTTCTCCCCACGTGAGCTGGGTTGCTGTGATTTCTAAAGACTCATCTACAGCTGCAGTTTGTAGCCCTGTCCTAACAAGAGGAAAAAAAAATGTTGCCCCTTGAAGTTGTTGGCCAGCCTTTTGGAAAGGACATGTAATGCAATCTCCAGTTGATTTTTGGCTTCAGGACAGCCCAAGAGAGAAAACGTGTGTGTGTGTATTCATGGGTACTGTGGAGAAGGCAGGAAATCGTCTGGAATGAAATGCAGAGTCTCATTTTACCTGTACTTGGGCTGTGTGATGCTCAAATAGAGGAATTAGCATGCAAATCCAGCAGTCCCCTAGCTGTCACCACCTTCCAATTAGCTGCATTTGATTTTGGTGGGCGCTGAAGGATTGTGTCAGCAGGTGAGGTGGGATGTCTGAAGGGTGCTCTGGCTGCCACGGGCAGGAGAGTGCTGTGTGTGTGCATGTTTTTCCCCTGTGCTGATAGCTGGAATGATGCTGGCCTGCCAAAATAAAAGCACTGCTGTCACTCACTGGCCAGAGAAACTGATTCTGGTCTTGGTGACCCTACATTTCTGCAAATATTAATGTAACAACTACAGAATCATAGAATATCCTTAGTGGGAAGGGATCCAAAAGGATCGTCCAAGTCCAACTCCTATTTGATCCACCAGTTATCAAGGTCAAAGCATGGGTGTCTCAAACATAGTTTGGAACAGTCTTTCTGATTCTGCTCCCCTACTGCCATCTCATAACCATTTTCTAATTTATATTATTGATTACCGGCATTGCACGAGGCATCTCACAGTCCTCCTCGCTGAGGTTAGGGAGCTGCTGTGCTTGGTGCTGTAAAAATATAAAATATTGCTCTTATCCCAGGAAATGTTGAAACAAAACCAGGGGAAGAGGAACTGGCAAAAGGAGAACATAGCAGGAGAACAGCATAAAATGCAGCTGCATCCAGGGAAGAGAAGAGCTTTGCAGACTTACTTCTTGCTGTCATAGGGAAACAGTGTGTCTGTTCTAGCCAGCCTGCCTGGGAGGGTGGAAAGGATTCTGGCTCCTTGGATGCCCCTCTGACCTTCTCCTGACTGTGACCAGCAGTGTTTCATCAGACCAAGCTAAAGAGTGAGGCAGAAGAGTGTCTTCAAAGTAAAGAATAGCTTGCACTTGTTGAAACAGAAGAACTCTCATGGAGAAATATCTTCCTTTACAAGAAGGAAGCCAAAACAGCAACACATTGGTCACACTGATAAGCTGGAGAAATTACATTTACAGAGTAATTTGGAAAAATGTACATGTGATTCAATTTGTCCAGAAAAATAAAGAATGTTTCCACAGATAAAATCCAAGTAATTCTAAACCTCTGTAAGAGTTTCAGTTGTGTGGAGCACCAGAAAATTCAGCATCTTTTCTGTTTCTTGAAACTAAAACTCAGAAAGATATAGATATTCTTTAGGTAATAAATTAGAGGGAGGTGAGCCAGTTGAAAAAATTCCTTATGTTTGAAGCTTTAGTAACAAGTATGAGCTCCAGGTCATGATAAAAAAAAAAAAAGAGAGATGCAAAGGGGCAAGATGTTGTGAGGAAGAAGCTGGAAATTCATGGTCAGCTTAAGATGACAGCTCACCGTAAGTGAGTAAAAGTCAAAGGCACTGCATGAAATGTCAGTTTTGGACAAGAAGAAACAAGTCCAGAGTAGACTTTTTGATGTGATGCTTGAGCTTGGATATGCAGATAAGTTTGCCAAGAGAAAGGTATGGGAGCAGAATGGAAGAGAATAAGGATTTATATTTGTGAAGCTAACATGAAATTGGAGGGTGGGGAGATGATGAAGAGCCTGCAGTCCACCAGAGCAGCATCGATAAAAGACTGAGACCTGGGTGCTCAGAAGAACAGATTTCAAAAAATAAGCAATAATGCCAAAAATTGCTAACGGTCAAGAGGCTGCGGCTGGCAAATTGCTGTCAAGTTTTGCCTGAGAAATACAGAAAGGGTTTGTTGAGAGCAATTTCAGTGGGATATACATAGAAGGTGGAGAAATCACTTTGAATAATCCTAGATAGGAAAGGGGGCAGGGTTTCCAGAGAGGCAAACAGACGCAGAGAGAAATGCTTTCAAATGGAATAGAGCATTGTATTAATGAGAGCTGGAGAACACAGAAGAGTGAAAGGTTCAGTAGCATGAGAAATGGAATGAGAGCAGAAACTAAAGATCAAGAGATGAAATTAAACTTCTGGGTTATAAGCGTAAGAAAAGAAGAAAAATGTTTGTGACTGATGGCAAAGGGAGAAAGAAGCAAAAAACAACCTGATTCATCTTTCTCTTTAGAAAAATAAGTGAGAGCCAGAACACTACTGTAAACAAAGAGGAAAAGGGGAAAGTTGAGGCAGAAGTAAAAAATGCCTTTGGAAGAAAATATGAGAGATGAGGACCAGGGTCTGGAAGAGAAGAAAAGAGAGGGCATCACCAGGAGAGAGGAGGCAGATAACTCAGATGTGGAGGAGAAAGTGGAGTGGACCTGATAACTGTATCAGTGGAGGGCCAGGATGGGACAAACCTGAGGAAAGGCAGAACAATAGATTCCAGATCCAGCTTGACCTGCAAAAAGATCATTGAATTTCTTCTAAAAGCAAGGAACAATGGGAGAAGGCTTTAAGTTACTGTTAATAACAACATAGTATTTAATCGTAACAAGAATACCGATGCTACTCTGAGCTATACACATCTGTTTCTGTTGGATTGGATTATCTTAAAAGAGAACATGCTAAAAAAGCTTAAAAGAGCCCCCCTGCCACCTTTGGCACCTACCCCAAATCAGGCCTGCACATCCACCCCGTGTCTCACTGAGACTGAGAGCTTCTGTCCTTGAAATGTTAAACTCATTCTCTGGTAGGTGTGGACAGTCTTGTGTATCACAGAGCCAGGAAGAAATTCGACATCAGCATGTCACAGGGAGGGGGGAAAAAACCCAACTCCTGAGAAATGTTGAGAGCGCATATATTTTTGGCAGAGGATACCAGCCAGACATGTCAGCTGATAGCATCCATAGAGCTGGAAGACGGAATATGAACTGCAGTACAACAAACAGAGATTTCACAACTGAAAGCAGCACACTGACATTTATATTAGCTCCATTTGACATGACCTGATGAGCTGGGCTTGGCTGGAGCAGAGGCTGTCACAACAGCCACCATCCACCCATTCTGGTCCAGTCTTCCAGCCCCCCTGCCCTGCACCTTCCTCACTCTCCGGGAAAAAAAGGACATCAAACCCATCCTGGTGCTCCTTGCTGTGGAAAGGTTGGTTCCTGGGCCAAATGCTCAGCGAATGGGTGGAGGCAGTGCTTTTACCTTGTTCTGATTGAGACCTTGTGGCAGACTATGGCCACCAATGCAAGTCAGGAGGGCTTGACAAGCTCCATCTAGAAAAGAAACGTGGTGGGGTCAGCAGAGGTTCCCCTCCTCCAGGCTACTCTGCACTGAGCAGAGTGACTCCTTTGACCTTGGTGGAGTTACCTTGATTTACCTGAAGGAAATAGCAGAGCCCAGCCCGATAAATTCCGTCTGGTTTATGGCTTTGCGTATGAGAGAAAGGGAAGTTCGGACCTGCAGTCCCCAGGGCTACTTTGGGGGCTGACTGTCAAGGTGTGTTTTTTATTGTGTGTACTGCTTGTCTGATGATAGGAACTAAATTGAGAAGAGGCTCATTTCTCACAGGCCACTGAGCAACCAGAATGTGCTAACTGTCATACGTAGGAAGCACTCAGGTGTCGGGATTGTCAAGAGAGAAAGTGCAGTGCTTTTTATTAACTGCAAGAGCAATCAGCTCTGTCTGGGTCTGCTCAGTCTTGTGGAAACACATAGTTCACACTGGGCAATGCTCAGAGGCTTAACACAGGTATCAACACGGTGCCTCCAGTAATAACTTCACATCAGAGCTGTTGCATTACAGAATGTTGCATAGTCACAACTGTACTTGTGGTGCTTGGTAGTCTGATCCCTTGAAGGCATTTGCTAAGCCTAAATAGGCTGAAAATTGCACAACTCAATTGCATATTTAAAATGGATTTTGTCTTGCCCTCTAAGGTCTTGCACAGTGCATGCAAAGGCTGCGTGCACCCCTCTGCCTGGCGTGGTGCCCTGCTCAGAGGCTGCCTGTGCTGCTTCATCCTCAGGTCTGAGCAAATGCAGCTGCTTCCAAGGCTTTGGAAAAGAGAATACAGCTAGGCAGAGTGGGGCATGGCAGAGGGACTCTGAAAAGAAAATGATGAATGTTCAAGGTCAGATCTGAAGAGGCTTTGAGCAACCTGGTCTAGTTGGAGATGTCCCTCTGCTCACTGTCTGTCTGCTCATGGACTAGATGACCTTAAGTGTCCCTTCCAACCCAAAGTATTCCATGATTCTGTGAAGATGATTTCAAGACACTCGTAGTCTTTTTTTCCTCAAATTAAGTTCAGGTCCACTGAGTCCTTCCCTGGAGGATGTGAAAATATCCTCAGATTTCAAGGGGAATTCAATCTGATCTTGATTTGAATTTGGTTAACTTGATTTGAATTAAAATTGGGTTAGATTCAAACACAATTAAAAAACAAAAAAATCAAATTACGCTTTTGAGAAGTGTTTCTAACAGCAGCATCAGTGCCATTTAATGGTGGCAGAAGTGTCAAATGTGGTCCGGGTTTCATTTGCATCCCGACACTGTGTCACTGCTGGACTCTGTGAAAGGAGCTCAGGCACTTTCTCTTCTCAGCTGGGACGTCTCCAAACATGACCCAAAGCCACAAACACAACCAGATCCCTGCAGCATGCATAGGAAAGAGGTCAAATATCCCTCACATCCCTAATTTGCTTCCACACTGCCTAGAGCTTATCAGAAACAGTATAAAAGGTTCAATCTCTGACAAGGAGTCCCTACATCCATAAGAGCTGCTACATCTCAGGAAGCACCAGAAGTGGGGAAAATCTCTAACCTGTTGCCTCAGCTGGGAGTTGTCTGCCTGAAGTGATGGGTCTATTATATTTCCCTAGCATAAAATCAGCTCACAATTAAATATATATGTGTGGGCAAAGTTCCAATCTGTTTACTTCCCCACTCTACCCAGGGAGAGCTCTGAGAACAGCATTGAAACAAGGGGCCAGCTGGGCCAACAGAAATGTTCACGTCTGGCTGCAGTGCAGCACTTAGCTGCAAACACAGAAAACAGCCCACTACATCAGAGAGAGAAAAATGAAATACACGAGGCACACTGCCACTGCAGTGCTTGAGCAGCTCCCTTTTCACATGGTCGGGGGTGCTCAGCGTCCCTCCCTGCTCCCCGAGTGTGCAGTTCTGCCTTGTGGTGCTCAGGGAGATGCCTGGCCCCAGAGCCATGCATGCAATTCCCTGGGTTATGGGGTGGGCTGCATGTTGTGAGGACAAGCAAAGTGACACATCCTGTCACCAGAGCAGGGTCGGTCAGCTGTACAGCAGTCTGTGCCCTTAGCAGGTGCTTCAATGTCAAAGGTATTAAAGCTGGTTATTTTCAGCACTGTGCCGAGTGCTGTGCAGGCTTGTTCCTCCGCTACCCCCATTCTAATTAAATTTATAGGGAGCAGCTATGAGCTGGGCTAAGAGTGGAGCTGTCAAGTTAGGAGGGAAGTACCAGCACTGCAAAACCCTCCAGCTGGAAAGACAGAGTTTCTGATGGTTGCTGTATTTTCTGGAAATTATCTCTCCAGTCTCATCTCTCATGTATTTCCCCATATATCTCATCTCTCTGTCTCTCACATACCCAGGTGCATGCACACACGCAGAGGCACGTGCCCACTCTCTGAGTTATGTGCTACAGTGCCTGGATTTGGTGGATTACCCGTCTTTACAGGAATATATACAATATAGCTGAGGCCTCTATCCTTCTGCCAGCTACATCAGCGTAAGGCAGGCTGTTCCAGCAGTGAAAATGCCTCATTTAACCCTAGATACAGGCAATTCTGATTTTCAGTGGAGCTGGTAACAACAGGTTTGCAGCTCTCAACTCGTGGTCTTGTGACCGTGTGGTGCAAAGTTGTCCCAGAGTTTGCGCCTCATCCACCACCATAAGACTTGTTAGAAGAGTGCTATGGGCATGTCCTGGAAAAACTGGGACAATCTTGGTCGCTGTTCCAAGATTGATTTCTCCAGAAGGCAAAAAACTGAGGTCTTCACATGGTTTACAGTGAACATTTCCTACAACTTTCAGCTTTACATAAGACCATCCCTGCAGAGACCATCAGCTCTCTGATTCTGCCTGAGTAGTGCCTCCAGAGACAACAGCACCTTCGGGGATGGGGCAGCCCCAGGACCTAAAGGATGCTCTTTTTCTCCTCTTCAATTGTTCTTTGGGGGTTCCCCTGACCTAGACTGGGAGAGGTGATAAGATTGCAGCCAGCAGCAAAATGGCAGCATGCCAAAAAAATATATTTTCTACAGCCCTTCTGAGGGTCATGGTACTTCAAACTACAGTGTGTTCTTACCTGCACACACGTGGAGTGCATTGGCTGGTCTGTGTGGCACAGCAGAATGTTCATCCAGTTCACTTCCCTTTGGCCACATAGAAGAACAACAATTCCAATAAAGCTATCTCATCCAGAGGTTGCTCACAAAATCACCAGGGAAGGCGGCTTGGTGGAGGGTTTCAATGTGTTGTTGTACACATTGCAGTTGGCTTTGAAGCAACTTAAACATCAGAGGATGATGTGATTCTGATTTCTACATCTCCTGGATGAGATGTTGCATTGCAAAGCCCAAATCTGATCCCCAGAGATTTTCAGAAGAAAAACTCCCTCAACAATTCTACCAGCACTGCAATTCCTAAGACAGTTTTCCAAAACTGAAAAAAATCAGACAAAGATGAGGTGAATGATATATAAGGGACTGAAGGATAAAAAATTCTTTTTGGTAGAGCAGGGAACCTGAAAGAGGTGCTGAGTGTCCACAAAGAATGGGAGGGAAGACAGAGTTCTTTCAAAGTCAGGCATTAGGTTTTCCCTGTTACTATTTGCTGGTTTGTCAAGGAAAAAAAGAACAAGCTAAAGTAAACAATCCAAAACTTCATGGCTGATAATGTTAGAAAATCTTTCTTTAGGTGCTGGTCATGGGTGACACAGAGAATCAGGTGCATGTGATGCCTTGGTACCATCTTTAAGTAAAATCTAAAGAGTGGGGATTGGGTGCAATTTAGGTCTCCTCATGAATGACTTAAGTTTTAAGATGTTTTGAGATATAACCTGAAAAACTTGTCATCCCTTTCTGTCCCACAGAGGATAACTAACGCTGTAAAATGCAGCAGGGATGTGCACCCCTTTCTGATGTCAGGCCCATTTTAAGGTCAAGCATTGAAATTCTCTGCTGGTGTCAGCTGAGCTTTTGTATCTCTTCCTAGAATTTTACTCACCAAGGACTCTTAAGACCATGCACATTCATTAGTTTAAAAGAAGATGTAATTACCCATCCATGTTCCATTTCCTCCTAACCTTGCTCATGTAAGTAGGTGGCAATGAGTGCATTTGCTAGCTAGTGATTACCAAATTAGTTGATTGATAAACCTTCATGAGCATAACTTTTAGGGAAAAAAAGTGAAGTATTAACTTTAATGAGTTGATCTTTTACTTCAACATGATGTAATTTTTATTAACTTAACTTGAGCCAATTTATTAGGGTGGGAAGGGAGAAAGGGAGAGAGCTTGTATTCCTTTGAACTCATACTGCAACAGAGGCAAACAAATGGGAAAATTTCTTAATGTACTTATATTTTAAAATCCACATTAATTATAAATCCACTTATTCTTTGTAAAGGCAGGGTCTGCAGCCTGGTTGGGGGAGGGAATGGGGGTCATGTATAAATTGTCTCCCAAGGACCCCACTGAAATTTCCATAGCATTCGCCATATGACACTGATGTGTGAAAATTGACATGAAGATTTGAAAATTGGGACCGAGGGAGACCAAGCATAAAATAACTTCAATTTTGTGCTCTCTCTGTCTCTCAGAGGAATAGTGCAGTGGACTGACCAACACAACACAAACAAGTGAAGGGGAGAGAAAAAAATATTCAGGGAGAGGGATAGTAGTTATTAAAGAGAAAACACACTCCTCACTCACAGAGAGAAAGGATGATCAATGGACTTAGTCACAGAGAAATTCAAGCAGAAAATTGCTGCTGTTTTTTATCTGAGAGGCAGAAAGTTTAACCAAACCAGAATTCTCTCAACTCACACCCAAGGCAAACAGTGAAGAAAACCACTTTGTTTTGAAACAGCGGGAAAACTGTGTAAGTGTAAATTTTTGTTTGTGATTTTACAAATGTTATGATGCCAAATAAACTGTAAGGTAGAGTCCTCTCCTCCAGAAAAGAGCTACGTTTTATTCTCTATCTATCCTTTCCTTCTTTTTGTGATCTGAATGTGGGTTTTCAGAACTAAGTTTTGGTATTTTGGAGCCTCCTGCTAACACTTGTCTACGCCAAACCCAGCTTTAGGACCTGTTCCTTATGCCTCCCAATAAATTAATCATTTTGCAAAGGCAGAAGGTACCAAAACATCACTGGCCTATGGAAATAAAAGTTCCTCCCATGAATTATAACTGCTGTTCAGGAAATAGATACCCATAATTTTCTTAGCACTGACTAGGTATTCAATAGCTCACATCTTTGGGTTATTGGTCAAAAGGTTAACAGGTTAGAAATTCACTTTGGACTCTCAGCAGGACCATCCAGCTCTGCTGTGTTGCACTGCAGACAGATACCTTCCCTATCTGCAAGACCATGGGGTTTTTGCAAAACTAGATTTGTCATTAACTTAGTCTTAAAATTCCACATCTGATCTGCTCTGCTTTATAGAGACACTCAACACTCACCATCATCACGAGCATTGGAGGAGAGTCCTGTTGCTACTGCTGCTATTTCTCTTTTGGGTCACAAGTTGTTTGCTGGTCCCTGTTATCCCAAAGACAGCTGCAAGACAATGGAAATGCAATTCTGTATATTTCTGCATCGTATATGGATAGAGATAGAGATGAGACAGGCATGTAGACCATGGTTTTAGCTTTAAAACTACCCATTCTCTAGTTGCAGCAAGTCCTGAGGTCATTCTCAGGCTGAGAGGATGCACTGTGCAGTCCTGAACACTCAGCCGTCTCCCCTCAGCCTATTTTTCTCAGGATTACTGACTTTATTTTATTTAGCTTTGTGGCACATAAGGTTCCTTGTGCTTGCTGATATGATGATCTACAAGAGCGGTGTTCACATGCTATGGATCTCATTTATTACGAAGTGAAGTATATAATAATGAAAAATAGCTACAGCTATTCCTTCCCTCTCCAGGGTATCTCAGCACCCTTATGGATGACCGCACACAGAGTCAGCTCCATAGAAACAAATGGAGGGGAAATGGCAGCGCACAGCTCCAAGCTGGAGGACTGAGTGCCTTTGGTCTGGAGCACGCTTGATCCATAGCTCCTGTTGAAGGCACATTACAGACGGTGCTGAAAAAAATATATTTTTTGCAACAGCGTGCCTAGATGTGGAGCAGATTGGCCTTGTAGGAACTGGGGAGCAGGCAGAGAGGAGAATTCTCTATTACAGCAGCCTGTAGGAAGCATTTGTCAATAAACACCTTGAGGATTTTCTATAGAGTCCAAAGCAAAATGCCCCACGATTCACGGTCCAACACAAGAGCTGCCCATCATTGACTCTTAATGCTCTGCTGAGCATGAAAACAACAGCATGGAAACAATATGAAAAGGCCTTGCAGGTAATTTCACAGGGTAACAAGAAATGCCAGGCTTATTGTAATTACTGGCACTGGCGACAACGGAGTTAGTTTAATTTAAATGCTGGGACCTTTAGGGCAGCTTCTGTGCTTCACACACTGCCTGGATTTTATAAATTTTGTGCTTTGACTCATCTGATGTACTTACATAAAATTAGATAATTTGAGTTGCACTCAAAATGTGCTTTTGAACTTCTTTCCTCAACTAGGAAAGCTAGGATGTTACATTTACATTAAAAAAAAAAAGAAATTGGAAACTTACTTGATGATCACCTGATTCCAGCATCTGAGGCTTTAAAGAAAATAATGAGAAGACTACAAGAATTCACAATACTAGAACAATAACAAGGATGATGATATTAATAAGGGTTTATTATCATGTAAACAGAAAATAGAATGCAAGGCAGTATCTAATCTACAGCATCTAATGATTTCATTACTTTCTTTTACAGCCTGTTGCAATACACTGGCCATAAGGCAGTATTGCCTTGAACTGTAGTTCTGTAATGTGTCTGTCTTTTATTTAAGTACTTACATCTCTTTGTACTGTGCCTGAATATGGCAAGGTTGATGCCATCTCCCTTTTAATGGACTCATATCATTAAGTTACTTCCAATTTACAAAACTGTGTGGTCAGAATATGGCTCAGTACTTCTATTAGCACTTTTAAATCACTCGGGAAATCATTCTAACAATTATTTCTTCACTCTAATAATAAAACTAATAATGTGTATGTTTCCTAGGTTTTTCTTCAAATATGCTTTAAAGGGCTTGAATTTCTGAACTTTAGAACTCTCAGTTTGTATGACGTCTTTGGTAAAAGCCCACTCATTCCAATACAAAGGTAATTTAAAAAAGATTTTCTGTACTTATTTATGTATAATCACAGTGCAGATTGCATCAAATGCTTTAGAATGTGCGTATAAAACACTCCTGGCTGGTTTCACGCACTTGGGAGATAGTCATCTCCCTGTGAAGTTCAAGATGAAATATTCAAATAAGAAGAAAATAAAAAGGATAACACCCACCTTAAAAAGGTCTTCAGAAACCTGCTGGGCAGAGTTTGAGGAGGAAAGATAGGAATGATATACTGCCATTTTTGAGAAGCGATGGAAGAATCACCTCGATTACTACCATGGAGAAACGTTTTCAAGGTAACTTTTAACTCCAGAGCAATAGTAGCAAATACTTTTCAAGCTGTCCCGAAGATTTTAACTAGAAAAGCAATATTCACAGAAGCAAAAAAGACAGTTATAGGCCATTGGGTGCAATGTAATTGGCACTCAGCCCCAGCCACAGAGGTTGGAAGCTCTCTCTGAGTTTGACACAGGGCATATATTGAACTTGGAGGCAGTTTAGTGAAAGCTCATTTTCTTGGACTATATAGTTCTGTCAAAATGCAAGCGCTTCACAAATGGCTTCAGAAATCAAGATGGAAGAATAAAGTTCCCACAATTCTGAAATGTCCACTTTTAACAGTTCGGAAGTAGAGTTTGAGGTTTGTGTCTAGTTTTTATATATGTGCATTTAAAATAGTTTAATATCTATATATGTAAAACCCCCACAGTTTTAGATATACCGATATATAATTTGATATATATGTTTATATTTTTAGATATATATATATAGATACATGTGTGTGTGTGTGTGTGCAAATATGTGTATGTATTTATAAATATCTTTTCCTTTTTTGGAATTTTTGGAATTAGAACTTTCCCTTATTGGAATATTTCACTTATTGTAAAATTATTTTAAAGCTGAAAAGCAAAATTAAACACTGTTTGTAAAAAGGATAATCTAAAAGTTCAAATATTTCAGAAGGGAAAGGAGATTAACCTCAAATTATTTTTGTAAGTGCTGATCTGCAATGGATTAATCAGACTTTTCTAATTGGAAGTAGAAAGTGAAGGAAGAAACTATCTGGCTAATCTTAAGGTAGATGCCATGAGTAAAATCAACTAAGTGTAGAGAAGAAACAGCCCTTCTTGTAGGCATCACATTTTTTTTTACAGACAAGGCTTCTTAAGGACATTCTTGATATCTTAATACCTCAATCTTGTTCAGTGTCATTTCTGAATGAGACCATTGTTGAGGCAACAGTGAGTTGCATAGCTCCATCAACCTTCTTTAATTTGCTTGGAGATTATGGGAAAACCTCTATAAATCAGTTTTATGACCTCATGAAAAACTTACAGTTGTATGGCATCACTTGCATGAATTATGAGATAGCCACAAAAAGGACCAAAGATGTCAAGGACACCAAAGTGAAGCTTTATGTACCCTGGGACATGGCAGCACATGTCACAAATCTACACTTGGTAGAAATACCAAAGGCAGACATGGAAGCTAAAATTCTCTGTTTCCTAAGCATGAAACAGGACTTGGAAAGGCTGGGAAAGAATTGTTAAAATAATGTTGATGAGAGTCATTAGTCTGAAGATGTAACAATTTAATTCTTCATTAGCATTAAAAAAAAAACCAACCCAACAGAATGCGCACAGAAAAATATACTTAATGAGAAAAGAATGCAGGTCAAATACTCTTTTTCCTATTCAAATAAAAAGTTTACATAATGTCTTTTGTTAGAGACTTTATACAGTCTGAATATGCTGCAGCTGTGGCCACATATTCAGTATGTTCACAAAACAGACCTCCAGTTGCTCTTTCCTGGAGTTCCTTCCGCTTTAATATTACATCTCAATGTTTTTCTCATATTTGTCAAAACCTAATCCAATCGTCCCTGAACTTTATGTTGCTTCGTGGTACTGTAAACCTAAAGCAAAGCATGAACTTTGCAAATTGAGTTGAAAGCCATAGAGACGAGCATCTGGAGGTCAGTTTTTTTGTAATGTTAGAAGCAGAGATAGCCATATATACCCTGACTATCAGTTAGGTGCTTCCATCAACACTAAAACCCTTCATAACATCAAACTGATTTTGGCACTGCTTCTTTTTGGAGGAAAGCTAGAAGAAAGATTCTGACCGTGCTAAAGAACCCATGCCAACTTTTTGAGGGGACACAACAATATTTGACTTCACATTTTAATTTTCTATCATCTAATAAAGAATTATTAAAAAAAAAAATTAACCGAAGTAAAATATTCTGGTTTTGTCAAAACATTTCTTTCTTTTATTGACACCAAATAAATCTTATGATGTTCCCTGGCATGAGTACTGGCTGTTTCCATTGTCACTCCATCCAGAAGGGAGCCAGGCTCCCAAATCTCAACCTCCCTGTGTTAAATGAAATGTTTATCCTCCACCAAATACTGATCAGCCTAAACATAATCCTGGTGTGATTTGCCAGGATAGAGGAGGCAGAAGGTCCTGAGCTCAGCCAGAGTTAGCCCTGGCCAGGCTGATGCCTCTCACCTTCCCTATGTCCCTGCAGCCTTGTGCTCAGGGAGGGGATGCAAACGTAGCTCTGTAGCACCTCTGGAGGGAGGATATTGCTGATGCTGTGTTGGCTGTGCTACACCAGTGTCCTGCAGCCATTAAAGGTGGGTCTGACAATATCTGCTCCCCCGCTCTTTAATTCTCACCTTCTCCCCTTCCTGTCCTCATTCAGATTTCCCTGGGACTGCTCTTATACCTTAGAGCCAAGCAGACTTTTAGTCCAGGAGAGAAGCAGCCACTGAAAACAAGATATCTGGGCCCAGTGTTGTAAACTAAATTATCCCATTTTCTATTTTAACAGGGCTTGGTGTCTCTCTTTGGAACAGAGAGCTGAGATGGAGAGATAGACTTTGCCTTCCTCCCCTCCCCTGCTCTGCTCAGCTTGATGTTCCTACTAATTCTCTCACTCAGGCCCTGCTGTTTGAGTCTCTTCTCTCTTTTTTCCCCTCTGCCATTATTCCAGGTGGTTACTCATCCCATTTGACTCCCCCCAGAGTGTCACCAGGCTGCTGCTAAAAGCTCTTCTCTTTTCTCTCCTGTTGTGTTCACTCTTTCTCTTTTTTTAACTTTTAATCTTAGCCCTCAGTGAGGTGTGCTGAACAGTCATGATGAAGCATTGAGGATGTTAGAAAGTAAACTACTGGAAGAGGTCAGCAAGAGCAGAAACCAATAAAGCAAAAGAAGGAAGTTTGATATGTACGAACAAAGCAATTGGTAATGATGTGAAATAGTTGGGTCAAACAAGGGCTGTGCATGAAAAAAAGATTCACCTCCAAACACCTGAAAAGTTTACCTAACCTGCTTCTCCTTGACAGGAGCCAGTCTGTTGCTGTGAACCACTGCTAACAGCTTTATAACCTGCTTTATTTGCACATCTCAACACCCATATGAGTGTCTGGCCATCAGCAGCAGGGTGGATTCCTTTCTTTAAAAGAAACTCATGAAATCCTATAAGCCTCCTGTTTCCTTTTCTCTTCTATTCATTGCTGCTTATTACCTGAAAGGTGTGATTTCAGACTAAGCTTCCAATATCCTCTCTTAGCACCAGTAAAGCCATTGAATTCAAAGGGGTGGCCTCTGATGTATGGGATTGTTCAGTGTAAAGGTGGCTTTGTCGAGCTCCTACTTAGCCAGAGAGCAATCAGATACTGCAGCTTCTACTAGAGAGGGCAAAATTCCCAATTTGCCAAGCAGGGGAGCTTTGCTTACAAGTGGAAGATGCTTTTTTTAGACGGATTTCATGTCTGAATTCCCCAAATTGACCCAGGAAATGGTGGGGGGAAAACAAACAAACAAACAAAGAGAGAGGGAGAGAAAGGAAAAAGAGAAGAATCATCTATCAGTTCAGATTAACCCATTTTCATGCTTGGGAAAACCAAGGTTTTTTAAAATAGATAGTGAAAACCAATGGCAATAGGGGGCATTTTGGGCACAGCATATTAAGGACTGTCTCCTCTCCTTTCCTCCCTTCTGAGGGGGTGGCAGTGCAAGAGGGCATTTATTTTTCCTCCTTGGACACTTGCAAGCCAAGACCTTTTCTGGCATTTCTCTTGGTACACCTCAGGGGAAATATTTTCATGAAATTTCCTCAGAAAGTAAAGAACTCCCTGTTGGTCCCTGCTGTCCCTGTGTTGCTGCTGACCCCCTCTGAGGAAGTGTTCTGGCATTTCCACAATGGCTGAGGTACACTGACCTGAAGGGAATAAAATTCCTGGAGCCTTGCTCAGATGGCAAATTGGACAGAACTTTTCCCTTCTCTGGGAAGGCAGCCAGCCTTCCAGCTGCAGCCTGGGCCACCTCGGAGCAGACCTGGAGGGCACTTTCCAAGACCTCAATGAGAGCAGCCTTTATTAAAAGGAGAATTACAATATTAATAGGAAAATTATTTTGCTGCTAATGACAAAGAACTCAGTTTCTTCATACTTGGACACAGTTATATTCCCAACTATGCCAATCTCAATATTATCTCAGATGGATGCTTGTTCCCAGGAGACCCTTAGGGGAGTGACCTTATGTCCCTCTACCTTTGATAAACCACTGCCTGCATGCATATAAATCAATTAACACCATCATCTTATGCTAATTTTGAATTTAGATGGCATGCTGGAGATAAACAGGGGTGTTTATGGCTGTCTAGAAGGAGACTACAACAACAGTCTTCCTTCTTCCCCAATACACACACACAAATACACCCACACCCAGTGCACATGCACATCGGGGTCCAGCAAACCCCCGACTTCAAGGAGCCTTCATTTAGCTTCTTGTGCTCTCTCTGTTTTCTAGGGCAATTTGGACAAACAGAGCAGCCAAAATAACACCGTGCAACATTTAAACATCCCTTGTCAGCCATTTGCTTTCTGGTTTGCTGCTGTGTCATTCCCATTCCTGCCTTTGTTGTTGTTCTGGTATTGCTTTGTTTAATTTAGGGTACTCTGAGGGTTGTGATGTTACCAGACTGGGAAGAAAAAGAGATTTAGAAGTGGAAAAAATTTACTCTATTCATGAATAGAGCTTCCTTTTTATCATAGCCTGACTATCCACAAGAAATAGCACATCCCAGCCTCCCCCCACCCCACCACAGAGCAGGACTTACTGGTGTAAATGATCAAGAGCCATGCTGAAGCACTGGGTCCAGACAACAGCAGCTGGGAACACATCCAGGAGGCAGACGGAGCCTCAAGACACAGGGGATGATCAAAGGAGCGCCAACAGCGTTTGTGATCAGACCAAATGAAAATTTCTGTCTTCACCCCCTCCCTGGCAGTCAGGTGAATGGCTCATAGGTGGTGGCCAAGGCACAGCAAGCAGACACAGAGGAGCTTTATGGCCCTCCAAGCTCATCAGCAAAAGCTCCTTGTGCTTCCTTCTGGAGGAAGGACTTCTTGCCCAGGCTCTGTCTGGGTCTGGACAATGAGTGGAGTATGAGGGTGCTATTTGTAGAGCAAAACACATCAGTATCTGACATGTTTTAGTGCAAGACATGCAGAACTGGATGATGAGAATCTATTCTCTGCCATTGACATATCTCCATGATAAACATATTCATGAACTAGGGGTAATTTTTATCTCTGATCAAAGCTGTAAGCAGGCACAACTCTTTCCCAGTTGACAGCTCTGGGCAAGGAATGGATATGGCAGAATTGTCTAAAATACAAGTCAAGTTAATTTCCTTGGATCCTGCAATTCTCATCAACATGGGCATTTTCTGACGATGTGATTTACTTACGAGCAGTGCCCAGCCTTCTATGCCAAGGCAAAGAAAAACAGAGGACATATGCTGAAAAATTTGTAACATGGTCCCCTAATCAAGTGCTGGCTCCATCCTGTATCCTGTTATAAATTGTAATCTACATTGTGTCTACTGTACACATGTCATTATTCTTTCCTCCACTCTGCCTGATTGCATTTAAATACTTTAAGTCATTATTGGTTCTCCTATTATTTATATGTAGCTTGGCTTGGTGGCTATCCTCTTTTCTTTCTAGCAGAGGGACCCAAGGTTACTTTTACTCTTTGTATCTGAGGAACCAATTAATTTCCAGCATCCCCCAATGCCATCCCAATAAATAGAGGCTGCTGTAGCCATATTTCCTTCCACAGGGAGACCAGGCTGTTGAGCCAGTTCTGAATCCAGTCTTAGTTCTGCTCCATGGTTGAGATATTCAGAGGATGGTCTCAGCTGAAACCCTTACCACTCGCCTGATTACTGTGTGTGCTGCTTTCCTTGCAGCTTTTCTGTTACACTAAGAGTACTTGTGTATCACTTTCACTCCCAACCCAAAGGGACCCCATTTCTGAGCAGTATTACAATGACAATATCCATGGTTGGAGAAGGAAAGCTGAGGGGTGTTTTTATTTTTATTGGGTTTGTAGTTATTTCTAATGTTTTTGCCATAGACTGTTATTTTTTTCCTTTTTGTAGACTCCTTGCTTCCTCCTTATAAATCCACAAAATACCCTTAAAATTATTCATCTTTCATTTAAAACTGCTGGGGGCTAAACTGGTCCTTGTGCGGTCTGGAGTGAGGAATTAAAACACTGCAGCAGCTTTCATGGGAACAGGTGTCCTAAAAAGAGAGACAGGCACAGGCACACCCTGGGCACAACCCCTCTATAAATAACAGAACCCCAGCCCTCTTAAATATCCTCAGTAAATCTCCCTAGGAGTTTTAGGGAGACATCATATTCATTTAAGACTGGGCAGCCAAGCAGCTTCCTTGCTGCTTGGGGGCAGAGGAGCAGTGGCAGTGTCAGGCACACACAGACAGGTGGTTGTTTAGGGTGGCAAACTGATGGAGAAACAGCATTTATGGTGGTGTCTGCCCTTCTACCTCTCTGTGCTCTGTGCCCTTCCCTATTTTTGCTAAACTGTCACCTTTCAGTGTGGGGGAAGGTGAGGCTGTGCAGGTGGTTGCGCTCCCCAGCTGTCATAGGTTAGCAAGCATAGTCCCGGAAGGGGCGTCCTTGCTAAGGGGTGCTTACAGTTTCCTCTGGGAACTGATAGAACCTATCAGCTGGCCAGTTTGAATATGGACAATTCTCTAAGCCACTTAAAGTTGTGATCACCTCTGTGATCCACATTTAAGAATAGGCAAACTCCCCCTCCAAGCTCTCTCTCGTTTCCGGCGCTGGGACAGGTGGCTGCAGGCCCCGTGTGGGGGCCAGCGGGCCCGGCCAGGCCCTGCTTGGGCCAGGCTGGGCCGGGCCACGGCCATCCTGGAGCCATGGACCTGTTCCAGCCGTGGAACCCCCCCCACTGCCTTGCCGTGGGCAGCCGGAGCGGCTCGGCTCTCCCCCCTCTCCACTGCGATAAGAAAAATTCAACATTCCAGCTGCAAAGCTGCAAGGCCGAGGTGAGATTAACCCTTTTATTGCTGTGAAGAGCTGAAAACCTGAGGGAAGAGAGAGAGGAGATGCTTAAAGCTGCAATTCTGTTGTGAAGCTATGATATATCAGAGTATCCTGTTGTAATTTCATGAAGATATGGGGGGTGGAGTGTTCAACTTGTGAGCAAAAGCACCTGCGCTGAGATAGGCAGATGCTGACGCAGCTGTAATTTCATGAGAAGTTTGGACAGGGAGAGATGAACCAGATGAGGACTTTTGCTCCAAACGGGAAAGGAGAAAACCTCAGTCCGTAGAGATGAACCAGATGAGGACTTTTGCTCCGAACGGGAAAGGAGAAAACCTCAGTCCGTAGAGATGCTCCCAGAGATAGTCCTAAAGATGAAGATGATGAAGACCCTTTGCTCCCAGGGAAGGAGAAGGGCCTCTGTTTTTGTTTCTGAACGGCTCAACCTTAAAATTGTACCCCAAAAAACTTCAAGAGTGGACCCTCGAAGGCAGTTGCGGGAAAAGCTGCAAGTCGGGGGAAAGGACTCACACGCAGGCAGAGAGACTCCTCTTCCTAAATGGACTGAACAATATTTGGAAGTGGGCGGCTGTCTCGTTGTGATAATGTTTTCATAGCATGAGCAAGAAGAGACTTCTCTTTCTAAATGGACTGAACAAGGTTATTATGGAAGTGGTAAACAGACTGAACATCTCAAGGGTTGTCTTTTCACATTGTCAGTGGGAGAAGGGAGGAAGGTGGGGGGAGGAGGAGAGTTCTGAAGGTGGTATAATTTTTTTTCTTCTTTTAGGTCTGTTAATAAACTTCTTTATATTCTTTCAAGTTTGGTGCCTGTTTTGCATTTCTCCTAATTCTTATCTCACAGCAGATAAACAGTAATGAGTATTTTGGACCAAACCACTACACCAGCACAGGCAGATTGATGTGACTGGAAGCTGGCCGAGTCCCGGCGCTGCTTTACGCCATCCCAGCTGGTGGCACTACATCATCCCTGCAGGGCCAGGCAGGTGCCTTGACGCTGGCAAAGGGGGAGGGCAGGGATCAAGCACGAGTCAAGGTCAGCAACACGAGCAGCGATGCAAGGGGAAAATGCATCACAGGCAGTGGGGTGCTGGCCCCATGCTGAGCCTGGGAGCAGCTCAGAGAGGATGCTGTGAATGTGGGACTACCCAGCTACAGACACAAAACTGGGCTTTTCTCTCCTTGAGAAACAGGGAGAAAAAGAGGCTTCCTTCAGGCAGCAAAGCACTGTTCAGATCAGACTTTTCAAGGGAAGTGTGCTGAACTGGAAGGCAAAGAGGTCTGACATGGGCAAAAAACATAAAATTAAGGATAAAGTGCGAAATCTTGCTGGCCAATGGCAAGAAACCCCTCTGTTTGTGAATCTAATAGGCGTGTGACACACACATGGTGGTAGTACTTGAGCCTTCCCATCTGGCACTACTGATTAATCAAGTGCCTCTAAACCGAGGAAACCTCCGAAAATATCCATCGACAAGAGATGAGAGTGTGAGAGAAAGTAAGACAACTCCAACTGTGTCAGCAGAGGCTGTGCTTGATGCTAACAGGTGGTGACGAACATTGCGTGATTTAGAGCTCAGAGGGGAACAGGAATCTGAAAGATCAAGTGTCATTCCAAAACACTGACAGAGTTTGGGACCTGAACCTTCAGGCTTCAGGTCTTCCAGGACAGAGCAGAACATGAAAACAGGGAGAGGAATTAGAGAAATCGGCTCCAGTTCAGCATTTCCTGCCTTCAAGAACTCTTCATTATAAATAGTTAAAAAAGAAATTATGAGCTCACCTGATATGCCAACCTTCTTGAGAATGCAGAACAATGCAAAGTCTGTTTTTGTTCAGCTCTTAGACCAGCATTCAGATCCCATTCCTTGCTATCAGTAGCACCTTACATCCTTTACACATTAAGTTGCGGTGACACCCATACCCATACCCTATAGAAATGTTGATTGGCAGAATGAAGACTGGCAAAAGTCGGATCTACAAGGGATTTATGAATCCAGTTCAGTGGCTCTTGTTTATAAACAGCCTGGTTTGCTGAATTGCTGTATGCATCACTCCAGCAAAGATACACACAGGTCTCAGGTGCTCTGCACACAGCAAGAAATCTGCAAGGCACCAAGAAGTGAAGGAGAAGAGGTGGAGTCAATGAAATAGAAGTGCTGGAGAAGAAAAAATTCATATCCTCAAAGTTTCAGGACTGAAGTTCAGCAATGGAGAGAATTCACTGGCCTGGCAAGCCTGGATGCTGCCACAGGAAAGCACTTTGGAACTGCCATAGCACTGTCCCCAGTATCCTTAGCAGTTATACACCCTGTTCTTCTCCTCAAGCACAGAACTACCTTGAAAATAGTTTATCCCTCCTACAGTCAGCATTAACCAGTAATATTAACCAGCCAAGGCTTTGCTATTGAACCCAAATAAAATGTGATCAGAATTTGGGTTGATGAAGACCTGGTGGGGGAACTGCACAGAGCAGAGAAGAATTCATTTTCTTTTTCCATTGTGTCAGAATGAACCCTCTGAAAAGAAGACTGTGCAGCTTTAATAATAAAAAAAAAAAGAAAGAAAGAAGGAAAGAAAGAAAAAAAGAAAGAAAGGTGCCTCAGTTGTCTCGGCAGCTGATCAACAAAGGAGCAGTCGTGAGCTGTAACCTCTTGGAGCTGCAGTCTGGAACATGACACATGTCAGGCTATGATAAATGGTGCGGAGTGTGTGCAATTTCAAGCGCAATGCCCTTGAGATGCTCAGGACCCCGATCGCAAATGTTATTGTTAAATTAAACCTTAAAGGAAGGATTGGGAAGGGGAGGGGTGAGCTTGTGCGTGTGTGCGTATGTGTGTGAGAGTATGTGTGCATTTATTTATTTATATATGGGTGGATATATGAAATGCACAGAAGAGAAAGGGAAAATGGCAAGGTGAGGAGAGAAAAACTTTATATTTCTTTTAATTGAATTGTGCATCTTCTAGGTCTGGCTGAGCTATGGGAGAACTTCAGGCAGGGTTTTTCTATCCTACAGGCATTTTATTACTTTTGCTCCATCACAATTTGATAGCTAGAGATCAGCTAAAGTAGGCAGGTGCAAGATTGGAAAGCAGGTAAATAAATAAATAAACACATGCCACAGATGTGCAGTTTCTCTAGCTCAAGTGTTCTGCATCCAGGTACCTTTGAATCCAAATGAGTGAAGCTTCAGAGAGTACTGAGTGCTGATTTTTGGGAGCTGCTGGTCTCTGAGGGCTAGTTTGTTAGTTGGGCTGTTGTTTGATGGTGTGTGTTTGTTGTTTCTGAGACAAGTACTCACTCTTAAAAGCTGCTCTGAGAAAGAGGCGACGTTCACATTCACCTCCCACTATGAAGAGTGCAGGGACTGAATTTTGCAAGTCCTCCAGGCAGATTTCAGCCCCCATCTGCAAGAACGGCCCCACTGTGCAGAACACTGCTTCTGTGGTGTCAGCATCCTTTTTCCTGTGGTTTTGGAATGGGAGTGGGGACAGAGGCAGTGAACAGTGTTTTAGACAAGCAATTGCAATAGTGTGAGTGCTGAAGGGGCATGGAACAATGATTAAGAAACAAAGCAACCTCTCCCATATGCTGAATAACCTTTTGCCAGGAGAGGTGGCAGGGAGGGCTCCATAAGCCTCACCCTCTGGATTTTGCATCATGTGGGTACTGTAGAGAGCAGGGACTGGATCTCCTGGGCTCCCATCTCTGCAGCTTCCAGGTGCTTCCTTACTCCCTCTAAAAAGATGAGAACCAACATACAACCTACCTTGAGGTTGTCTCTGGTCACCCTGCACCTGGACTTGCATCTGTTCCTCTCCCCTCTTCCTTCTGTTGCCTATTTTATGTCTTCCATCTTTCCCATGTGCAAAGGAGCCTCCAGTTTTAACTCCCACAGATTCCTCAGAAGTCCTCTCTTTACTTTCTCCCTTTCCACCCTCCCTCCCCCATCACATCCATGCTAAGTGCAATTAGTGTAGGCAGTGCAGGAAACACAGTAGAGAATGGAGCTGTGTAAACGAGGGGGAGGACACAGAGTGGGTGAGGTTTGGGGTGGGGAGAAACTGGAAAGTGTTCAAGGGGAAATGCTTACATGGCTTGCATAATTGAAGGGAAGAAGCAATGAACAACATAAACCCTCCACTGGAAAAGGAGATGGGAAAAGCCTTTAAATCATGATGAAAAGTAAATTCAAACAAACAGTAAAAGGTAACAAAGGACTAGCAGTGACTCATTTAGCAAGATATATTGTTTGTTCTAATTTTTACCAGGTACAAGACAAACCCACTGGTTGCAAATGACCAGCATAAGAGACCTCCATGACCTATTTCAAAAACACTTAGGACAAGGAAAACAGGTAGCAGAGATCTGGCTGCACCAGCAGTAATCCATCTGCTAACTGCTCCTGGGTACCTCCATAGTGACTCATTGTCCATTAAAGCCTTCAGAGTGTCACAACAGCATTAAAACCAAGACTCAGATTTGGGAAATATAACAAATTCAAAGAACATATTAGATACCAAAGTACTAAGATTATTATTTTTAGATGCATCTTACGAACATCCTACAGTTTGTTTTGTACTTTTTGGCTGCTGTTGCCTAGCGTCCAGGAAAAGTCAAGTCCTTTTTTGGTTCTTTGGAACATTTTCCCCATGTTTCTTGTTATTAAAGAAAATAAACATTAGACAAAAGCGGACTTTATTGTATCTATAAATAATTCAATGCAGATGGATTCATGGAAAATACCAGCAGGCAGATTTTCAGAGAGAAAGAAAGAGAGGGAATGGTCTAAGGTTAGATGGTGAGGAAACAGAAAGAGTGAAGCAGCAAGAAACTGCAAGATGTGATGAGAAGAACAGACAGAAACAAGAAGGTAATGAACGGTAACTGAACATAAGGATACCTTGGAAAGACAACTCCATCTCTTCAAAAAGTTTGTATCCTTTAGTTACGAGCTTCCTGCTACCAAGGAAAAGAAGGCACTTGCTGTGTGTCTTGGGAGGGTACCAGAGACTTGCATTTAATCATCTCTCATCCTGATGTGTTACCTCTCCTAACTTTTCCTTTTGGGGACAGGTAGCAGGTGCTGACCATGTTGAGATGCTTATTTAATGATGCATCCCTCTCCTTTATGACCTTTCACAGGATCCTGTGAAAAGGATAGAAGCCTGTGTGGATGGATGCCAAAAAACTTGTTGATATTCAGTGTTCTGTCTCATCCTAGAAAAACACCTGTTGCATCACAACATGGAAGGTTATATGAAATGAACACTGAAAAAAAGCTAGGCCTGTAGGTTGGAGGAGCTGGTGAAGAAATGATTGGTGGGAATGAAATACACTTTTAGGAGGAATGGAGCAGCTTTGCTTGATTGCAAACAGCCATTTCAAGGCCACCAATTTTGCTGACGTTGCACCAGAAAAGCCTTCCTTGAGGTATTGCTTCTGCCAGGCAATGTGGAATAAAAGCCAGTTTAGGACTCAGCTGGAATCACTGAAGTAAACATAAAGGAAAAACGTGTGTTACATGGGATTCCTCCCTGCACCATGTAAGACATACGAGGCCTCTTTGTCCAGTCACTGCTGGGACATGGACTGTATTTTTGTGATGTATCTTGGCTTTTGTATCTGTGCATAACCAAAAGGCAATGGATACTGAAGTGGAAGGCAGAGGAGCTGTAAACCAGGTCTGTGGCCACAGCTGAATATGTCTCTGCTCCCTAGGAGTGCTTTTGGGAAAGGTGCTGCAGCAGTGAGCTATCTCCTGCAAACACAGGGCATCAGGGGAGGGAGACAGGAAGGTTTCTAGGGAAGAGAACCACCCACCCACAGGTGGGAAGAAAGGTTTACTTCAGACACTAGAGGAACAGAAGTAGAAGCATGGGGAGAAATCTTCTTCTTGCCATTCTGCTGCCTTGCCACATGCTGGGGGAGCAGCACACTGTTCTCCAGCTGAACAATGCCCAGTTCCCACCACATGCAACGGGAAAAGAATGTGAGCTTTGCTTTGCTTTATTATCAACTTGTGCTGTGCAGAGATAACTGCACAGGCTGCTCGGTCCCCGAAAAGCAAAGATGAATTTTGATCAAAATTGGATTACAGGGTATTTCATTTCTACTTAAGAATGGTTCTGAATTGGTTTCCCATTTACTCAATATCCACAAAAATAACAAAATAAAAACTGTCAAGACTGAATAATGCTGCTGAAAAGAAAAAATAAAGCTCAAAAATTTGCTGAAAAATAATTGGACTGAAACAGCTCCAAGTCAGATTAGCATTAAATCTTCTTAAGGATGATGAAGGCTCTTGCAACCAAAGGCAAGTTATTTCATTAGGCTGATTCTGCATATTTAATTCTCAGTGTGCCAATTTAATGTAATATTTTTTTGGTTATCAGGGACCGTTCTTTCTTGATATATAATAATGACATTGCATTTGGTTTAAAAGTAGAAGTCTACAATCAAGGCAATCACAGACTATTAAGTGCTCAGTCAAGTCCCAATCAAATTGTGTTCAAATGGGTTAAAGGGAGATGGTCAGAGCTGCCAATCCCAAAATACAGCCCAGCCCTTCAGCCCATCCTGTGGCCAAAGGAGTAGTACTCTCTTGACTTCAGCAGACTCTGTGATGGAAAATATTTCTGTCCAAAACAAAATTGTCCTGCAATCTGGATAAGCTATTCAGAGCAGACAGTGGCAAATTTAGCCTTTTCTCCTGTTCACAAATCATCCATGTACGGACTTTGTTGTTTTAATGCTTTTGCATGTATTTGCCTGACAAATACTAAATATAGAAATAGCTCAGCAGCCTGGTGACATTGATTATATCTTGTATTATCTACAATAGATTGTGGTATATGACTGGTCCTTTAGGTTACGCTGCAATTTAGCCATAGAGCAAATATGTTAAAATACCAGTGTAAAACATACTAAATCAGATCCTCATGAATTTTAAAGCCTGGAGTCTGAAGCTCTTCCTCAATCTGTTTACTAAATCAGTGCGGCTGCTCTCGAATTAAAGTGCAGTGCCCCATAAGCAAGATCAGGCTTATGAGCCATCATAAACCCACTTTGCACTTGTAAATGGCAGCTGATTCAGCTGTAACCTGAAAGCAGTTTTTGGGACCAGAGTATTAAACATTTCCAAAAGTTTCTTACCATTGTCAACCATCTAGACTCCTTCAAAATCACCCAGCAGGCCAGGCTGTGGGTTCTGAATTAAGTGAAGTGTCTGTCCTCGGTAGGCATCTATTGAAATGCAAGAGAAATGTCCCCTTTGTATTAAAATGCTTGTTTTATAACTAGACGTTTATAAATATGTGTGTGTTTGTGAGGGGATTGATTGAAAATAAAGTCATAATACCGAAAAGAAGAAAATCTCCATTTTTGCCAAACAATGTAGAAATGTTGCATGTTAGGGTCAGATACAGAGGCAGATTCCGTTTAAAGGGAATTTTGAGGGCTCACTGTGATGGCACAGAAACCAATGTCAGTGTTTGCTACCCTGAGCCTAGTTTGGTCACAAATTGCTGCTTAAGGACCTCAGGTTTCACTCTTCCATAGAGGAGATAATGTATGTCTTATGGCTTAGTCTTTTTTCTGGTGCCAAAGGGGCAGAGCCGGGGCTGTAAATGTCTTCAAAACTAGACTGGAGAGGACTGAAGCGTACCCATGGCACAGGCTGCCCAGAGAAACTGTGGATGCCACATTCCTGACAGTGTTCAAGGCCAGGTTGGACAGGGCTCTGAGCAATCTGCTCTAGTGGAAGGTGTCCCTGCCAGCTCTGGGGGGGTTGGGCTAGGTGATTTTTGGAGGTTGCTTTGAGCTCAAACCTCTCTCTGTGAGATGACTGAAGGATATCCATACATTCCTTATGCCCTGAGTGGACATTCAGCCAAGAAATACTTGTTCTATAGTTACACAAAAACTATTTATTACCTGTGAGAGATCTGATCCTCAAGTATGTGCCAGGGAAAGGAAAGTATTGCTTGGGTCATGTTGTCTCCTTTTGTCTCAGATATCTTGCAGTATTTCTCTCCAAGTAAACTTTTCTTGCTGATGTGCCAGTCTCTTGGAAAAAAAAAAAACAAAAAACCCAAAGAGACAAAAATTCCCCTTCTGCCGACATTCCCTTCCGAGTCTGGGAACCTCTATTGTCTTTTCTCTGGTAATAAATGATAATAATTAAAGGCAAATACACAATAATTAGTCACACTAGGTTTATCCATCTGGCATACCTGTATCTCATCACTGTGTCTTTGAAACAGATGACAAGCACCATATTGCACAACATCCTGCTAATGGGTCTGAGCAGGGAAAGAGAAGGTAAAAGGTTACCATGAAAAAAAAAAAAGAGAGAAAGTAAAGAAAGTAAAAGGAAAAAAAAAAAAGGTTAGCAATAGGGACTGACATTATAAACATTGTAGAACACTTTAAAAAATAGTGGTGGCTGACTGTCAAGTTATAAACCACTTACCAGCAGATGGGTTTTCAACTGGGGGTTAGGAAAACATGGAAATATGCAGCCCTTGGCTTAAACTACCTCCTCCTTAAAATACCTGTACCTGACATACCTACTGTTGAAATAAGGATCATTTCCTGGAAGATTTTAGTTGGGCATGCAGATATATGAGGAAAACAAACCATTCTAAAAGCTAACTGAAAATTTGGTTTCTTTCTGAGGATAAGACATTACAGACCTAGTAATCAGCTATTTTGGTCCCTCTTTCCTAGGTTGATTGATGCACACCAGGAGTCTCTCCATCGCTATCAGGGCTGCCTGAGAGAAGGCGGAGGAAAATTAATACAGCAAAGAATTTTCAACAAATATTTGCTTCTTTAAAAAAAAAAAGATCATACAAGTTTGGCATTTGATTTCTGGGAACTTGTGAGAAGCAGAGATTTACTTGTATAAATAATCACAGGGAGCCAATTTCAGTCACACGTATTCAGATTTCGATTAAACCTCTACGAGTGCTTCAACTCCCTTTCAAAGAAAAAGCAGATCCTGGCATGGTCTGAGAGCTGATTGTCTGGTTGTAATGATTTTTGTGTTGCAGTGCAGTCATGCCCAAGATGTCCTCTGTGGAGCTGGGCCCAGCTATGTTACCTAGCTGCATAAAAACGAAGAAAGCAAACAAAGGCAGTGCCTGACCAAAAGCCTCCACAACCTTAGTGTAAGATGAGCATCAAGCACAAAAGTGATTTTCTGCTTCCCCAGGTCTAACCTGCCTGAGCCTTGCAGAGCTGATAGCTGAAAGCTACCAGATGGCACTCTCCGAAGCAATAATATTCATTTTTAAAGTAGTTGATGATAGATTCTGAGGTAAAAAAAAGTCATTTGTAATTTACACCCACTACCCATCCGAGCTTCAAGGCAAAATCTTCCTTCATAAACATCAACCTGTCCATCAAGCTGCCCTGTCACCTGCACTCTGTGAAGATTTGTATCTGGCTGGGATTTAGTGAACATCTCAACTCTGCCTTTGCAATGAAGCTGACTCTTCTGTAGGTGTTATTGAGCTCAAACTCACCACAGGTCATGAGGTGGTTGATGTGATGCCAGTAGCTGAACTCTTCTCTGTTGAACATCCCAGTCTCAGGAAGAGAATAATCATGACCTTGGCCAAGCTTCCCTGCACTCAGGCAATGCATCCAGGTGTTTGAAAAAGTGGTAATGGCAAACTGGTTCATTTTCATCCAGTTCTTGTGCATTGGGAACTCTGATCATACAGAAAGATAAAGAAAATAATGGAAAATGCCTTTTGAATGAAGGGAGGTTCTACAAGTGATGCTCCCCTAACACCTCCTACTGAACTCTGTCCCTGACCACGTTAACATAGGGAATGCATCATTAACTGAGTCGAAAGAACAGATTTTTTTTTTTACACCTGGAGCTTATCTTGCACAACTCTGCCTCCCAGAAGCACTTCAGCCAAGCTAAGCCCACTGGTGTACATCACACACAATAAGCTGTGATGCTCTTGCAATAGTCTGGAAACGCAAAAATTTGCATTGGTCTGCAAATGAATTGTCTCCCTCAGTCTGGGAAGAACCATGAAGCTCTGGGATGGGGAACTTATATAAAACCAGAGCAAAACCCTGGAGTTTGTCATTAATTCTTCCTAGGTAAATTAACTGGGGACAAGCTTTTCAAAATGCTTCCTGTACATATTTTCTATACAAAGAGACCTTCACTTGTTTGTTTCTCTCTTCCTCTGGACAGTCCCTGGTGATGATTTTCACAGCTCTTATGGAAGCAGCTCATTGTTCTGCAGAGACTTAATTAAAGTGTACTTCCATGTGAAATTAGGCTATTGTATTTATTTAATCTTTATGGTAATTGCTGTAGAAGGGCTGTGACTGCCTGCATCCTACTCTCACACCCACCTCCCTCTCCACCCCATGGCCACCACTCCCTGAAGGAAATGGCAAGTTGTTCTGTCCTGGTTGAACTCCTCATCTGCTCAAGTGATGCATTTGAACTTTAACCCACGGACAGCAATATTTGCTCACCATGCCAGCGTCTTTCACAGAATTAAGGTGTGCTGGAAATGCTCTGCAGAGAGAAACATTTGTTTGTGGTTTTCTTCTCCCACATGTCAGCTGATGCTACATTGACTTCTTACAACTGTACTGACTTGTCAGCAGAGCTCATGTGATATTTCACACTTTCTGTGCCAGTCCATACATCTTTCCTAGGCTGGAATTTGTCTTGAAACTGTGCACTCCATTGCCGTGGGAAAGCTTTTTCTTAAAATTAAAAACTAAATGTCTATGAGTCCAGCTTAATCACCTGAAATGTTAAAGATACAATGTCAATGAACATACAATTGCCAGGTAAAATTTATGTCCAAATATTATCCAAGCAAAGTGTAAAATAAAGCTCTGGCACTTGGTTACTCGTGTGGGGAGTAGGAGGAATGGTTTCAATTTGTTTTCAGAACATTTCCACAGTGAGATGAGTCTGTTTTCCAAAGAGATGTTGGTAAATTGAAAACAACATCAGGTTTCATTGAGTCCACTGTGCCTGGAAACGGATGAGTAGAGTTGCAGTGAGGAATAAAAATGAAATAAACGTAATTAAAGTCTCCAAATGATCTGATGCCAAAGTGATTGGCATTTTTTATTTTGTCCTCAAAGACTGAGCTCCCAAAAAGTGTTTGTCCTGAGATGCACCAGCAGACAGGCTATCTGCCCCCCTCTCAGACCATACCTAAACTTCAAATCTGACTCAAGAGAGTCACATCACAGGAAGAGGAAAATTGAGGTCTCTGGCTCATCACTGTAAAGATGAAATTGCATTTTCTGTCATAGTCCAACATCCTGTTTAAATTACTGTTGCTGCAATACTCTCACATACAGAGGCTTCATATTTAAGATAATTTTTCAGATTGGTTGAATAAAACACAAGAATCCAGCATTTCATAAATCAGTTGTCTGAAGCACAGATTATAATCCAAAGCATTTCCAGAAATTCTCTCATCTGTCTTCTGCCAGGTATGTATTTTATGCAATTGATAACCTCCACTTTGTTTCCATATGAAACCATTCTCTTTCATTCTGTCCCATAGGGCTCTGTGCTGGCCCTGGTGCTTGTGAAGCTCTGAATTGGCTTCCTCTTCTAAATCAGCATGAGGAGTGAATTATTATTGCAACATCACATCACTATCACTCAGATTCACTTTGATTTATCTGCCGGCTGATCCCAACAGCCCAGCTCTGCTTTCTTGCTGGGTTGATGCAGCTATTGTTTCAAATCTGGTGGTAGAGAGACCATATCTGTGCTCTTTCTTTGCAGCTTGCCTTTCTGGATGGTGGGCTGTGTAACTCCATCCTGACATAAGGGACACGTCCAGCACTTTGGAAGAAGATATGAGAAACCACTCACTAGGCAAAAATGGAATAATTCATCTCCACTGCACTGAAAAAGCTTTAACCTAATCCTTTGGGCACAGAGAATTGCTTCAACTCGAGGTTTTATAGCCATTCAAAACTTTTTTAGTGTTAACCCTGGCTATTCCTCTTCTCCATGTAACTATCTGATGGCTGTATAGATCCCACCGAAGTCTGACTCTGGGGAAATCTTCCCACAAAATTAACTTTTCTGACACTCTAATACCTGAGCTAATATTTCTTACTCTGTTTCATTTTTTGGTGCAACCACAACAAGGTAAAGAAAGGATGATTCATAACTTCTGAAGAGGCATAATATTCAAATATCTGGAAGCTTTAGCTGGTGTTTGAAGATGACCCATCATAGGTGCTGTGTTTGTACATCAAATGAGTCATATTCCAGTCTGAGAGGGCTTCCTATCTTAGGAAAACACCAGATTTAGTAGCTACCTACAATAACCAAAGGTGTTCAAAAAATGAGTAATTTGCTCTTTTGCTTGTTTTTCCCTGGAGCAGGCTCAGTTTTTAGGTAAAGGGAATCTGGGGGATTGTTTGTGGGACTTAAATTTGACTTGATTTTGCTCCGTAGCTATGACCTCAGCTATCTGCAATCTGTTCCTACACATTCCCCCTTGTGCAAGTCTAGGAAAAGGGGGCATGAGCTCAGCAACTCAAGTAAGCTTCCACCTGCAGCCCCTCTTGAGTATATCTCCTTAGACCCCTACCTATTTTGAATTTCTTCTTTTGTACAATGCCTCCTCTCCTCAGAAAATTGCTCTTTTATTGAGCTTATTTTTGGACTCCAAAGGTGCTGTCAGGAAAGGCAGAGATGACAGTCCTCTTTGATGCAATCTGGGTAATATGACTGCACTTGCTGGTGTGTTGTACCTACAGGAGTGTAGGGAATGCATCTGAGGGGACGTTTGATCTTCCATGACTATCTCTTACAATCCCATTTTTATACGGTTTATATACACTCCACGTGTGTGCAGGCACTGCAGCACCAAGGACTGATCTCAAACAGAGCATGGCCATGTTTAAACTGGCCAGTGTTATCCTTCAGCCCCTGAACAATCCATGGGGGTGGCCCCTTTGGCCACCTTACAGGGCCTAACGGAAAGAAACAAGGAAAAACAAAACAAAAGGCCCAGCGACTATGAACGGGTAGAAACTTCAGCTTCATTATCACTCCCCTTCATCTGCTCAAAAACCCTCGCTGCAGGGGTTGTCATGGTGATGCAGGTTTGACCTCTCACTTTTTACTCTTCCAGGAGCTAAAAAGGTAAAAATGAGCCATTCTGTCTCGAATGAAAATCAACCTTCCTCAGTCAAAGGACGCCGAATTGCTTTTTCCCTTTTTCAAACCCGAATGTTTCCATAGGCGACACAGAAATATATAAATAACCAGCACCAGCTTCAAGGAGCATCTGTGGGATGTGGCAGTGGCCATGGTGGATGGGGCTCAGCAGGAATGGTCCATCCCTAAGTTTCTTAGAAGTCACAAGGTGCCACCTCCTGCATTTCCCCTTTGCCGTCTACATTCTGTCTCTGCAGCCAGCTCCTTACTCAGCCACTTCAGTGTGGGGTTCGTGCTTGTGGCAGCTCTAGGGCAGAAAAATCAAACTATTGATTGAACTGTGTGGCAGCCTCATAAGGCATTATTAGCAGCTTGCTATAAGCAGGACCAGAAAGGGTAAAATCATTTATTTTTATTAATATTCTCGAGACTTGGGCTTTAGCGAACCTGCCGTTTCCCTGGGTTGGCAGCAAAGTGATTGCACCGTCTCCTCGTTCCTGGATGAAGCTGGAAATGCACATGGAGGTCCTTCTGTTTGTGTGAGGGGGTGGCCTAATGTGTTGGGATAGAGTCCTTGTCTGAACTACGAGCCGAAGTAATCTCCTTCTGTCGATTACTACTGAATCTAAGTCCTCTGCTTTGATAACCAAATCCTTCCCTACTTGCTCATTCCCCCCATCCAGTCTCTCCTTCCACCACTTTCACGCAGTGCCAGGGTAGTTTGACATGTGAAACCAGCATGAGTTCAAATCAAATATTCAGGTTACTGACAAGCTGGCCTTGAATGAAACATTTGAAGAACCTCTGATGCAAATTCTCTGATGCTTAACACATCTCCATCAAATCTCTTCCTGCATGAGACTCTCTCTACCAGTTCTACCTTAAACAAAAGCTACTGAATTTATCTGACAGAATCAAAACAACCCAAGGTATATATATAAATACACACACACATTTATATATTTTGCATGTGTGTGTGTATTTATATATGTCATATATATATAAAGCGCCAGCCTTAAAATCCTACTAAACTGCAACTGAAGTCTGGAGTCATCTAAAGTTCAAATATTTCCCATGATTTTGGTATGGAAGTTTATGAGAAGTGTTTCTGGATGGTGTACCAATGTAGAAGGTCCTCACAGCACCAGACTACAGGAGTTCAGCTCCTCCCCAAACACCATTTTCCCCAAACCAGGGACCATCTCTCTGAAGATCCTTCACTCACACATCCTTGCTTCCACTTTTCTGTCCTTACAGATGAATCTTTAGTGGAACAGGTTCAACAGACAGGGTCTGATGGTCCTTCCTCCCACCCCATGTGCACTCACCAACCCCCAGACATGCTCCACTGCCTGGGCCATCGCCCTTGAAAGTTTTGTGCCTGAACCCCTGAGGTGTTTCAGCAGAATGAAGGCACTTCTGCCTCCCATGTGCTCCAGAAGCAGAGCTGTGCTGAACACCGAGTTCCTTCAGGCCCAAGACTATCACTCAGACCCAGCCATGGGACCTTCTTAGACCTTCCCTTTTGCTCCTTTGCAAAGCAGTAATTCTCAAGCCATTAGGGCCTCCCCCCTGCCCACCATCTCAGTAACTTCAAGTGTTTTGAGAGCTGAAGAAGATGGGCAACCCCTGCCATGACCCACCTTTCTCCTTTGCCAGCCTCCCCGGTGTGTGCAGACCTTCCTCTCCCCATCACACATACCAGCAGCCTGGGCTGTCCTTGTCACAGGCCTCATGCTCATTTCTGGAAACAGCCACAGGCTCTCCCTTCAATGCCATCACCTCCTCCAGCTCCAGCAGTGACCATCACTACAAGAGTCACCATGACCTCCTGATTCATTCAGAAGAAGCATGTCATGGAGAGACACAGTAGATTGCTTCTTGCTCTCAGCTAGAAGACCATGATGCCCTGAATTATGAAAACAGACAGTATTAGTGACAACACTCTAAGAGCACCTTGTGGAAGGGCATTCCACAGGTTAATTATATCTGTGAAACTTTTCCTTTACAACAGTACAGCCCAGTGAGTCTGATTTGCCTCTATAAAAGGTGGCTGTCATATCCCATGCAAGCCATTTCTCTAGCACAAACAGGCATTTTCTAAGGTTAAGCCTTACAAGGGAAAAAGAAATATTTTCTCGGACATACCCTTTTGTCTTAATTTTGGTTATACCAAAAGCAAATCTACCTCTACACAGACTTTCTTTGGGGTGGGAGGGATTGAAGCAAATAGTGCCCTGATCCCATTGGTTTTGTACTGTAACACTTTGGAAATAAGATAATGAGGGGATGTTAGGGAAGTGCTAACTTCTGTATATTCATACTTAGAAGTTCAGCCCTGAAATGCAAATTAAAAAGGACTTACCACCACTTTTTCTCTCTCTCTGTTATCCTGCATTTTCCACAGCCTGAAAGATATAAGTCATTAGATAAATGACTGCCAGTGGAATGCTATAGCTGCAATGTAAACCATGAAGAAAATATCCATAACAACAACAACAATAACAAAATAATGCCTCCCTCAGAGAAAAGTTCTGCTTTTCACATTTAAATGTACTAGTTATCAGTTATTCCTGTTCATAGGGCATTAAAATACATGCTGTTTCCTAAGCACTGGTGCAGCTCTAACTAGACTCAAGCTTGGAGCTAAAATAGAACATTTTTTACCAAGCAGTATAATGTAAAACCGTTGTCTAAACATCTCTTCTCCTTACTAGGTTTCTCTACAGTTTTCTCCAGAGAATCCTGCTTTTTCTTTATAGCATCATCATTTATGTCTTTGTTTATTAGTGGAATGAACTTGTCAGTAATTCTCTTCCCACCAGCCAACCTTTGTCCCAGCTCCCTACGTGCTCATCTCTCCAGCTTGGATCAGACACAATGGAGAGAGCTCCTGCCAAAGTCGTTTCAACATCAGCCATTCAGCCTGCTGCAGGGCAAGGAGGTCACCTTTGGAGCCTCGCTGGTGGCCTCCGGAGCCCAGAGGTCACTGTGGGACCAGCAAACAGTGACCAGGGCTGCAGTGGTCATGCCCAGTGACTCTGGTGTCCAGAAGTAGCACTGTGAGATGGAAGGGATCTTTCAGAGTGCCCTGAACACACAGGCATGGACTCAACCCAGGCATGGGGTGGGAAGAGGTGTCTGATGGGATTCCCAGGACAGACAGCTTCCATGTGGCATTCCATACTGGGCTGGGCTGTAAGGTGCTGCCACGAGGCTGGAAGCAACTTTAATGCCAAAGACCCCTGAGATATGAGGGTGATTCTCAAATTCCAGGACTCATCTTCTGATTCCACCACTCTAATTCACCAGTTTAACCCATACACTGCCTGGACACATTCTGCAAGTGCTCCATCCTTCAAAAAGACAAAGTTTATCTCCTCTCAGTATTTTGGTTTTAACTCACAACTTCTGCTTTCACGGTTGCAAGGGTACTCCAGTCTGACTTTGAGTCCTGCCAGAGATTTACATCTGTGAATTTTAGGTAAACCAGCTGTGGAAACTAGTGACTAAGAAACTCTTGCCTAAAGTTGGAGCCGATTAGCAGCAGAGCCCCCGTGAGCGGCTCCTCTCTGATGGGGGGATTTGCTGTGTGAGTGGCCTGCTGCAGGTTGAGAAGTCGCTGCTTGTCAGCTGATCCATGGCAACTGTCTGTCCATGGCAAATGAGAGATAATTTAAGGGAGTTTAATCCTTTTTCTTTGCCAGTCCACATGATGAGTTCGTGCAGGGTGGTTGGTACACAGTAAATTCACGCCGTAATTTACTGTTCACTAATTTCCCCAAGCTTTTAATTTCACAGTGTCTCAGTTTCCTCATCTGTACAAGAGAGATAATAAATACTTTCCTTTCTGGCAGGAGTGCTCGAGATCCTTCAGCAGTAAACATAAAAGCAAACATCTTAAAATAGTTACTTACAGAAACTTAATTTTTGGGGTAAACAGTTATTTGTGTCTGATCTTATACTACAACAGCATGAGACTACAGGTAGAAGCAAATAAAATTTGAAAAGTAAATAACTACTAATGTTAAAAACAGCTAGGATACTGACCACAATATTATTTATATGCAACTGGAATTGCAAATACTTTTTTAAAGCTTTCTGTTTCAATCCATCTGTGATTCCTTATAAAGGGAACAAAACTAAAATGATGTATTTGCCATAAAGATGCACTAGACTGTTTCCTTTAAAAAGAAGCAACATGTGT
Organism: Corvus kubaryi; assembly: GCF_017639235.1. NCBI lineage: Eukaryota > Metazoa > Chordata > Aves > Passeriformes > Corvidae > Corvus > Corvus kubaryi. The sequence continues at coordinate 7,529,098 of NW_024581133.1, read as the reverse complement.
CAGGAAGGCCTAAACCTTGTATTTCTCAGGAGGCCCTAAACTTCTTTTTGAGCAAGTGATGCATGATCAGACCCAGAAAACATTGTGGTTTTATTTCAGATTTTTCTAGACTGTAATAGCCCGAGGGTATGTGCTATAAACTGGAGGAGTTGGAGGAGACTCGTTTTTAAGAGGAACATGTTTAGGTTTCTGTTTTTGATTGGAATGTTTGTTTTAAACTTTTCTTTTAGGAGAACATTTCAATACTAGTCACAGTTTCAATGATGACTAAATTCACATTGCAATCCCAGTCCCTGGGAATTGTCCTATTCTTTCTGGTGCAGCTGAGACTTCAAGAAAGGAAAATTTGCCTTTAAAAATTATTCTTCATGCTGAAATTATGAGTACAGTATTAAAACCTAAAGACTGTGGAGGTCAGGAAGCAAAATGAAAATCAGGAACTTCTTTTCATTAGCATCCATATACTGAAAATTCAGATTAACATATAAAAAGGAAACACTTGAAACTTGTGTATATGGATATAAGACTCTTTTTTCCCCCACAGCTGCTGAAGAAAACTTTTAGATCTGCTCCTGCTCCAGTAACAAAGCAGTTTAAATTGAAAATGCTTTCCATTTCTTCCTTTTCTAATTCTTCAGGTATTTCTGAGTGATATTTCACACTGGCAAAGAACAACTAATTCCAATCAGCGGTTGCCTCCTTGAGAGAGTTACAACGAGGTGCAAGTCAGCTCTGCTCCGTTCCATGGTACTCAACTGCCATCCACTGGAGGAGAGAGGCAGAGGCAGGGGCTCTTCTTAATTATTAAAGTCACAGCAAAAATAAAAAAGAAAGTAAGGACTTGGGTTGTACTTTGCTTATTTATCTGTTCTTTTGTGTCTCCCTAACATGAAGAAAAATTGATGTTAATAATTCTGAGAGAATACAACTGACAAGAAAACCCTTTTGTTTTCTTGACCAAGCAACTGCAGTAGTGACTGTCCTTAACCACGGTCTATAAATCCAATAATTCTTAATAACCATATGAAGCGAAAGAAAAGAAAAAGTGGGAAGGAAAACTACGGTTTTAAGATAAGAACACTGTTTAATCCAGTTTAGGGGAAGTTAGGATCCTTAGAGCACAGTCTTTTCCACTAGAAAGCACACAGGAATCTCCTTTAGTATGCTTATGTAAACGTTAAATTCTCAAAATATCACTGATTAAATAAAAAGCAATTACAATAAAAGTCTCTAAGTTTTGACTGCAATAAGAGTAACAGCAGAAAACAGGCTGGCTGTAGCCAGGGATCTTGTCCATCTGACCGACATTTTGATGCCTCAGCTGACTTGAATTAGGAGAGAATAACTTGGAAGATTTTTGAGTTCATCCAGCCCCAAGTTAAGAGAGTCTTCTGAAGCAGTGACTTATATTGCTTAAGCCCATGCAGGGAGCTCCCGGTTGTGCTCTTGATGGCTTTATTAGAAACACAGCGGTGGATCTGTGCGATATAAAAACCATCCGGGGAGACCTTCAACACCTGACCCCCCTTTGCAAGGAACAGAAATATTTGGGTGCGAGGGGGATAAAAAATAGCTGCGAGTGCTTCACTGCTCCCGGTACCTCCCGTCACCGTGCCCTTTCCCCCCAAAGACGCGCCTCCCATGCAACACATGTTGGAGTGAACTTTTGCTCCTCAGAAAATGGGACGACACACTTCCCCGTGCAGGCAGGCGAGGACATTTCCCTCAGATATGTGCGGCTCCACGCTGAAGGATGCCGTGCTCGATAAGGTTGAGATCCCTGGTACCCTGAGATCAAGCTTTTGGTTTCTGGTGAGGCCCTTGACAGCTGAGATGGGCGTCTCTTGTTTGATTGTCGCTCTCCATCACGCTCAGGGAAAGCACGGCTGGAAAGCTGGGTAGAAATATCCTTCACTGCCTTCCCTTCTGCAGGAGCCTGACTTGTGCTTGACTCGTGTTCTGCAAATGCCGCAGTCCTTGCGTAGACAAAATCCTACCAACTCAGAGGTTTAGTTTGCCTGGCTAAAGACTGCAGGATTCGACCTCTGGAAGCTCATGCTAAGTCCTCGCAGCTCTGATTTTGAGTTTAAGCTTTGGCCTGGAATAACAATGACTGTGAGGGAAGCAATAGGTTATGAGCTGGGTTAAATGATACCTGCTTCTTGCCAGAAAGACTAACTGTATTCAAGCAACTTCTGTCCTCATTTTCCTTTAAATAAATATATAAAGATGTTCAAACTTCCTATCTGGGCTGCAATAATGAAAATCATGTGCACATTAATTTGTACAGGGGTCACTGAGTCTCCCCAGCTCAACGGTTTTCAAACCGTGTGTAGTAAGCCCATAAAACACTTATTTTTCATAATTTATGAAGCATTACCTATTGTGAGTCCACAATGCCAGCTGACGTAATACGTGATAAATTTGAAATAACAAAACATTTCTCATGTATTTTCCTCCTGATGTGACAATGTGGGGCATAAATTTAAAATAAAGTTCCCTTAGAAGACAAAAGCAAGGCAAAAGAAAAGACTGCTCTTAAATCAATAAATACTTATATTCCACCAATTTATTGAGCCATTCCCCACTCCAAGGCTGCAGCTCCCAGCTTTTTGAAGCCTCTTGCTACCCCTGCTTCAAAGCTGGAATGAAAGGCTGCTGGAGTGGGTCACTGGTGCCCCCCATGAGTCACGGGGGTGGTGCCGATGCCGCAGCTGCCAGTGCTGCCCTGTCCCTCCACAGCCACCAGCGTGGGCTCCCGGCACAGCTGCTCCCTGTCCTGAGCCTGGAAAAACCTACCCAGGAATGATGACAGGCAGCAGGGCACAAAATCAATACCGTGTAAAGGTAATTTTCCTCCGTAACAATTATCGTCCCTGTATTCCCAGGAAGAGTAGCAGTGAAAGGCTTTGCACTTTTGAAGATAACTTTCTAGTGCTAATTTAGTAGGCATGCAAATATGTAATTGCAGGATTATAATACAGAGCACAGAGCACTGCAGAATACACTTAAAACTCACCTATGTGGCTCTGAAAGCCAGCTGATAAATTCTCATATTACAGGAAACACCTTACAGGCTGAAGGCTGAGACTCTCAGCATCTGTAAAATTGCCAAGTGACTCTTACCAAGCAGTGAATACCATGTGCTCAGCACTATTTGGTTTCATTTTGTCTTGTTTTGTTCAATTCAGTGCACCAAAGCAATATCTGCTTCAAGAAAACTCTGCAATCCAAGGAAAGGAAAAAATGTAGAAGTTATTTGAATGCATGAGGCAGAACAGGAGTGAAGGACAGAGCAGCGTAAAGAGGTTCAGGGACTTTGTCTGATGTCAGTACTCTGTTTTATAAACAAACACAAAAATATTTAAAGATTGTGAAAAGGTGGCTTTACAATAAAATAATGATCTTTCCTTTTAATTTCAGCTTTTGTATTTGTAGAGATTGATTAAACTTTACACAATAAGCCCAAATGAGAAGGAAAAAAAATTAAAATCCATATGAAAAATACCCAACAGGAATGATGTGAAGTTCAGTGTGTTGGAAGTCAGTTTCCCCAGGAAAAGACACAGCACATCCACCACAGCCAGGCGTGCAGGGACATCTACTGGCAGAGCAGCCAGACCTGGCCTTGATGAGTACAAAAATCTCATTTTACACAAAAAACCCCATCGGTTTTAGTGACAGCAGAAGGTTTTGGTTGAGCCAGTAAGAGGAACGTGTACAGAAAAGGGAGAAAAAGACACTGGCCTGTCCCAAGGGTGAAATTAATCTTTTGCACAACACATCTCAGAGTGGGGTGTCCTTAGCTCAGCAACCCTGGCTGCAAAACCATGCCCATGGTAAGGATGTTGGGCACACAGTCAATCTCACCCTTTCCAACACCCTTCCTGCACCCCTCTCCTGCTGATTTGGCCGTGTGCACAGGGAAAGCAAGGCTCAGGTCTCACCACAGAGTTCTCCTGCATTAGCCTTGGGGACATCAGTGAGGTTTGGCTGCTCTTTCCTCCCTCTCCCCTGGCAGCAGATACCCCAGGCAGAACGTTCTCAGAAGTAAAAGGCTCCTTGCCTCATCTCTGCCCTTTAATATAACCACAGGAGACAAGACACATTTAATCCCTTCTGGCAAGATATGTACAACAGACTGATGAGATAGAGCAGGAACCAGCCTGACCCCAACATTTGAAACACTGCCTACCCTTCTTGAGACAGGGTGAGGATCACAAGCCAGGCCCCTTACTGTAAAAAGATAAGAAGAGTTTCTTTTTCTCATCTCCAGATCAAGACAAATTTCTCAACTCCTTGTAGGAGTCCTGATTCTATAACTCATAAATGGAAATAAGTGTCTTTCTCCCCACCCCCACCCATGGCGTCTTCTCCACATACTGCTTTCTGCCCTCAGGGTATCTGTTCTATACTTCCAAAAAAAGTCCATCTGGTTATTTTACTGTAACACACTTACCAGAACTGTAAGATCATAGAAAAAACATTGGAAAAGGACCCCTGGAGGTTTCTAGGCCAGCCTCCTGCTTCTTGGAGCTTCATTAACATTGACACCAGATCAGACTGGGAATGCTTTTGTGTAGGTGATTCCTGAAAGTCACCAAGGAGAGAAATCCCACCACTGCCCTGAATGACATGCCCTAGTGTGGTACTGCACTCCAGGTGAAGAAGTTTAGTTCTAGTTTTAGACATAAAACATTAGTCTTGAAGTGAAACACTCATCCTTAGTAGCTAAACACTGTTCAGCAATATTGAAATTCCAGCTTGTACCTGGATTTGAAAACCACCCATCGGGTTATTTATGCTTCAGTTTTAGTTCAAACCATCTTTCCTCCAGCACAGACCCTCAGAAAGGCCACAGCTGGGCTAAGCCCAGATTTCTAACACACCTCAACCAAGAAATGGGGGAATAAAAAGGTTGAGAGGGGTTCACAGATGAGGCAGGAGAGCTGGGAAGCAAGGGACCATAGTGATGTACACTGACAATGGCATAGAGACTTAAGATGGGACTCCTATAAATACCATGGACATGTGCTACCTTTAAGTCCCATTTCATCCACCCTAAATATACTCACTTTTACTTTGATTATACATGGCTTTCAGCATTTTTAGGCTCTTCCCAAAAGCAGCTGCTAAAATCCAGCTAAGTGTTTCTTTAGAAGTAAAGCACCTACAAAATCTTTCACTTAGCTGACATTATGAAATCAGAAAATGACACATACAATTGCATTCCTTACAGTTATATACTTCATTTAAAACATTTCACCTGTTTTTATTTTTTTTTCTTTCTTTTTTTTCCCCAGTCATTACACAACATCTGAAAGATAAGAGAGGGAAATCATTTTGTTACTTTAAATACTTATCTCAAGCTCTCATTTTGAGTACATCGAATACATGCACTGTGCTAAAAAATGCACAAGGGAAAAAATTCCAAGGATACAGCTAAGAGATTGTGAGAAGAAAAAAACAGAAAACAACAACAGCAGATCATAGAAGAAGAAGTGTCTAAAAAATGAGAAACCACAAAAAAAGGGACAGAGCTATAGCATGGTAGAAGAAAAAAATAAATGCACCACATAATTTATTGCAGGGAGAGTTCTGAAGAAAATGTCTTGTGAAATAAATATAATGCTCATGAGGACAAGAGATCTCATTCATATCCAATCTGTCTTGTGTAAAGAACTAGGCAATAATGTTCAAGTAAGTGAGTCACTGCGAGCTCTCCCAGTTCAGCTGAAGATTGCTCAATAGAAATAATAACAAGCCTCAGAAAAAAGACACTAAGTACAGGTGAGAAAGGGAGACAAACTCAGAGCAATAAGTACATACAAAATATCGAGATTGCTGTACAAAGTAAAGGCATGATATGTGTCCTTCTCTATCTTCCAGACTATTCCTTCTGTGCAGTGAAGGTCTGTGCCCAGGCTGACAGCTTCCCTCTGCCCATGCTTGAGACGGCACAGATGTGAGCAGGTTGCGTAAAGAGTGATTTATTTACGGATCCAGAGCCAGGGATTTCTCATTAAAGGACCTTCAACTCCATACTCTGTTCCTCACATTGAACCACGGATGTCCAAGCCCCAGGAAACGTCAAGTGCCCTTTGATGCCACCACTGTCCTGTTGGCAGAGGATCTGGTGAGGATCAGGAAAGTGGTTGCTCAGGATGTAGGTGCTTTGCTAAATGAGACTGAGATGTGTTTGCCATGAATTAGCTACATTTAACCTTTATAAAGAGGAATAACCTTCACTGTGTGTCCACGTGGTCTTCCTTAGGCAGACTGAGGGTGTTTGAAGTCATGGCCAAACAGGGTATGGGCAACCTGGGCAGTGCCAACAGCTGTTGGACATATCAGGAGAGCCCTGGACCAACACATCCTTGGGAGAGGCTGGCTTGGGCAGGACAAGAACAGCATCACACAGCCCTGGGACTTCCCAAGCACGGCATGCTGGCACAGTGACCTACCAAAGGCATGAGGGCCCTTCTGTGGTGAGAACAGAAGGCACAGCCATCCCATCCACCAGCAAACTGGCCCTGCTCACCAGGAGCATGGCTGGATCCTCACAGAGCCCACAGCCCCTGTCTGGGCACCTTGTGCAGGCAGAGGAGAAGAAACAGGAATCTTCGTGAGTGATTCATCATGCTCTAAAATCTAAGCCTTATGGGAATGCTTCAAAACACACAAGTTCATTTCCTCCAAAAATGCAGCAAAACTGGATTTTATTTGGTTTTTTCTTTAACTGCTTCTCTGCTCGCAGGTCTCTCAAAAATGCTTAAGAGGAAAAAAAAGAAGATGGGATCAGATACTTTTGATGTAAACCTGCTTTGGCAGGTGTGAGGTGGGAAGGGAGAGGGGATTAACAGGATGGCAGAAAGATCCACTGATGACTGCATCTGAATAGGGCTTTTTCCAGCCCAGGATTACAGGTTCAGAGAAGGAATCTCCTTGTGACTGCTGTTTTTAGCTGCTACAAATGTTTGCATAGCCATGCTAAAATGCAGTCAGAAAATTGTTTTGTCTGGTTTTGCTTCCACTTCTTCCTCGGTTATTGAAGGTGAGGTAGCAAGGAGACAGCACCATGTGAAAACCAGCTGTGGGGAGAGGCAGGGAGGATGTAAGGGATGGGACAGAACCAAGAGGGGAAGGGCATTCGCATCCAGCTACTGGACATCTGCAGTGAAACCATCCTCACCCTTGGCAAAGCAAAAACACCACTGGAGTACAACTCTGCCTGCTGGGTGGTCCAGCATGTCCAGGATCTACCAGCAGGAGCCTGAGTTGCATATTTAAATACTAAAAATTTCTGATAGCCCAAACTATTTAGAGAGAAAAAGGCTATCGACTCACATTTGGAAAAATGTCCTCTTGTCTGCACAGCTCTACATTTTTCAATCTAAATTTGGAGTTTTGGCTACTGTGATTTTTCAGGGTATGAGATGTGGGTGGGTATTTTTGTACAAGATAATGTATATCTAAAATGATACAGACTGTTGCTAGAGCCAGAAAGATGTTACAATGTCAGAATTGTGAGGAGAACAAAATATGCATTTTAAAGACTAAGAAATAGAGAACAACAACACCGTCTAAGTGACCTGACTGAGGTTAGAGCATGAGTCACTCACGGAGGCAGGCAGGGAAGTTGCTTTTGTGATCCAAGTCAGAAGCACTTGGAATTCACTTGCTGTAAAAAAGCTCAGCAAAAAGGGTCCTGGGGGTTAAAAAAAAAAGGAATGGAAAAATTTACCATGGTCTATAGGTGCAAAAAATGGCTTAAATGGACACCTTGATGTCTCTGAAGCACTTGTTAGCAAGAGAATGCATCTGCAGCTGTGCATCGGCAAACAGAACTACAGAAGCACTGGACTTTTAAATGCAATTAATGCATCATTTGTCCTTCTTTAACTCTGTAAGATCTCCCATCCTACTCTCCAGCCATTGCAAGTGGTTCTCTGGCAGGGGATACACTGCTGTGTTCTGCACACAAATTTTGGCTGGTCTTATTCTTATAAATTCCAAGTATTAGGGGACATACAGTCAGTTGCTGTGTATTGTAACATCTCAATTGAAGTCAATGGAACTATGAAACTACACAATAATCAAGGAATTACCTGAAGACAATAAAATCATCAGCCTGACTCTTGATATCATTGAGTCAAATGAAAGAGAAAATAAACATTTGTGAGGTCTTGTTATAAAAGAATATCCCTACACCACCTTACACAAGTGACGTGAATGCAGACTGAAGGACCAAAAAACACAGAAGAAAAGGAAAAAATAGAGTTCATTTTAAACATTCTGATTCTTTCAGCCCGACTTCATGCTTTTAGAGAGCTCTGTGATGACAATACAAACAGTAGCTCATTTCTCAATCAAATTCCACCCACATCAGTGTGTCACACTTGTGCCTGATGAGCAGGAAAGGGGTAGTGGTGGGGTGCTACATACCCAGGGGCATGTAGATACACAGAAATACAGATACTGCAAGTCTCTTTTCAAGTTTTTTAGTGCCTGCTCTAGTCCTAGATACAGGGCTGAGCTGGCAGCAAAGCAGGTTACCACATTCTGCATAACAATACCACAATCTTTTGAAATTTCAGAGGGAAATGTTTATAACTCACATATTTAATTATGCTTTCTGATATGTCTCTGAAATAACTCCAGTGACTGTGATGATTTCTGTCTTGACAGTGGGCAAACTGAGGCTGACTGACCTGATCTGCCCCCAGCCACCCTTCTGCAACTGCTGGGACTGAGCTCCGAGTCCCCCTCCCCTCGCAGAGCCACTGTGCCGCTCTTTTCCAGGGCATAATTGCCACATCAGTAACGATGAGAAGATTTTATTTGATTGAAAGGCTGCTCTAAGTACCCAGCTTGCAGGTTACATCTCACCTGCAGGAACTTAGGGGCTATACAGACATTCGATTTCATGATTCATTTAAAGCGATACGAAATGTTGCTTTGAAGCTCCCCCCGTCCCCATTCCCTCTTCACATCCGGCGACTGCACAGTGAGTGGAATTATACTCAGCATGTCACACTCCAGTGGACAGGGATGGTTTGTAAAAGCTGATAAGCCTCGTTAGGATTTGCAACTTTGTATGAACTTCAGTGATAAATACTGCGTTCGTGAAATGCCAAATACTGCTGGAATGTTGGCGTGAGCACGACAGAGATTACAGCTAATGTGGGAGCGCGTAGGTACACTGTGCAGTAAATTACAGTCATGATATGCAGCCACTTTCTGTAAAAAGTGGTGGGGTTTGAGCCAGGGGTATCTCCTATAGCACAGTACACAGGGATCTAATAGAGCTAACAGCTCCGAGTGAAATTAATGAAGCGGGAATGGTATGACGAGGACCCTGGGTGGATATGGAGGGAAGAGACAATATTTGCCAATACCTTTTCATGGCTCTTACTCATGGCTTACCTGCTCTGGTGAGGATGTGAGTTTATGAACACACCCAGCCTATGGCTAATGACTAGAGAGACTCCTTTGCCCTTGATTTTAACAAAGAAATTACAACTCCCGTCAAGAGCAAACTTTCAAATCCTCTTCCTTTCTTTTTTTTCATACATGATCAAAAGGAATTTCAGAATGATGTCCCGAACTCAGATGAAAGCAAAGTTTGATGTTCTGAAGTGCTAAACTTTTCCGCTTTGACCTGCACGATTGAGATGAAGGAGAAATTTGTCTGTAGTAATTAACATGACAAATAACTGTGAATGGGAACTTGCTGTTCTGAATGACAGCGTTGTCTTCTGCTTCAGGGTGAGAAACCCAGGGCCAGGATCCTGGGGATCTATCCCTTGCTTCCATCTGACTCTTAAGAGGTTTGAAAATCTCTGTCTCTCACCTGATGGAGACAAGAACAGAGGGTGGTCTCCTGCAAGAGCACAGCACCTTCAGATGCATCCTGCTACATCCTGCAAGATATTGCAGGGGGGAAAGAGCTGATTGCCCAGAAAAAGAATAATCACCAGTGATTAAAGGTATTTCATGAGCCCTGCCTTTCATGCTGACAGTTCTGCTATAATCATTCCCAGCATACGGCTCTGCCTCTGTGCGTATTCATCTGTTGCCAATTGCCTTGTAGTTACTTTGTGAGTGTGTTAGTTGGGGAGTCTTCTCTTGTTCTTTGTTTTTACAGCCCTCAAACACAAGAGATCCTATGACCAGGATCCTGGATGCTTTGAGGCACCTAATAAATAATTGATAGCGTTCCAATACCCAAACTATGCTTTGCCATATCAGGAAGCCTGTACAGCAAAAAGATAACTGACATTAACTAATTGCTATTGAGTGGTTTTCAGGCAATAGATCACATAGGTTTTTCTTTGTTTTCTAGTGGGTTGCTTTTTAGGGCTTTTTTTAATTACAGTATGAAAATGCAATGCATTTTATCACCAATTTGATAGTAGATGGCTCCAGCAGAGAATCCTAAAACTTTCCAAGCCACAGAAACAGATTGAATTGGGTTAAGCTGTATTATCAGTGCGGAGGGGGACTTGTGCTGCTGTCTATGTTACATCCATTCCGCACAAGGCATTTGTATCTTTAGACATATCATTTTGGCTTTGCTCTTCAGATCAGCATTATCTACAGGAGACACTCTTCACGAATGCAGCAATCCCCACCTCATTCATTCCTCCTTTCTGCTGGCTCGTGCCTGGTGGGAAGCGAGCAGCTCCTGAAACCCTGCCCCAAGTTGCTGGTAGCAGCAGCATCTGTAGAGCTGTGTGGGAGGAGAGCAGAATCATCCTCACCCTTCCCAATTAAAACTTCATCACCAGCACCAAGATAACAATGCAACAGAAAAACACTGAATGCTGTTCTCACTGGTAACCGACATGACCTCCGAGCTCAAAAAAACCCAGTGCCCTGTTCTTGTCCCGCTATTCCCCTGCAGCCTCACCCACGGCGCCCATCAAACAATCAGTCACAGACCCCATCTGTCAACACGGGGTCTGCAGTTCATGGAATCTGCCCGACCGTGGTGTTCTATTACTGAGACTCTCTGTAAACAGAGGTGCTTTGAATGACTTGTCGTCTCTTACAAATTGCACGGGGAGAATGAAGGCTACAGGACTGAGTGACATAATTGTAAGACAAAAATTACAAAGGCTCTTCTTTCACTTACCCTGGCAGTCTTAGAACTGAGCTAGACTTTCACACACAGTGCCAGGGCCGATCAAAGCTGCCTTGTAAAGTTTTTTTCTTGCTTTTTTTTTCCTTGCTTTTTTTTTTTGCTAGGGATCCTTGATGCTAAGTAAATTTGCATCAGGGTTGCTTTGTGCATCACAGTCCTGTGTATTGTGATGGCCAAGTGTTCCCCTTCCGATGGCAGTTACTGATCTTGATATTTAGGGTGAAGCTTGACAAAATACAAACTCTTAACATTATATTCTGTGGTTTGTTTTTAGTTTGTGTTTATATCTTCTCACTCATGTGTCTTCCAGCCCTTTCTTCATCTCATCCATTAAACAAAATTCACAGTACCTTGAGGCTTACATATCTGAAGATCCTGGGGAAACCTCCACTCTCATATTCAGTTAAACCAGTCACATCCTCTTGAAGAAGCTCTTCTGTATCCCAGTCCTGTCCCTGGGAAGCAAAGGTCACGGTTAGACTAAGTGTCCAGATGTCAGAACAAAGGGACCACATTTGTTTAATGGATTATGAAGTCCAGAGAGATATAGAGATATTTGGGATCTAGTGATACTTCCAGTGGGTCATGTGTTCCATGTATTTATCATGTTTTCCATTTAAACAACATAGAGTCTAGCCAGACGCCATTGTGACGGATGGCTGATAGCCGTGTGTAATAAATAATTTTTAAAAAAGCAGAAATCAGTTACATTACAAATAAATTATTCTGGCTTCAAGGATGCTTTTTGTGTCCCTATGTGTAATGCTATAAAAACTTTTTTTTGCTCGCATGAAAAAGATACTAGACTTTTGTAAAGTAGAAATCAGCACCACCAAAGGCTTAATTATATAATGAAACATTCTCAAAGCCCTCACATTAGCTCACTGACGCTTAGTGGAAAAGGCATTACCTAGCAACAGTCACTTACAAATCACAGGAAAAGTAATGGAGATTATATGCTACACCACTCTATAGAGTCAAAATTGGTAGCAGGATGTGCTTGCCCTTTCATTTCATGTGGAAAAATCCATTGTTTACAGGTGTGAGGGTGTAAGGGATGCACTTCAGGGGGAGAACAGGCCTGTTTATCCATCATTAAAAAGTAATCTTTAAAAGAAGGCCAAGCATGGACCAAGGCACATTAACATGGCCAGAGAGGGCAGACTGCAACACAGGCATTAGAAAAATTACCTCTACTTTTTTTTCCTCAAAGAAATTGCTCTTCATATGTCATTCATTCTCAAGTGCTTAATTAAAAGGATTAACTCATTTTTAAGTGCTGACAAGCTTGAGTTCCCCAGCACCAATGTCCTGCATGTGACTCAGAGAAGTTACTCACATCAGGGTGTTCAGCAGTTCCTTGGCCTCCAAGATTTGATAGATATTGCCTCTGTATTTTGTTTCCATCCCACTTCTGTGCACCACAGTGGCAAAAACTGTTAGAAACTGCAGGAGAAATACATTGGTATTTTAGAGACAGAGTTATTAGAACCAGCTCCATATTGCAAATGCAGCTAGCAAAGAGAGAGCTGGGTTTTATTCCGAATTATGCTTTGTTAACAAGTTGTTAACTAAGTTCTCACTCCAGAATATTTAGAGCCAGCTAAATAATATGTGTCAAATCATTGATCTGACAAGTTTCACAACTTTTTTTTTTCCACTTTAAATTTCAAATATCTATTCAAAAAATAGCATGTTCAGTTTTTTCGCTCAGTTTTAATTACTGGCGACAGCAGGGAGGGAGAAAGAACAAAGCTGAATGCAGAGATCCCAGAGGGAGTTTGCCATCTCTGACCATTAGGGGAAAAGAGAAAAAACCAGGATCTTTTCACTTGGAAACTGAGCCCACTTAGTGTGGAGGCCCTGGGAAGAGAGGAAATGCGGAGTCCTCCCAGTGGAAGAATCGTCCTTTGCCATCTCTTTGCTGATCATTCCTGTAGGCGGCTGCTATGGCAGAAAACCTAGTACAACAGCACTGTTGGACTGAGGCAGAAGTTCTGCAAGGGCGCAATGTTTCTTGGGTTGGGAATTATACAGCTGGCACTGGGGACAAAGGGAAAAGTTACAGCACAGAGCTCTGCTCATTATACAGAAAACTGTTCAGAGACAGGTGGCTTCAAAGGATTGCAATTCTGAGGGATGAAACTTTGCCTTTTGCATGTGTGTGTGTGTGTGTATGCAGGCACACATGCACACATCAATGAACATTTGTCTCAAAAAGCAATGAAAGTGTTTCTGGTTTCCCTGGGCAGTGCTCAGGCAGTCAGCTGTGGCTCGGAGCAGGCATGTGTAAAGAGAGCCCCCCCGTCTCCCCTCGTCTCACTCATCAGTCCAGGACTTTGATGATGATATTAAAAGCAATGTCCGTGAGACTGAACTCCAGATTATGCTTTGGGACTCCTCCCATATCACAGAGGAAGTAGCAGGATTTCTATCTGGACCTGAGAAATAAAGATGCATTTTCTAAGTGAAATACCTTAATCTAGGTTGCTTAATACAGCTGAAAGCCCCTCGGTGGGCACAGACCACTAGCAGATCCAGCTGGAGTGAAGTTTAGGCAAGGCCATAACTTGGTTATCAGTAAAGACTTGTGCTCTGTGACAATCTTCTCTCCCACTTTTGGAGATCTCAGACCAAACAGGGCTGCTGTGGATACGATGCTGCTCAGTGCGTGTTCAAGTAGCACAACTGGATTCCTACCAGCTCCAGTAATTATCAGGTATACACGAAAGAGCCAATCAAGCACCCAAAAGGACAGGCTGCCCTCTGCTCCCCCCGGGTGCAGCTGGCTCCTTATTTCAAGCACAATCTTAAATTACAAGGAAAAAGGATTTGCTGCAGAAGCAATGTTGTTTGGTATCAAAAAAGATTCCTCCTTCCTTCTGCCACCTCCCCCCATCTGCTTTTCATGTTTTATACAAAACTTGCTGCTCTGAACACTCCTGGATTTTCTCCCCTTCTAATAATAAAGAAGCGAATCTGATGTCTCCCACTGATGGCTTTCTAACCTTCAAAAGCATGTGTTTATCATGAGTTTCAGCTATCCAAAATAGTTTTGACCTGAGGTTACCATGCAGGCTCAGCCTGCTTCGAAGCAGGTTAAATGGATGATAAGCAAACATTTCATTACAGACCCTTAGTTGTTGTAAGGATGTGCAAATCCCTGAGAAAGATTTTCAGCATATCCTCCCGAGCAGTGTGGGGCTTTGGACCTGGGAGGTTCACTCAATCAGAGCCCTGCTGTCATTTTGCAAATATCTCCGCTGACTGTGCCCTGCATCATCACTTTGTGGGGCCCTGGGTGAGCCGCAGGGCTGGGGAGAGATTCCTCCCACCTGATGCACTGTGAGGGATGAGATTTTTAACTCTTAATTGAAAACACTCTTTTTTTTGCTATCCTGTCCCTTCTCTGGTTTCTGTCTGAGCAGAGGAGTGTGGAGAGGTGCTGATGGAGAGTTGGGTGGCCCTGGGGGAGATCAGTCCACCTCCCAGCCCCTGCCTGCTGCCTCATGTCTCAGAGCCACATGCATCCAGCAGTTCCAAATTTCCTGCCAAAACTATTTTGAGCACCACTATGCCAAGTCCACTGATCTATTGCTGGGCTACCTGTGTCAAGTGAAAACGGTCCAGTGTGGACACCGCACAGCCTCACCCCACCAAAAAGCAAACAGGCACTGCTCAGAAAGCAATGCTCTTTCTGCATCTTCCTCAAAATAAAAACACAAAGAGATGAGAGCCCTAGTGGCTAAACACACCCCAGTACCAGAAAGGCACATCTGTGAAGGACCAGGTACTTTGTCTCTCTCAGCTCTGTGTCTCCTTCCTATTTTAATCCACACAACAGCAGCACTTAATGGGTCACCACCTGCATTAATCCTGAGCAGGATTCCCAGCCCCAGCTGTCCAGCCAAGGACCATGCCCCATTTTCTTTATTCCCACCTCTCTTCTATACCCATCCAGCTCAAATGTTCTCAGTGCAAGAGCCTGAGCTAATTAAGGATAGAGAAAGGTGAAGCCTGAGAGAGAATTCACAGTGTACACCCAAGATGGTGTACACCTCGTGTCTCTGTTTCCAGCAGCACAGGAGATGGAGGAGTGCAGGGCATCGTGTCCTTGCTCCGTGTGCTCCAGGTTCATTACCCAGTCAGTGGATTGTTGTTCTAGGCCAAGTTTCAGATAAATGTATGAAGAACATTGCACTGCTGGGGATGAAGCTTCCCAAATCCCTAATTCCAGCCTAACTGCGCCAAGGTAATCAGTCTCTCTGCTCTGAAACTGCATGGGTGACATGCTGACATAGCTGTGCTATCCTGCTTAGTTTCATCTGTCCTCAACATCTACTGGTCTCCAGAATTATTTTTCTTCAGTCCCAACCATTCCTGGTGTTGGGCTGTATGTATCAGTGTTCAGTACAGCCCCTTAATTTCTATGCTATCACTGGGATTAGCATGGATTTACCTATTTTTTAAAGAAAAGTGTGCAGGAATAAGTCTAATTATACTTTGCTAACTATGAAATGTCCTTCTATTTAGCAGATGCTTGGGCCCTACTTTGACCTAACACTGAGTGTTTCAAGTAAACTGCCAGCAGCCCCGTCAAACTGTTGTGGGTAATTTGGAGTATGAAATGTGTTAAATTATTCAAAGAGCTGAATAAGCATAAACAGGCAGTACAACGAGAGAGATATGCATACCCAGCGATGCTGGTGTGACATTTAATACATCATATTAGCACTCCTGTTAGTACAAAGAGCTGGATGCCTAGCACAGCAGCCTGCAAATTCACAGGCAGAACAGCGCCTAGCTGCATTTTGTCCCCCATATAGCCTTCCTCCAACTGTTTTCCTTTGAAAAGCCAAATACTGCTTGCCTATAACCAAAGGTGAAAGTTGGGAAGGAAAATTTGATTCCTTCCTGAAATGCAAAGGGCATGAGGTCCATCTAACCCACCTCTGCTTCATGCTGGTATCAATCATCCTGCTGAGAGCAACTGTCTGATTTAGAACAGTGGTGTAAAAAAATTCAGAATCAGGCTCAAAATTCTCTGGTTCTGGAAAGGGGACCCCAAGACAGATAGACTCTGTGTAGTAATAGAGCTGAAGTAGCAGAGAGCACACGCAGGATCATAACACATGTCTAGCTCAGAAATACATCTAAAACCCCATGTCCTAGTAAAAGCTGACACTAATTCAAGACAAAACCCTGCCTTTTACCTACTGTGGAAGCAGTCCATTATTTCTTATCCTTCAAAACAAAGAGTGTTTTCAGGTTATAGAGTATTTCTGAGTTCTCAAGAGATTACACTTCAGGGGATGAATGAGATGCTTCTGTAGTCAGGGTTTCGTGATGGTGAGCAGCAAGAGGGAGGGGATTCTACTTTGAAAGCTTTTTCCCATTCTCAGAAAAGAAAAAAAAATCCAACCTGTACTGTGGAGAAGTTTGGGTCTGGCAACCCAATCTTTACTGCTTGGTTTGTCAACGAAAATAAAAATAAAACTTAAAAAAAAAAATCCATACAGCCAACTCATAACAAATAAATGGAATGATCTCTCCTGAGAGCGGATGGAAGGCCCAGTGATGGAGGTAAAGTAGCCTGGACAAAGCACTCATGGATGTGAAAATACTGTCAGCAGCATGCCTGGATCAGCAAGGGATGGACTAGATGAGCTTAAAGGCTTTTCCCTTTCTTTTCATTTTCCCCCTTTTTCTTTTTTTTCATTTTCCTCCCTACAGTTTTAAGTAAGGGGCTGTAGGGCAGCAGAATTCCTTTGTGTCAGGGGGAATTCTGATTTTAAGTGGTTCTGAAGCTAGTTTGCTGGTTAGCATAGAGCCACCAGTTTTTTCCCGTTTCTTTACGCTAAAATTTGATTTTGACATTCTCTTAGAAGGTGAGAGGAGACATTGGTACATTTTTTTTCACGCTCCTTTGGGACAAATACACTGCAGGGTGTCTCTTGGCTCTCCTTTTCCTTGCTTCTAAACTCCATTTAGTGATAACATGGGATTGATGAGTCTAACTTCATGAAAAATGTTTACTAGCTTTGTTATCATGAGTACTTAGTGATACTAAAAGGAGAATAGCTCAGTTTTCAGATGGTGAAGGGGAACTTGTAATATAGGCACTTGGAAAAACTCCATTTGAATTCATAATCTGAGCCAATTTTCATTCCTTTAGGAGTGAACTACAGAAAAAATATTAAATGTCAACTTGCCAAAAACATAACCTCTGCCTATAAACACAATGGAGACAGACAAACATTGTGTGGGGAAATGTCAATTCAAATTCAAATCTTAATATAAATTTGGGGTTTGAAATACTTTGAGACATAAAAGTTGGCTGTTTCCCTAGAAAAATGGATCAATTATTTAGGAGTGTTTGTGAGAAGCCAGCTTAAAATCATAACAAGACTTTCAGTTCAAGAAATGTGAATGTGAACATCGAGTTCATTTAGTCAGGCAACAAAATTAAACCAATCTCTCCTTCCAAACTGAACCAAGTAACCAACATCTAGAACCACCTACTGAAATTATGTGAGAACCATTTGAAATTATGAGTTGATACAGAGAGCTTTTTGCCTTCTCATAAATATCTCAAAAACAAAAAGGGGAAAAAAAGCCTGTATTCTCCATTTCCCCTGTTGCTTACACCAGTCTTTTTGATTTAGGGAGGATCACATCTCTGGGCCAGCTCCCCTTCCTCATAAGGCAGCTGGGAAGAGGGAAACGTAGGCAGAGTCTATATTTGTATATCTCTTTGGATTAGAAATGTGCTTTTATCTCCCAGTCACCCCCACAGTCTGCACTGTGGTGTGTGTTACACAAGGTCAGATAAAAATAACAAAACTTGAGCCCAAACTGTTGAAGGAAATTCGTTTTATGGGACCATAGTGGAGGAAGCAAAAACCAAATCTTCCTCCAGATATGCATAGCACAGAAATCAGGCCCATAGCATCAGCTATTGCCCTCCTTGGAGTGGCTCATAAGGTGATGGATGACTTATTGATATTGATGCCGTCGCACTGCAGGCAAAACCATCTAGGCAAAGACTGGGAAAGGCAGCCAGACCATCGAGGACTAGTTGACATAGCTTGGGAGCCAAAGTGAACTCCAAGGTTCATCCACTTCCCAGCACCTCAGCAATAAAAATAAATCCTATTAACTTCCATCACAATTGAATTCTCGTTCAACTCCGCCACAGTAGCCAACTCTTATTAGAGAGAGGGCACGTCAAGAGCCCACGCTTAATCCCTGCTCCCAACTCTACTGGTCAACATCCTCTGGTAGTGAGACACTCGACAGGCTTGCGAGATCCTGGAAATTGGTTCAAAGAGGCTGGAGAACACTTTTGTGAATCTAGCTGGCTGCACACAGGAGCTGACTTTTCCTTGCTGACTTTACGTGCAACAAATGCACTGCATAAAGCACCAAGTATTTATTAAGAAACACGTAATTGCAGATTAGTTCCTTTTAAACGTTTTAAGCTACCTACTAAACCAGATCTAATAATAAAAACTAAAGCCAAAAAACTTGCAAAATTTCATTAACAGAGGAAAAATAACTTTAATGGTCATTGCTGTGGTTTAAATTAGAAGAACTGGGAGGGTAAGGAGAGATTTCTTTGAAGTGCCTTCATCCTCCAAGGAATATTGCTATAGGTTTTTGCTGATGTTCATTCTCACAAGCCCAACTATTTTGTGAGTCACCTGGAACTGGTTTCAAATTTAAAATATTACCATCTAGAAGTCTTATTGCAAGTAACCTCTCTGCAGCTTTCTTAGTTCTTCTAAATGACTTCTACAACTCTGCAGGGCTTTATTTTGCCTTGGTTTTTTCTTCATTTTTTGGTATATGTGTTTTATTTTTTAAACAAGTTCTTCATGCAAAGCACCCCCTCAAAGCAAAAGCCCCCACCCTTTCTTATTTTTTTCTCTTAGATATGAAACTATTTGTGGCATTCTTGTGCATGCTACATGAAATATGATCAAAGAGAAGTCACAGAGCTAAAAAAAATCTTTAACTTTCTCTTTTCTTCCTGCTTTACGTATGTAGTAGGTTTTACAGTTTCTCTGCAATAGCCAAGCTACACTTACTGTTTTCTTTACTTTCCAATTGCTGATGTCAGTGATGCCTTCATACACACTTCATCTAGCCTAGAAGTGTACAAGAAGAGCCAAAGCTGAAAAAAAAATACTGAAAGCTTTCGTAACAGCCTTTATCCAGCAAGTTTCAAATAGGGCTAATTTTGCACTTTCCCTGTATTTAATGAAAACAATTTCAAAGTTGAATTGTCCTCAAGCACTCTCAGTTTTGTTTTCTTCTTCTCATTTTCCTTTCTTGTTCCCCATCAGTGAACGGACTCAATAGCAGTAGAAAGCCAAAATACTTGATCATTGTGCCCTTTCAGTGGGCCATAATGATACCAAGGCTGCATAGAGTATTAGGCAAGACAGTGTGAATGAACCTCTCCTTTTATTTAATAATCTGGATTTTACAGGTCATTCCTGGGAAAACTGTACGCACATCTGTGCAAGTTTTCCACAGGCGCATACAGAGCTGTTATCATTTGCCAGAACTTTCTTATTTTAGTCCTAGAACTGTCATTGTCAAACCAATCCTGTGTTTCTTATTGACTGAGAGGTAGCACGAATCCATACTAAAAGCTCTCCAGGGCCTTTAAAAGGTTTTCATGTCTGTAACAGCACATCTATCTAATCTGCAGTGGTCTGCTCACGTAAGAACATTAACTGGTAGAGATAAGCACAGGTTTCCAGTTTCTTACCTGGAGGGCAGTGGTTAGGTGGTTCATAGGCAAGACGACCTCAGGTTGTCGCCAACTTTATCCTGTTATTCTGGGTGCTCACACAAATGTCTGAAGTTGTACATGTCATATTAGCAGCCACCTGAAGGCTGGATATGCTATCCATTCTCCTCCTTCACAGGAATGGGGGAGAAAGTGATGGGAATGCATCCAGCACTTTCAGCAAGTGCTAAAGGGGAAGGAGGAGAACAAAGTGAGGAACACAGTGACTTAATGAATAGATTTTCATGC
The DNA here is from genome assembly GCF_017639235.1 of Corvus kubaryi. NCBI lineage: Eukaryota > Metazoa > Chordata > Aves > Passeriformes > Corvidae > Corvus > Corvus kubaryi. The sequence continues at coordinate 7,508,903 of NW_024581133.1, read as the reverse complement.
ACTAATCAGTTTGCCCTCAAGAATCAAGAACAGAAAATCTTAATCCATGAGCATCATGCAGATAAAGACAGAGTGCAGATCAACTGAAGGGATTCTTGACAATTTTAAAGATATTTTGCATAGTCTATTTAGATTATTTAAGAGTTTTCATCAAAGCAAACCAACTGCCTTACCTGATGTTTGATGTTCCCAGATTCTTCACTGTTCTTCTGTCCATCCATCCCATCTGTCATGGTAGCGTAGCTGTCTCAGATTGCTTCTACATCCAATGGAAAGTTGCTGAATACAGAAAAAAATACACAATCAGGACAAGCAGGGTAAGGTGGGACACCTGAATCCAGCAGCTGAAGGATTTTGTATTGTTTTTAAGCCCAGGGCAGGGTTGTATTTTTTTTATGCTAGACTCTGGCCTGGGTCACATCAGGCTCTAGTGGCACTTCAGCAGCACCACACCACAAATGGACGACCCTAAGGTGACACAGTCTCATGCCTGGGTGCAAGGAAAAGAGTGGATCTGACCTTTGAGTTTCGCAGCTTTGACACTTTGATCAACCCCTACTCCATTAATAAATGAAAGTTCACCTACAAGAAGACACACCCCACTCTTAGTATACTAAGTCTCTGATTTGCTGATCAAAATAAATAAAGTGCTTGTGATTAATTTGGAAAAGTAGCATCAGTCGGGTGACTAGGGCATCTGCTTGACATATTTCCCATTCCTTTTCCAGCACATGATGGAGACTCTCTGCACTAGTAAAGCAAGGTATTATAAATTCAATATCCAAAATTTCCACCATGCCAGCAATTGTTTTAAGCCTGCTTCTTGTGCCTTTTATCTCTCTTACAAATCTTGAAGGGAATCGGATTCATCATTACACAAATGGCCTTTATTTCTGGCTGTTAAAAACCTGATGATGAGCAACATTTCCAAGGAAGAAAAAGCAGTCAATTTCCGAAGCATGTGCAGAGTTAATGTCTGCAGTAATTGCGACTAAGTACGGTAGAGCAGAGATGCTCTGCCAGCTGGAGCCAGGGATTAAAAAGGAAACATCTGTGCTGAGATTATAGGAACAGAGGAAGCTGTGGGAAGGAAGGAAGCGAGAATGCCCATGTAGGTCCACCTACCTCATTTGAACTTCTCCTTTTCCCCATGGATTTGTTTTCCTCTCACTAAATTCTACGTATTTACCATCATGAGTGAAAAGAAATCCTGTCTGATTTCTCTGCTGTTTGACCTTTCCCTTGGACCATCCTCATGGCCACACATGGTACCAAAATGAGTCCTAAGAGAGGGAGTTGGGCATATGCTTAAAACTGAGCATGTTTTAAAGTGATTTGCTGAGCAAGGACACCTTTGAGCATAACGACTTGAGATAAAACTTTGGGCCTCAACCAACAAACTACTTACAATGAAACTAACTTCAGGCAGACAAAAAACTCCCTCAGTCTCAGTGGGACTATATGCAAACTTAAATTTACATGAGTTTAATTATTCAGCTAGTCTAGGAGATAAACAAGCAGAAAGACTACAGTCCAACAGCAAACTATTGCCCATTATATCAGAACTGGAATGCATCATTGCAGATATTGAATACTGACTGTATTCTTAATTCTGCATTCAATAAAACATGCTGAATGTAATGAAAATTGTGTTCTTTTCAGGTATCAGAATTTTAAAACCTGTCCTTCCTTTAGGAATTTTTTCCTCTTCATTCTTACTTAAATAGTGAATGAAAGCTACAGGAGATGAATTCCAATAAAATAATAAAAACTCTGGTGGCTAGGTAACGTGTTAAGGAAGAGGAGACATACTTAAAACATTTTTAAAAACATAGTAAGGAGAAATTTCTATACATGCACAGACACATATTTATCTACTAGCTTAAATTCTAATGAAATATTAAATGTTGCTTTTATCTTTCCCAGTACCGAAGATTTACAAGTTTGCAGTAGATTTGCAGAAATTGCCCTTTGTACAGGAAGGTCAAAAAGAGATTAGAGAACTCTTCACTTTCATAATATTTTGTTTTTGTTTTTATTTTTATTTCTACTCCAATTGCCTTTGAACTCGTGTTCCTCTGGTGAGGTGAAAACTCAGGGGTGAAGGAATTGAAGGTGGGGAGGAGGGAGGAGAGGAGGAAGAAAAGCTAGAAGGGAATTACTCCTTTCAAAAATAAATCAATCAATAGAAAAAGCACAGAAGTATTACTTTAAAAAAAAAAAAAAATTCCCAGAGCCAGCACACACACTCCATTTCTGCTAATTGGATTGTGATGTGTTTGCCTTTAATATGTGCAGCCAGCCCCTATGCCCTGCCTTGTGCACATGTCATGTCCTTTTAACATCAGCAGCCACTGGCCTGATTCTCAGTCCTTGGTAACATGTTCCCAAGTAGTATCGTGTAACGAGGGGGAACAGAGGGAGAGGTGGGGGAGAGCAGCCAACGCCGGCACAAGCGATTGGTGGCTTTGTTGAAATGCTACAGACAATTCTCTTCTAATTGCTGACCCTTTCATTTGATTTCAATCCTTTGTTTCTTGTTGATATGTCGAGGAAAGGCTACATCGGCCATAAAACAAAAGGATGGATTCAAGCAGGGCTTTTCCTTAATCCGCTCTTCTCCATTCTCTCTCACCCTGCTTTCAGCAGATTTTCAATATCATTAGTTTCTCTGAGTGTTTGCATTTTTCTGTTCTTGTTTAGAAAGGGAAGAGCTGTCAGAGACCACAAAACTGTATTGGGTTCAAGCCACAGAAGTTTGAATTGCTGCAACAGCATTGATGAAATCCTAAAAGATAGTGAAGCTAGGGAAGAGCACAATGGGCAAGGAGAGGACACCTGCTTGCTCCATCCTTTCTCAGACCAAGTTCCCTCTCACTACCACACCTTTAGACTCAATATTTTATCTATTTATTTTAAGCAATTTGCTGAAATAACTTGCAAAGGTACCCTTTGCCTGCCTGGTGGGACAACACATTCTCCATACAGGAGCCCTCTGTGTTACTTGGCTGCCAGAAAAACCAGAAGAAATTTATGAGCTGCACCTCCAAAATATTTTCCTTTCTTTTCACTCACTAACTCTGTAGAAAGGATCTTAGAAAGCTTTAGATGCAAGTATTTTGCAAGTTCCTTAAGGAAAGAAGCAGGTTAGCCATTTAACTACTGCTCTTTTAGTGAGATTGGCCAGATAGGACATTTAAAATAAAGGATTTTGAAAATAATGGCTTCCACCATCACTAAAAGTGAAATACACTTGAATAACATTGACTTTCTTTTAAAGTGTGCAGATGCTTCTGCATAGGTTAAATGTCAGATTAAAACCTACATGGACTTTTTGAGCGGCATGTGAGCAGAAATCAGACAAGACCCATACACCACAAAACAGACTTTGCACTTATTCTGGGACCACATCTGAGTGCCTGATCATTTTGCCTGATTTTTTCCATTTGATTTACAAGAGGAGAGTGGTGAAGTTGGACTGGGACACATCAGACTGCAAATTACACCAGACTTTGAGGTCTCACTGGTTGGCTCTCCAGGGTTTATCTGAACTAAGTGCATGTTGGGTTTGCTCAATGGAACCTTCTCCTAAATGTAGTTTCTCACTGGGTTCCTGGTGTGTCCATATTGGTGTGAATAAGAGATACCTTCTGGTTCAGTGAAGATACAAGTTTGCCTGCAAAGTTACTCAGTCAACCTCTCCAACGTTTACTTTCTGCTTTAAAGTGAACTGGAGGACTTTTTGGACTTTGTTATGTCAGAACCACCGAACTCACCTGCAGATTTCCTGAAATCTGAGATCCCAAGTGATGCTTTGTCTAGAGATCAACCCTTGAATATCCTGAAAATAAGTTAATAAAAGCAAACTTTCATCCAGCAGGGACAAAAAGTGAAATCAGATTCACAAATACAAACTAGAAAAGTGATCATACTGCCTTCCTTATTTAAGTCATAACAAATACCAAACTCTGTATATTCCATCTCCTTAAAAAAGGATCGATGGCACTATCCTTTGTCACACAGGTGGTGGTGTGCAGTGGGGTAACACAGAGATCAGCCTTCCTTTCCTGTTTTGGATCCTCAGCTATCCCAGATCACCAGCTAGGTGACAGGTACCTGCCCTTAGCATCTCTCACTGTTAAAAACAAAGAAGCAGCAGCTTTAAAATTTTGTGAAAAGACATCTTATGGCTGTCTCTATCAAAACAGATCCAGAATTTTAACCTGTAGTTTTTATCACTTTACACAGTTGAGCCATTTGTTTTCTTAAACTGCTCTGACCACCTCTTTGGGCAAGACCAGGTAATCCAAAGCTTTCAACTAATGACGGACACTACAGAGAATAAAAGAGAGACAGCATGGACCATTTCAAAGAAAACCAATGCAAACTTAAAATATCCTTGGAAAGTGGGAAATAAGCTAGCACATGGGTACTTAGCACTTTACTTACTTTCCTTAAGGAAATACTAATAGCAATAAAAAACCCAAACCATCAGGAGCTCCAGGAAATAAAAAAACCCCACCTAAATCCTTAAAACAGTAAGGATCCTGGCTGATGCAGCTTGAAACATCAATTAGTTCCCCCCTTGACCTGTGTTTGATTGGCAGATATGCACATCCTGAACTCTGAAACCTCTCCTGCACCTTAATTGTGTGGCACTGCTCTCCATCCCAGTTCTGCTGCAGTGGGTTTCAGTGGCACTGGCACAAGCTGCTGACAGTCCCTGTACCTGCAAGCTGAGCCCATGCTGTGCCATGCACTAGTCAGATGTGCAGCTTACCAGTGTGTTACCGTGAGGAAAACCCTGTAATGTAGCAGCTTGGCAAGGGAATAATTTCCCTTTTATCTCTTATTAAAGGGGATCAGGTGTTTGCCCATGAGAACTGCACTCTAAGCTACACGATTCTTTTTTTTTTTCCTGGAATATGCCCATAAACTAGATATGTGTCTGTTTAAATAAGCATAAAATTATGAGTATCCTGCAGCAAAAATGAGACAGCAGCGTTCAGGAGTAATGTGGATAAAAAAGCTTACTCTTTTCCCCTTCCATGACTTTGGTGGTGAACTTTGAGCCTATGGAGAATTTTCAAGGACACAGAAGAAGGGTCCCTACAGCTGACAAAGCCCTTGTAGAACAAGCTTTTCAATATATTTGATTGAGAAGTAGCAATAGAAAAGCTGTGATCTGTATTTATGCTCACATGCAATCCTCAGTATGCTGGCAGCTCGCCGTGTTAAGGAGCAGCATCTCCCTCAGGTTTGCCATACACCCTCCACTTTTCCAGACAACACAGAGGACTTTACTGTTGTCTGAGTTGAGACCAAAGAGCTTTATTAGTTGCACTGACTGCAGGATTCTCATGTTCTTGAGCCGCCTTATTTTAAAGCCTTTCATTTCCCAAGACAGCTGCAAGGTGTCCCTTCAAGGATTTTGCTTTTTTGATTTATACTTTTATACACTCAAATCTCAATCGAGATATCCCAGCCTCATTCCATCCCTGACCTTACACTATCAAACTGGGCTGACCCTCCATCTCTCAGGACTGGGCTGGATTCCAGCCCAGGTTATGGAAGCACTGGGGCAGAGCTGCCAAGCAACCCATCAACCTAATCCCAGGGAGACGCTTCACCCAGAGCTGCTGCCGGCCACGCGAGCCTGCTCAACTCTCCACCCTTTGAACTTCTGACTCCAGCCTTGTTTTTAACCAAGGGTTCGTCCTGGGTTCACTTTGTTTTTCTGAGAAAATCCTGACCAAGCCGAGCACGGCGATCCCACAGATGGCATGGAAGTGGATGACATGGGGCTGAGAACTGCAGACAATACTGAGAATTGTCATCTTTCTGTTTTTTTTTTTAAAGCAGCAATTTCAGCTAGGAGTGAGCCTGTTGGCAGTGAGTTGGAGTTCCTGAGAGCCAAGGCACCTGCTTCTGGTCATTGTTCTCCATCTACCACACCTGTAAGCGTGAGGATATCCAGGTATTCGATAAGCCCCAACCTCAGCCAAGAAGATCCAGCCCGCAGAGCGGCAACACCCAGGGGTTGACACTTTTGTGTCACAAATCTGCAAGTGAAACACACCCAAATGAAATAAATACCTTCCCATTACATCATCACGCTTTTTTTAACTTTAAAAGAAAGAGAAAAAAGGAGATGCTTTACTGGAATCATCTTACTGTCAGAATCAGACTGGAAAAATGCAGCTGCTGCATAAACCTCTTGCCGAAAATCCTTTCACTGTCAGTAACCCCCTGTTCTGCACAATATATTTCTCTTAAATTAATCCCTTTAAAAAAAAAATCTGTAGAAGCAAGAGAAAAGAAGCTCTTATTCAGGAGAAACTGAGGCAATTTGAGCCAGTATAGGCTGGATTAGCTTCCAGCATGGAAGCCATTTAAATAAACCTCTAAACAGTCCTTAGTACTTGCTTAAATAATAAAGGGGGAAAAATAGAGGTTTTAAAGCTGGAGGTCTATAAAATCTCTATTCCTGTCCTATTCAAGAGCCACCCTTAGCTGCTGCTGATGAGAGCAAAATTGGGAGCAAATAATACTACCATCCTGCTTCCTCAATAATGCCTTTAAAACATATAAGTGCCAGTTGAATTAGCCTATTTATAAGACTTCTTTTTTCCCCCTGACTGTAAACTCCTAATGACTCTCCGTTACACAATGCAATTCCATATGACTCAAGCTTCCAGGGGTCTTGATCCCCTCTAGATAGTGTACCACAAAAGTGATTTATAAACTACAGCCTGAGAAAGTCACAGAGACTGAAGTGATTTGAGAAAATAGTTCAGGCTTGTAAGTGAATACAAGTGCTATGAATTCCAATGACAGAATAATACCCCCTCCCCAAATCTTTTTTTAGCTCATTTCATACAACAGAGAGAAAGGTAGTGTTGAAGGAAAGAGAGGAAAGGAATAAAAAGCCCAAAGGGGATAAGAAAATTGAGAGCTGTATGGTGAGGGCTAATCAGGCACACACGAAAGTAAGATTTTTATTTTTTTAGTATGAAAAAGTGTAATGAGAGCCTGTTTGCATTGCAGATCATATGTCTGAAACCGAGCAATTTTGAATGGGCACTCTGGCTGGAGGAGGCAGGGAAAGAGCTAACAAAAGCACAGACCACTGATAAGCTGAACTCAGATATCAGGTGTATCATTGGAGGAGAAAAATACATATTTGTCATCCTTCCTTCCCCACAAACACGGGGGCAGAAAACCTAGGTTTTTGTATTATCTTTTCTTGAGAAGGACTCTATATCTCAAAAGTTATTTTGGATTGAAGGGAGGGGGGGGAAACAAAGAATCCCAAAGCACGCAGTTCCTTCTCACGACACAGATTTTCCTATCCGAATTTCAAAAGGGGCTGTTATTTTGGAGTCTGTTCCCTTCCCCCTCCCCTTATCGCCTCTCCCTGTCTTTCATATTGAGGCGTTTGGTCTAAAGACAACCAAGGAGCTAAATATATATTAATTAGAACTCTTGAGGCTGCCATCAATGAGATACAATTATCCCAAACTGTTGCTATTACAGGCTCTGATAGCTTCATTTAAATTCCTGAATAAAACATGAAATATCTTTAATGAGAAATGAATATAGTTGTCAGGAGGGAGTAGTTGTGATATTGTTACTAGTTGAGATATAGAAGATGAAGACATAATATGAATACCTCTGACTTTATATAAAAATGATGGCTGTTAGCAAAAGACAGATACTCCTTCGGAGACTTCATTTGGGCGGAATATCAAAAAACATAGAAAATAGCAACACATCTCTTGCAAGGAAACTCTGCTATCCAAAAGGCAGCTGGGACTGCTGTCGTGCTGCAAACGATATCTGCTACAAGGTGTAACACTGGTCTAAAAAATTCTTTACTATTAAGGGGAATGTAAACAAATCATGTGAAGCCCAGTGAAATATTTCTTTTGTCTTGTTACTCGGTGGCTGACCAGGGGGTTCAGTGTGGAAAACTGCCACACACAACTACTCGCTCCCTTGTTTTTCTTATGTTTTTTTTTATTATTTTTAAGACAAATGCCAATGACGGAGCAGAGACATGGTTCTCTTCCCTTTCAAGGCAACTGAAAGGCACAAGGCCAGGCTAGCAAAGAGCAATTCTTTAAATCACACTGTCAGGGAGAGAGGAGCTGCAGCACCTCTTCATTCCTCCTCAGCTGCTTGATGGACTGCACCAGATGTACTAAAAATTCACCCCTGAGCTGCAGCCGAGGTTTCCTCACCTGCTGTTATTTTCCTGCATTTAATGACTCTCTCCTGCTTTCGTGTATTTGTCCCTTTTTTTCCTTAAAGTGAGATCTCCTGCACATTTTTAGACTTTTCATCCAGGAGAATTTCTGAAATAGCTTATAGGGAAGGGGCAGCTCTTACTCCACCACTGGAGTCCCTCACTTTCCTGGTTCCAGCCGATAACTCTGGCATCACTCCTGGAAAACAGTGGATTCCAGGGTGGAGCATAGCAGCTATTTAACAGCATGTACCATCACTTACACTTCAGTGTAGGTCGCAAAGTGGAGATGATTACCATACTAATTGAAAGGGCATGGGAAACATTAAGGAAGCAGAACATAATTATCCAAACTGGAAATTGCCAGGTCGTTCCCATTCTTGAAGGATCCTCTAGTGACCACAGAGAATGGTCAGGACCTCAATTTAAAGTCTCAGCACAAGTTTGTATCAAGCTTTTTTACATTAAATCAATTAATATGTATGTCCTGACTATTATTTTTGAGATACTTGTGTAGTGTCTCCATTTCTTCTCCAAGCATTGGTGTTGCCTATATTCTCTAGACAGAGACAGAAAATTATCTCAGGGATACAATTCAATTTCTCTTAATCAACACCTCTTTGCTTCATCGAGTAAAACATATTTAATCCATTTAGAGTTAGTTGTCAAGGAACACACACTCTAATTAATATTTTCCTGAAGATATTTATACATGACAGTATAATAAATTAAACAACGAAAGTAAAGCATTGAAGAGGTCCTAAGTGCCTCTGTCAGACTGGACCAGAAGGGAGACCTCCATGGATTCTGTTTCTCTTCCACACAAGGTAAGACCTTATAAGAAGTAAAGGAAATTCATACATCTAATATATATAGGGCTGTCTAAGTATGCTGCAGTCATGGCAATGAATTGCTGTGCCTCAAAACTCACCCTTCCAGAAATGGATCAACACTTACTGGCATGTTCCTAGGACGAGAGAAGAGTTGCCCAAAGTATTGCAAAGCTTATGCTGTCCTTACATGTGCCATATTTGTGATCTTGAAGGCTCACCACCTGAAATATATGTATTAATACCCCACAATATATATGAAAATGGTTATAATTCAACCCTCCAAAACTGGCCACAAAATACCTTGGAAATAGAGATGTGCAGTCACAAGAGTACAACACAACCTCAACTGCAACACAACCAAGAGTAAAATACAAATACCTGAATGTCAACCTGAATATTTATGCCACATTCACATGTGTTAGATTTATATGAATAATAACCATTCCTGGGATCAAAAGCCAGCTTTAAGGTGAAATATTGCAACCCAAAAGCAAATAGGATGTATTAACAAGTGAGTCCTTTTCCTTTATAGCAAATTTGGGATCCCCTTGAGATAGTCAAACTTGCTGAAGCAAACACTCACCCCTGACTGCATAAGTCATCCCTAAGGAACAGAATTAAGGGCCTCAGAGCCTGACACCGTGAACATCAAGTGCAATTTACAGCCCTAGAATCAATGGAACCAGAGCGATATCCAATTATACTCATTTTATTTATGTAGTTTATTTCCTCCAAAAATTAATTTTATGTTCCAAAAAATTGCTGGATTAATAGCCCTAGTAACTGAGCCCATCTATCAACACAAAATACAGAAGGCAAACAGTGACTCTGCAGATTTTACTGTTTGTTTTAAAGCAGGACTCAGCCAGAGCATGTTTGGAGAGTGACAAGAACCTCCAGAGACCCGTTCAATATTTTTACCCTTTTCTGAGATGACATCTACAGTGTCAGCCAGCTATGACCAGCTGCAGTGGTGTTATTTCTGGTGGGAACAGGCGTTTTTTCCAGGAGGCAGCTGACAGCAATGACTTTTTGACTGGCCCCTTCCAGTTGCTCAAATCTTAAACTGTAGTTAAATGGCAGAAAAAAGGAATAAAAAAATTAGTGTTACCCAAAAGATGGATGTTTACTTCAAAATCACAAGTTGTTTTTTCCCCTTCTCTAGATTTAACCAAAACTCTCCTTTTTTTCCTCATCCCAGCACTGCTATGTTTAGACACTGGCAGCTTTTGGCCATATTCCTGCTATAACCTGGGCAAGACAGGGAAGTTTTCTGGGAGAAAGAAACATGAAAATGAGAAAGAAAAGAGGAGCCAGAGAAGCCAGGCTGTGGCACCATGATCTCAAGGGTGGTGACAGATATAAAAGCTAAGGTACACGAGCTGTACGCACAGTAACAAATCTGAGAGTTTACATTGGGTGTGGTGACAATAATTAGTGTGTGCCATTTGTACCAAAATCTTGGCCTTAGGTCTCCTCCAAACTCAAAATTCCCCTTCTATTTCCACTCCCATTGCATCCTCTCCCAGATTCACCCCTCGTTCCCGGGGTTCACTGGCACCAGTGGGAGGGGGCAGAGCACCCAGGGAGTGCTCAGATAAGACACCCACGTTTGGCATCATCTCAGCAAGATGTTGGTTTTCCTCTCTTTTCTTCCGTTGTTCTCTTAATTCTTAAAGTAAAATCCCTTTTGACTGAAGGTACCTGTTTGTTCCTATATCCTGAGAAGCCTAACAACAAAGCACTTGGAATTACTTATTGTTATGGCTTGGGGACAAGATTACATCTCTAAGTTTATAAAGCAGCGGCTACATTTGCCACTAAATACAAATGATTTTAATAATCAGCATTATATTTGCTTCCTTCAGCAGGGTGCCTTGTCATTACTTTAACGATAATAATACTTGCTTTTCATTTGCTAAGTGTTATTATGATTATTATTCAGAAGCTTTACTATAATTAACTAACTGAGCCTCACAACACCCCTGTGAGTCAGGTAAAGAATTATGACTCCTTGCTTTTTTACCTGGAATTGTGGCAACGGGGAAGCTGAGGATTGGAACACAGAGGAGGCTTGGATTAAAACCAGCAGTTCTTACCTCAAAATCCCATATACAACCCACACCTTGAATTCCCTGCCTGCAGCTCACCATCTAGTGCTGCTGTCAATTCAAATTCTCCAAGATGACATTTTGGAGAGGCAAGAAAAAACAGAAGGAGAAGGAAGAAGAGGCATGGCAATCCCTAACAACACTGAGACACTTTGCTCTCTGCAGCTTAACAACCTCCTCTGGCAGCTCCCGCTCCCGGCTGGTGTCAGTTCCCAAATCCTGAACACTCATGTTCAGTGAGTGCATTACACACATCTGTATCTATACAGGTGACAGCTTCTGTCTATAATAGCCACCTGTGAGACCAGGGGAGGGGCATTAAAAATTAAAGAACTGCAGAGTAGATTGGAAGCCAATCTTGGGTTTTATAGACAGGGAAGCGTTTGACAGGTGGTCTCTGCAAAAGAAGTGGCCTTAGAGACACATTTCTCTTGATTTTATTTTTTAATTAACTTTTATTCTCAGTATTATCATGTCCTCCCCACACACATGCACTTCCTTCCCTCCTCTTTTTCAGCCTGGGATGCTGATTAACTCACCAGACTCTCACCACAGCGCAATTATAGGTACCTTCAGTGTTGAAATCCAGCAGGAATGTTTTAAATATCTTTTCCTCTATCCACATCCTAATGCTATCCATCCACCCAACAAGCCCAAAGACCTTGACAACCACACATAGTCAAACTGCAGTGCTTATCACCAAATTAAGGCAAGTGGCTTATCCTGTAACTCTCTATAGTGACTGTCCAGCAAAGCCTGTAATTACAGGGCTGCTGGTGATGAGCAATCCAAGCCCTGGGTCAAGCATGTGCCTGTCAAGCTCTTCCACATGTGCCATTCAGACCCTTCCTGTTTGGGTTTCATGTGCTGGTTTTGCACCTCTCGCCTCACATAAAGCCAGATGACCTCAGCGAGACCAGAAGGGCCATCTCCATCACTGTCTGCAGTGTAGACTTCACCTCCTGCCATAAAAACGCTTCCTCACCTTCCCTCCCGCTCACCCCTCGCATTCCCGCTTTCAAGTTAATTGGAATAACACATCTGCAGCCAAACAACAGAACCCAGTGCATCCCCTCCAGGCCCCCCCTGCCCTCTCCACCGCCCCAATCCCGCTTTGCTTCATTGACTCCTCCAAACCCACCGCATTTCGACGGGAGCACTTAACCTTCTGCAGAATATCTTTATGCTCCATTTTCCTTTCCATTAGGAAGGAGATGAAAGCAAGTAGAGGATGCTTTTGTACAGCTGCTGCCAGCAGATGTGCTCTCCCAAGCCTATGTGTGTTTTAGGCATAGGATTGCATACTTTGAGATGTGAGGGGTTTTGGTGCGGAAGGGATGTTTGGAGGAAGCTTATACAATGCTGACTTTAAGCCAAATGCAATGATTTACATCCAAATCAGAGTAATTTGTACATGTGCTCTCCTTCATGTTCTTACTAGAGACTCTGCTAACCAATAGTGCTTCACTTGCTGTATTTTGAGTTTGATTTTCCAATTTCTCTCTAACTGTATAAAGTCAAGACTCAAACTGAGACTAACCATAAGCCTCTATCAGCTGAGGAAAAGATCTGTTATGAACCTGCTAAGCTTTACTGTGGTATTCACTTCTTTACTTCCAAATTGAAAATAATTTCTGGGGTTTTCTTCATAAAAATTAATTTTTGGCAACAATGGCAATATTTTTTTTAACCCACGTTCTAATTTTTAGAAAGATAAAAACAATTATTAGGAGCTTCTACACTGACAGCAAAATATCCTGCCCAAGTGACTGATGAGCACTAGTAACTTTCTGTTCATGTGTGCTCCTGAAAGACCCTGTTGCATCCCACTGAGAACCAGTTCTGAGTCAAAGCCTGGGAATTGCCAAATGCAGGAAAACTGGCTCTAATAAAACTGTCTAGATTGTGTCCTCCCAGGAGTCATTTCACCCACAAAGATGCAAGCACATCTGGGGTAGGCAGCAGCTGAGTATAAGTATAATACAGAGGGAAATTATGAGTCTTTTCTGCACCTGAACTGCCGGATGTATTTTAGGTAGGAAGATCCTGTTTGGAAGCTGATCAGTCCCATGTCTACTCTTGCTTATTTGCCATGCTTTAAAGCATGCCTGGTCGTGACCTCTCTTTTCCATCTCAGGTTGGAGGAAGGAGGATGGTGTGGGGATGGGCAGGGGTGAGCTCAGGATTTAAGTTTCCCCAGTTCAGCCCTTTGCTGTACACAGTATTTGTGTATGTCTGGGGGCAAGTCAGTTAAACTCGATTTCCCATCTCTAAACTCACAGTATTATTGCATGCAAACACTGCTGGGGCAGCGAGGAACAGAAAGGAGCCGAGTCACCAGAGCAGCAGCAAACACCATTGTGATAATGGACTGGAAGGAAAGTGTCTCCCGTTCCCTGATACCCAACCCAAGCCAGCTTGAGGTGGTGGTGATGAAGCTGTAGAATACCAGGCTTTGGGAAGGGCATATTCTGGTTTTAGATTTCAGGCAGAAGCTGTCCTGCAGCAGGGCATGGGGGGACTGCAGCAAGCAGGGCAGTCAGAGACTCCTCAAAAACCGCTTTGGTGGCTTGCCCAGCTCCAACAACAATCACTCTTCCCTCCTTGGTGCCATCAGGACCAAATCAAAGCTACATGAATCTCTGTCATTCTGTCCCTTCCCTTATTGCACCAGAGGCTCAGAGAGCCTGGCTCTGCCTTACCAGTCTCATTGTATTAGCTTGATAAACCATCCATTTACCTATAATTCAACAGACTGTAAAAATCCTTGTGGCTATTGCACAATAAGGAAAATAAATAATAATACGCCTTAACAAGCATCAGTCGAAATAACTAGGATTTGATGGAAGCGGCGATAAACAGCAGATTTACTTTCCCGGGAATGCAGACAAACTAATCAGATTTAGTTGGCAGCTATGAAAACACAACTGATGGGAGGCTCAGCGCCGGCTCGCACAATCCCCTCCGTCCCTGCGAACACAGAGGGGCATGAAAGGAATGGACATTAAAAAGATATCGTATCCTCATGTCCCTGTGCTGGATGCAATGCCCTGGCACGCTGACAGCTGGCTGGCAGCTTTCCATCCCTGGGAAGGGGGATACTGGTCTGCACAGCCCAGACAGCAGTTTAACCCCAGGGTCAGAGGCCAGTCAGGCGTTATCTACCGACTGGGTGCATTTCCTCCGCATCTGTGGCTTCAATATTCCCGAAAAAGACACTGGCAGGAGGATGAAAGCTAATGGGAGCTCCTCTGGTATTTAGAAATTTAAAGGCCTACATTCATTTTTAATGACCTTGGAAACCCACTTAAAAAAAAAATAAATAAATACCTAAAAACAAACAAACAAACAGTCAAAAGCAATTTATGTTTTGTGAGAGGAAGAAAATTACTCCCAGCCTGCCTTCCTTACCTGATTTTTCAGGACTTCTAGCTGTTGGACAAGAGGACAAGTGCTGTGTGCTTTGCTAACTAAAACGTAATTTTCAGGATAACATTCTGACTATGAGATGAATTGCACAGTTGTGCCTTGCATGTACACCATTAAGCTTTTATTGCACAGGATGAAAATAATTCCTACCTTAGCAAGGTAAAAACCATCATTATCTCCTCCCTGTTCTTCTGCACAGGTAGAGTTTGACAGACCCTTGACAGTCCACATGAGGCATAGGACCAGTTTTTGAGCTAAGCACTTATTTGGTGCATCCCTGCGATGTTTTAAAGCCACTATTGTTTTCCAGCTGTCTTGGAGGTGCCAGTGCTGTATAAATTGGAGCAGCCCCTAAATCTGATCACATTTATGGTGCCTGCAAAAGCAACAGGGAGCTGCCAGGCAGGCAGACGGGGTCCTTGATTGTGTCCCATCTGCCAGAAGCCAGCATGGAGAGGGCAGAGATGTCCTTAGAGCCCTCCTGCTCTGCCAGCAACGTTCTGCTGGTGGGTGTCCCAGGTACCAGCCCTCCCACCACGGTGGCAGCTTTGTGGCACCAAGGACTACCAAGCAGCTGCTGATGCTGCCACAGACCACAGGGCCAAGGTCTGTCAAGAGAGATAAAACAAAGCCCTTTGCCATTACCCAGGTGGAGTTGAGCTCCTTTTATTGATTACGCTACAGCATTAGTTCCAGAGGAATGCAGCTGTGGATGGAGCCAAGATGACTGTCTCCAGTGGACGACACTCCAATGGTTTTAGGTGTACTGCAATTTAATCTTTTTTCTTTTGTTATCTTTTAAGATGATGAAATCCAAACACTACCTGATTGGGCACAATTAATGGACCAAATAGCTTTTCCCATGTGCTCAGCTGATTATTATACACACCTCACCACAAAAATAGTGACCAGAACACACGTCAGAAGAAGCTTTTTGCCAATTCTTATGAGTCACTGATATTTACTGTCTCCTTCCCAGCCGTATCACAAAACCATCTCTACGATTAATATCTTTACTGGCATCCTCTGTAGAGTGGTAGCCAACACCACCCTAGCCTCTGCTTTTAAAGGCGACAGAGATGGATGAGGTCATTTTCCCATCCCTCATGTCATTTCCCTCCCTGTCTACAAGGGTGCTCCTTAGGAGAATATCCTAATGGAGGGTTTGTCTAGACTAGCCTTTAATTGACTCTAGCAAGAGGACTTCCTCCATTTCTCCAGGGAGATCATTCCACCACTCGACAGACCTCACTGCCAGGAAATGCTTCCTGATATTCACCCTACCAACTCCTTCCTCAGTGTTACCCCTGGAGCTGTGCTTAGATAATGTTTTGTACAACCAGAGCTGTAGATCCCACCCATCTCACCAGGGTAGTCACACGTGGATCGCACTTCCAGCAGGCCTGATAACTTCTGCTTGTCAACTTTTTTCCTTTCAAAGCCCTAGATCAACATAATTATTTTAATTTTCTTCCCTGGCTGCACATTAATTTGATTAGTTTATGGAAAGGGTTTTTAATAGCAGCGGCAGAGGAAATACCACCTCTTGGGTAGCCATTATAAACAGTCACATATTTTTAATTTACTACAGGGACAAAAAGGTGCTTATGTGTATTCTTCAACAAATTCCAAATTCAGAATACAGAAGAATGACTTTTCCAAATGATTGTTTAAAAAGAAATCAGTTTAGATTAATTTACTGTTAGAGCAACCATATAAATAGTGAACTTATTAATAAGGTAGTAATAGATATATTAATAATGAGTAAATCAATTGTTATGGGCTGTTCAATACTGTGCTTATGAGCCAGGTTTATATTCATCTACACTACTAGAACGGATGAGCTTTAAATAATCTATAACATGTTATTCATGACTTGAGTGTTCTTCTCTATTAATAATTTACTAACAGTTTATAAACTATTCATAATTGCATTCTTCATATCAAAATATGATCTTTGATCTAAAAGTGAATTATAACTTAGGACAGTCTCCACTGGCCTGACCTGATCACACACAGGGAACCACCCTGGAGCTGCTGAAGCACCACCTGAACAATTCCCACTGTCCCCACAATTTGCTTCAACTCATGTAGTGGCTCTTAGGAAACCTGATAGGCAACACAAATTTGATTTGTAATTTTGCAAAACTCAGTGGCAAAAGATGCTTAGAGCATGGCTAATGCTCTCATTGCATTTGCAAATCCCTTTTCGTCTGCTGATTTGGAAACACATGAGGAAGACAGGCTAAGAGGGGGTCACCTAGACTATCATGCAGGTGTTATTACTATTATCATTATTATTTTCACCATGATCATGGGATTTTATTCATCTTACCAGTTCTGTCAAGGCACAGGAACAAGCCCTGCTCTGCTTGAAGCACAAGTCATGCAGAAAATGGCTGAAGAGATGCCAAGAAGAAATGGAGTATTAAGATTTTGTCAACAAGCAACAAGCAAAGGTCAACAACCAAAGCTCTGGCTTCCTCAAACTGAAATTGTCACATCTCTACTCTTCCAAAGATTCACCAAGTCCTGGAAAGAGATGTCAAAGCCTTGGGAAAAGGTAATCCAATAAGTGCAACAAAAGAAAAATCAATCTGGCTTGTTGGTCAGTCAGGGAATTCCTAGACTGTGTTAGAAGAGGTGGTTTTGATATAAAGCTATCAATGCTCAAAGCTTTGATAAAAATTTGGGGAAATATTTCATCTAGTTCTGGTATTTAAGAACAGACACCTTACTGCAACAAGTGCAGTGTAGGGTATAAATATTTGACAGGAAAGCACTGGCTCCCTCATGAAGAGGTTAAAGGACTTCATCTTATTTAAACACCTAAAGATTAAAAAGAGGTTATGATGACACTTCTGAAATGCATTCAGGGTTCAGGATGGTGAGACCAGGGGAAGAGTAAAGAAAGATTATGTAATTTGAAGGACACTCTTTGAACTAGATCAGTTAATTACAAATCGGCCATGCATAATCTCACCATGAAAATAAAACAACACAAGTATTTATTATTTGAGTATCTGTTATCATTTTCTAAAGTTAAACAGAAGGAAATCTGAACTGAAATTGATAAGCCTTTGAAAGGGGCTGTATTGCCAAGGAGACATGAATCCTGCATGTCAGTATAACCCCAAAGGACTGAAAGGAGACTGGATTCTTCTTTATTTGCATTGTATTTATCTTATGCATCAGGTTTCTGTGGTTACTTCTGGAGAGCAAAAAGGATTTATCCCCCCCTCACCCTTTTTGTCTTCTGACAGGCCTGTGGGGTTTGTCTGAGTCCAGTTTGTACCTTTACTTGAGCACAAATTGCTGATCAGCCATCATAATGAACAGGATGTAGAAAGATGCAGTGATATACTTACAGATCCACATGTCCCCAGCTTAGATGGAGGCTAGAACTGATGGATGAACTCTTGAGAGAGGAATAAAGTTTGCTGAATATACCTAGATGACATAAACATGCTTTATTTCTTTAGATAACTCAATAGTGCAATATATGAGTGATGGGGCAAAATAGAAAATGGAAAGAAAATTCTTCTGGGTATTTGTAGTACCTAGATTTGATTTTGAACTCAATCCCCACATGCTTGCTAGATGGTCTGTCTTAGTTTGTGTCTGAATGACCTTTGAAGGCTTGAATATCCTGGACCCTTCAGAATCAAGTTTGGGGCTGCAGTCCTCCCTCTCTTGAGGAAAAATAATTTCAGAAAGAGCTGGAACAAAAGAAAGACTTGTTATGGCTTGTAGATTGGGTGATTTATCCAGTTTGGAAACAGCGACAAAAGCGCTATCTCCTGTTTTCCCAGAATAAGTCTGAATGGTGGAGAAAATTAGCCAACTTTCTTCAATTTTTTTTCCCCTTAATTATTATTATTGCCAGCTCAGCCCCATCATTCGACTACACTTAGGAGATTAATTTTTTTTTTTTATCCTGCAAAGTACTTTCTAACAATACTTATTAATTTTGCCGGAGGAGTGGCCCAAGTAACTGGAGTATTCTCCTGTTCTGTCCTCCCACACACAACTCAATCTTCCCCCATGCTCGTGGAGGAACAGCAGCCTCCTCTTTCATGCGTCTGTGCTATAAGTGGAAAGAGGATTTGACTTAAAGGCACACTGACAACTGGTTTAAAATCTTGAGTTAATTTGGTGTCAAAGTAAATTTTTTATAAAATTTCGGGGTTTCTTTAGAGTGACAAGAGAGTGAAAGATCTGTTAAATCAAAAGAGAATTAATTATTCCCATCCATTACTGAAAATACAAACCCAACCAGGTTGCGTTAGAGCAAATGAAATTGATTTTAAACAAAACTGAACCTGACCATTTGTGTTGCATCACCTGCTCTGTAGCACCGACAGCCACACTTCTCCAAGGCAGGCTGGCTCTCCAAACTTCACTCCTTGTTCAACAGAATCAAGTATTAATCAGGCCACTTTTAGAGAGAGCTGAACAATAATCCTTTGTTTTCTGAGTTTGCTCAGACTGTCTCAGCTGATTAAGACTGTTTCCCAACTGATCAGGAAGACATATGAGGGTGACAAGCTTTCGTCTTGCAGAGATCTTCATGTTTGAATTCTGTAAATTCTCATCTCTCTCTTACCAATCCTGTTTCTCCATTTAAGCAGACACAAACCCAAACAATGAACCTGAAATTAAAGAACTGAACAGAGAACTCTAACTTTTCTCTTCCCCAAAGCCTTTCTAAATATTTCTGGCATGTTTTTCTTAATCTGCCACTTGATGTTATTCCTTCCCTGCTAAAAGATATTAGGATACAGGTTTTGTTGTTGTCTGTTTTTCATGAAAAACATACTATTAGATCCATTTGCAGAGAAAAACAACACAGCAGTAAAGGCAGGGTAGGGAGCTTCTAAATGCTGATGACAGCTGAGGCATATTAACCAGCTATGAATATGCTGCTCTACTCTCTGGCTTTGAAATCATTCCTAACAGGCTTCAAACCTGCTCTCCTACAGCCTGTAACATAGACAGAGAGGTGCAGAGGAACGTAATTAACTCCTCCTCAGCTCTCCCTTACCTCTGTAGCTGCATAAGGAACGATGGCGTGAGACTGATTCGGTTATTCTGTTAAAAACAAAAAAAGATGGTGAAATGAAATCTTTCCTGGCATGTGTTTTCAGCCCCGGAGTGCCTCTTCAGAGCACACAGAGGCACAAGTCCTTCTCAGAGGATGCTGTGGGGTGGCCAAGGCAGCAGTGGGGGAAATGGAGGGGCACAAGCCAGCAGCAGCGTGGGGCACGTGGGACCCGAAGGACAAACCTCTGGCTTGGTAAGCCTACCAACACATTATCCATCTCTCCTCAGCCTCCTCCTGCATAAAAAGAGAGAGATGGTCAAGAGGTGCTATCCAAGGCCACAGAAAGAGCAGTCAGAGCAATTTAGAAGAGCTCTGAGGATGGCTTAGTTTATGCTCACTGCTGGCATAACACCAAATGATGGCCCTCGCATCAAAAGAGCACCAAGACATCTCGGAACCTGCATCAAGGCCAGGCTTGCCCCTGACAGAAGTGAGAGCCACGCTCCCCACCTGTGACACTACTCACAAGCAGATACAATCACTCCTGATAGGGTATTCTACAAAACATTTTCTGTCGGGTGCCAACACCTTTTTAAATATTAACCAGTGAGTTCTGCCGGCTGCCTCTCTGGAATTACTGTCTCTGACACTGGTGATCCCAGCGTGGCAGCAGAAATCAGCAGCCAAACCCTGGCTCTCAGTGAGCAGCTTGCAGATGTGGATTTTAATTAAAAATATTTAATTTTCAGCTCTGAGTTCCATTTGCTCTACCTGGCACTACAATTTCTGGTGCTCATCACACAGACCACTGCAGTGCTGCTCTGTGGAAAGCTCAAGCCTATGGCAGCTCCACCAAATGGCCCTGTTGTGCCCTATTCTGTTCAGCCATAACAACCAAAATAGAGCTGAAAAAAATGAAAATCATTTGTGTCTCAGAACTTACCTTATACTAGAGCAATTCCTTCAGAGATTAGCAATATGGAAAGAGCACCTTCCTAGTCCCACCAAGACACATCCCTGTAGAACCTCTTTATTGTTTTTCATCTGCAGAAGAGTGAAAACTCTAGGCATTGCTCACTTCTAGGGGAAAAAAAGTTAAATTTAAATTGGCACCTCAGGCTTGTATCACATCCACAACTATCTCCAAAGCCCACCTCATCCTGTGGCCATTTTAACTTGAGATGAGCTGCTGCATTCCCAGAGCTCCTTCAGCTTCCCAGGATGGACCTCACATAGTCCAGTGGGACCTTACATAGTTCCTTCATCGTCCTATTTTCCTCGCAAAAACAATGTTAAGGCAGTTGTTCAGTGAAAAGTTGCTGTTTCACTTCTTATTACTCATTACTTAATTTACCTTGTTGCGAGTTATTTAGTGAGTAGGTTTAACTTTATATAAATTTTCACTAGTAGGTTTCTACATCTGCAGATATATACTTAATGAATCCTTAAACATGGTGGAACAGGCTTTAGTGCAGGTCCTACTCATATAAAAGGTTCTACCTTTGTCCTCTGATTGCCCCCTGCAAAACAACATACAGAGCATTCTTCCATAGATAAGCACTTATTCAGAATTCAACAGGGAATTTTCAGCATTTTGAAAGTTCTACATTATGGCTGATAAATATCTGAAAACCTACTTTGAATTTACTGTTTAGGTCCCAGGTTTTAGGGAATGTGGAAGCATGTGGAAAAAACAGGGCAGAAAGCAAGAAAACAACCGCAGGCCAAATAAGCTTCCCTATATTAAATATCCAAATCACTGGATTTTGAGGTGTTGCTAATTATTATGAATTTTGATTATGGAAAATATTTTGAAATGTTATTGCAGTTTTTATGAGCTGTGTTACCTCCAATTAAGAGGTTCATAAGAGAAGTAAGGGATCCTACACCCTCTAAAGAAACTCCTGTCAAAGGGCATGTACAAGTCGGTGACTGCAGTGCCAGTGAGATCTCATCCCCAGAGAAAGACTTCGTGAACTGTTTGGGGGAAGGACAGTACATGGTTGTATGGCACCTGATGCAAGGGAGGCATGACATATGACCCTTACTGCAAAGGGAAAAATAAACATCAACAAGACAGATTGAAGAACACATCAGAAACAGTAAAAATAAAGTTAAAAATAATCACTGATAACATTTAGCCCGGAGTGTTTTTCGCTTTGTTATTCTATATTGACAATCCCACCTACAAACGGGTCTCTAAGACTTTTTGACTTGTAGTCAGCCTGGTTTGCTCTGCAGACCCCAATGTATCCATTGTCACCCATGGGAGGGCCCCAGGGCCTTTGCTATGCTGCATCTTTGGGGATGGATCAAATGGCTCCCAGACGAGAACAGAACCAGACATTTTCCAACCAAATACCTCTCAGGTCACTGAGCAATGCTCTGGTGGCTCTGCCTCGCCAGTAAATGCCCACGCTGAGGCACGTCAATGAGTAGCTTTGCCCGAGGAACCTTCCTGCCTTCTCCAGGCTTTCTGTGCTGATGGCAGGAGGGATGTGTGCCCCTGCTTCGGCCAGCGAGCTGGCAGAAACCACTGACACGGGCTGGGCGTGTGCTGAGATCCCAGTCTGCGAACTAGGACACTGGCAGCACACACAGAGGTTTTGATCCACCTGAACCACTGCTGAGGAAGTTAGAGAGGGTGCAGCTGACTCAGGGAGAGCAAAGGAGGAGGAGAAAATTCCCTTAATTGTCACAGCTCCACAGTCACTGCTGATGAGCACTACCAGGGCATGAGCACAAGACTGAACAAGTTTCAAACTGGGCTTGGGGGTGAATTTCATCAGCCTGTTGCTGCTCTGAAGTCCCAGGCACCAGAGCCCCTGTGCCAAATGCTGTAAAGCCAAAACAAAGCCCAGTCCCTGATTACAACAACGTACAGCCTTGGAACATGCAATTATTCACTCAGATGAAGCTTTATGTCAAGAGCTACTGCTTTACAAGACAATTGGGTACTGCTGCAGATGACTGCCACAGCAAGGACATTTAGGAAATCTCTCAAAATCACCCTGTGAGTGCTGCCATAGGATCCAGAGCACAGCTGCTTCATCACTCTGTTCCAGGCTGTCATGTTGAAGGATAGCAAAATAATGTCAGGTAGTTTGTTTCTACTCCATGGAAATGAGCTGTGTTACCTCTGCAGGGGGACAAATCCCTTCTATAGCTAAACCAGCCGGGTTTTACAGGACACCAAACCCTCATCCCCAGCCATCTCCTGTGACAGGCTGGACACTGGAAATTATGCCATATCCCATGTGCCACACTACAGCATCCCAGGAACCCTCTGACTACCGCTGCTGGCTTTTCTTTCCTTGTGGCTTGAAGAGTCCACCAACAGTGATGGATTGGGTGGACAAAGCTTGTTGAAGGACACTTTGGATGTCAGACAGCTTTCTTATCCCTTCTAAGTAGCTCCAGGACAGGAACAAAGATGAACTGCCCAAGTCCCTCTACATGAAAGTCTCCAGGCTGATTTTCAAAGCTCCTTGAAGCAGTTAAAGAGAACTACACTGAGGTGTCAGACATAGGAAAACATTTCAGAGCAAGAACATTCCCTTCCCTCTTCATCTCTTGCCTGCGTCATCACAGCCAATGGTTTCAACATCTCTCCTTCCTCACCACCCATGGCATGAGGAACAGACCATGTACCCAGCAAACCCAGAAAAGGGCACCTCCTGTCCAAATCCAAGCAGTTTCTCCTTCCCCAGCCAGAAATGGCCTGAGTTTATGGTAATGATGTTCTGCATGAACTTGTTCTCCAAACAAGGACCAGCTTGTCATCAGACAGAAATGGAAAAGGGTCAACCTTTCCTGCCCCTTCTGCATATAACAATTCCTCCTTTCAGGGGGGAATGGCTTGAAAGCTCCAGTTATCAAGGTCTGTTTTCCACAAAGAGTGACACCTCCAGACCCAGACTCCTCCTCTCCCTTTTTTAGGCTATGAACAAGTCCTTGGTGTTTTGGCCAGGCCACTTCTCCAATGCAGCTTCTGTCTTTAGGAAAAGAAAAGAAAAAAAAAGGGGAGGAGGGATTAAAAAAAGAAAAATCTGTGGGTTTTTTTGGAAAGTTCTGCAAATATTTTATGCCTCCTTTCTTTTTTCTTTCTATTTTTTATATTTTTTTCCCCTTCTTACATTCACACAAGCAAAGCAACAAGAGGGTCCTCTGATGAATGTGGCGGATCGCCATGGTTACGGTTCAGAGATGCAGCAAAAAGCAATTATGGTGGGACAGAGTAGAGAAAAAAAGAAACAAAAAAAAGAAGAGAGAAATGCACCTCTTTGTCAGAATTTCAGAACAGCTGTAATAACACTTCTGCACCCCAACCATTGCAAAGTAACTGAAATATTGTGGCATGCTAAATGCCAACGCATTAAATACCAGGATTTCAATGTCACATTATTTAAAAATACAGGAAGCATTAATTTCCAGCTGCACTTTCAGCTTGTTAAGTCATCTAGGGGGAATAGGGAAAAAGGAGCAAGTCCGTGGCACAGGGCCTCACATTTTGAGGTGTGAAATAAAACACTGTTCAGCGAGGCAGTGGAATGCACTTGTAACAGATTTAATCTGACAGCAGCTGCGGTTTCCTATTTAAGCTTTGTGTGATTTATTTTTCCCCTTGGTGTTGGAGCTCCTGGAAGAGATGGCAATGCTCTCCTGACCTTTCCCAGTCGGAGGGTCTCAGAAATCTTTACCCCCATGCACCCAGTGTTGCTGCCTGTGATGAGCAAGAGAGGTGGGCTCTCCCTGTCCTCACATAGTGGGTGAGACTTACTCAGGTCAGATCTACCAAGGGTCACAGGTGGTTTGTCTTGGTTTGGGCTTCTGCAATGACTGGAAGAAGCAGGAAATTCTCCTTTTACATGCTATTGTTTTAAGATTATATTGAAAATAAAAGCTGCATGTCACAGGTTGGGATTACCTTGTGTCCCTAACCTTTATCTCTCTGCAGCCAACAAAAGCTAACACCTCTACTCTCTCTCTTACTTGTACTTTATCTTGGTGGTTTCCATTATTGGTCTTACAGACCTATATTTGGTGATAGCAGAAGCATAAAATATTTCCCTTCCTTTTCATACCTGTTGCATACTGCAGCCTCCAGCTGTGTTCTTGTCTTCCTGGCTATGGATCATACCAGAGATGAGATCCTGCTGAATTTTAGACCATGGAAAGAGGCATAAGGTGAGAAATTACTAAAATAGATCTGTCTCCCATCCTGTTCACCAAGAGGTTCTGCAAATTGTAGTGCCAAAGGGTAGAGGGAATCACGAAAGGGACAAATGGTGCTGTGTTTGGTACACTTCAGGTGCAACAAAAACAAAGGATGGACAGAGTAATACAACAGTGAATAGGCAAAACAGCCCAAACAGGACAAAGACTAAACACTTCACAGGTTATTTACCTCTTTTCTGAATATTTCCCTCCAGTTGTGTTTCCCGTCTCTTCACAGAAAAGAGCTGTCAGGTTACACATCCCAACTCCAGCTTTCCTCCATCTGATCACAAGAGCAAACTTCTCCATCCATCCAGCACTGACCCATCAAAGGACTGAGACACAAACTAGGTTTCCCCATCATAGCAGAGGTCCACTGTTCCTCTCTTCTTCTTTCTACATTATGCCCAGCAAAACTGAAGCTCTGGACTTGCTTCTACACAAAAGAAATCTGAGAAAAACCTGTGCATGAGAAGAAGACACTAAATTTGAAGGAAAATGAAGTATTGCCAAGTCTTGCGGTTATATATCACAAGTCTATTGATATTTTGACTTTTTAATTGCTTTTTATAGCACTGCCTTCTAAAATCAAAAATCATCATGAACCTCTTATGAGAACAGCAGAGAAATCATGAATAATAAAAAGAAGGGACTGCTAAAGGTTTAGCAGTGAGAGAGAGTCTAAAAAAAACCAGAGCTTGAAATCCTCTTTCTTTTTAAAAGCAGTTCATGATTTAGACAAACCTGTTGCAACTTCTGAACACTGGGATACATCAGGTTAGATAATGTACTTAGGAAGAACTGACTACTGGGATTTCAGAAAAAAATTGTCATAGGAGAAAAGCTCTGCAGAGTGACTCTGAGACCTCGTATTGCAGGTCATGCCTTTACTGACTTCTGCAACAGCAGAAGTCTCAAGGGCTAAACCAAACCCCCGAAATAAACTCTCCTCTAAATCCAACATTTGGATGCACAGGGAAGCTGTGGTGTCTCAGGGCACTCCTCTGCTAATGCATCTTCAAGGCTTTTGTTGTCTCAGCACTGGAAATGTAAATCTGAAAATAAACGTTAAAATTTACCTCCAGTTTAATTTTGTATTGAAAAAAAATTAACAGACAGCCTCAGTTGCCCTAGGCAACTTAAAAAAATGTGGTGTTTAAACATTTTGAAGCATTTTTCTATACTTAAAATTGAAAAGAAAAACAAAAGGCCACTGGAAACTCTTTTCCAATTAAATTCAGTTTTGGTCCAGAACCACTTCATTTGTTAAACTCTCAGAGGAATTATTAGCAATCCTCACCCCAGGAAGGTGGATTTAACCTTTCCCTTGACAATTCACACCTTTGGAGATTTGGTTTCCACTTAATTTTCTCCTATCTCTGAGCAGTTCCCAACTCAGAGGTAACCAGCCTAAGCAGTGGGGCAGGCTGGGTGTCTCTCACCCAGCCTGGGACTTTAAGAGTGTGGTACATGGGCAGCAAACATCAGAGCCAAAGCTGGTGGTGAGGTACCAAGCAGGAAGGATGGCAAGGCAGGTGAAACAAGCTCGGTTTCTACGTGAGGCTTCAGGTGCAAGCAGAGACTGTTTGCAAAAATGTGTTAAGTGATGAGAAAAGAAAAGGCTGGAAAAAAAAAAAAAAAGGCTGGAAGTATAAACTGTTTTAGGAGTTTCAAAATCCACTTCTCTTTCCAAGAGTGGCAAGACAACAAAAACTGGAAACCTGAAAAGTGAGCAATTTAGGAAGCTCTGGTTTTGAACATGGTGGTGCTTCTGTCCAGCCCCTGAACCAACCATGGAGCTCCAAGAGGGAAGGATCATTATGGGGCATGAACGCCAAGCTGCAGCCACAGACCCAGCCCTGCAAGCTGCTGAACTACCCCAAACCAGCCGGATCTAAAAGCACACAGAGCCATTTCTATCAAACACCCCGTGCCCAAATGGGGAACTCCCTAGAGATGGAAAGCAGATCAGAACAGCCAAAAGTGCCCCAACCCTCTGCAGCAGTGAGTGCCACTGCCAAGGCATCCTTTGTGCTATCTGCACTCTACATTTATATGAGAGAGAGATAAAAGAAGGAAATTTAAAACAAAGGTTTCATTGCTGATTGCTACTTTCTCATTGCTTTATTATTTGTTCTTTGCACATGTCAGATAAGTGGACTTGCAAATAGCCTTAATTAGAAATGCAGATTACACTGGGCCAGAATACAGTGGACACTTTCACTCCAGCAATCCTGCTGGGAAAACACATGACCAGTTTGCTAAGAAACAGACTGAAAGTCAAAGTTAGCTTCATTTTTAGGCTGTGCCCTGTTCATAATCCAGCAGCTGCGAATAATTCTTCATTCTTAAAGGATTTAATGGAAGATCTGTGTTACCAGTAGAAACTCCCCCTAAAAGAGATCTGCAGCTCCTTGTAGTGGTTTTATGTGCTGAGGTAGAATCAGACATGATCAGCCCTGAACTGGAGAGCAGCAACCAAAAAACCAGCATGTTGTCTCAGACCCAACAATAGGCTTCAATACTTGAAAGCTTGTCTCCCTGCCCACAACTGAGATTAGCGTGTCAAATAAAAGATACTATCTTTCCTCGCATCCCTTGGCTTACTTGTTTACTAACAGTCCTCCTAAGAGTGGGCCTTCTCCCTCTGAACGTGATGATGCATCTAAGTATGATTACATAAAAGCATGGCTACCAGTTCTTGGAACAAATGGCCATTTAAAATCCTACTGGTCATTTGATGTTTTGCAGGTGATTTTTTTGAGATTGGCCCATTGCTTCTTTCGATTTTAGCAATGCTTAAAATCCTCCATGTACTACTCAAGAGATATGACTTTTCCCAGCTGCTGCTTTGCAATTATTACCAAGTTCAGAAGCAAGCAAACATGGACAAAAGTAAGGGATGAAAACGAGATGCTTCATGTTGTCACACACACTTCATTGTACAGGGCACCCACCAGCAGGATAAAAGTTGCTCCAGTCAAAGTGAGGTCCACCTGCTTCCAGGGAGAAGATCTTGGCTGTTGCACTCCTGTGCAACCTGTGGAAGAGCTGTAAGGTGGGACCACAACACAGGGAAGTTCCAGCTTCAGCTGAAGACCAAATCTGGAAAAATAGCACTAATAAAGAGGCTGTAGAAATACATGTCTAAAAAAAAAAGGTTGCTTGGAATGACTAGCTATGGATGTGGATATGGGGGATATTTTTGCTTTTGTTAAGTGTTTATTAATCGTTGTGACCTTGTTCAGTGTTCACTGAAGAAATGTAAATATTTCACTAAAGGCAAAGATAAAAAGTATGCAACTGGTTTCAAATAAACCATTAAACATGAGAACCTGAAGGGAAATATGGATGTACACCCAAAAAATCTGTTGTGAAGATCAAGCCCATTCTCACAGACTCGCATGTATACTAGTAATGCTTTATGAGTTTGTGAGTGGCAAAAAAAATCAGTAATCTGCTCAAAAGGATGCTCATGGTTAGAGAAGGCCACAACTTGGTCCCTAGACATGTTACAGCTGTCTTGTGTGACCTGGGCTATCTGGTCAGATCCATTTCAGGAGGAGTTAACCCTGCTACATCTCCAACTCCTCAGACAGAGATTGCAGCCCACACTGATTTCTCATAGCAGAAGTGTAAATAATGATTTGATGTTCTCAAGTAAGGCTGAAATCCAGGTGAGAACTGGTATCCTGATTTTATCTAATTTGCACTGGAGCTGATGTAATTTTGCAGTCATGAATCAGAGTTTTAAGTGTAGTGGACTGAATTTCAGACCTGAACCTGGTCAATCACACCTTGTAAATGTGCCATTTAATGCAACAACTGTGAGAAGAATTGGCAGGTGGACAGAGGATATGAAGAGCATTAGCAAATTTTTAGAAAAAGAAAAGGTACAAGATTTTCAGCATGGAAAAGAGAGCTGAGAGAGAAAGCTCAAGGATCCAGAATGGCCTTCATGCTCCAAAATATATCTCCTTCCACAAGGCTTCAAAGGAGATTTCTGACTTTGAAACTTTCCCCATTTATTTATTATCTACATCTGCTTGTCCAGGGAGGTCTGTTGAGAGGATGTGCTTGGGGTTTGGAAAGGAAAGAACAGAGCAGGAGAAGGGAATGCAGTGAGCACTGGAAATGCACAGACACATCATTGAAATCCTGACCTTTCTGACAGCTCCCGGCTTCCCATCGGCATCGTGTCAGGGCCAGGACTATCATGTTTCAGCCTCTGCATCGCCTGCAGCAGAGTAGCAACTTCTTTCTAATCAGTGGATTCTTTTTTTTCATTGCATCAGGATGGCACCTGGGCAGATATTTTTAGAGGGGGGTACAAGCAGAGAAAGAGAACCTCAGCTGCAGAGCTGCTCAATTCCAGTTAAATGGAACTGGGCTTATTTATTATAACTCCATTTCAATCCAAAATCCACCTCAACTCAAGGAGCTCAACTGCTCCTTTCTGCTAATGCAAAAATTAAGGGGTTAAACATTTCTTCCCTTCAAGTCAATGAAAAAAATTATTTTTGCCTATGGTGGGAGTAAAATGCCATTAAAGTTTTCTAATACTGCTTCTAAGAAAAGGTTTGGGTGGGAAGGATAATTGTTGAGAATTTTTTTCTATGATATCTTACATTGACTTACTGTCAGAACTATTGCACTGTTACAAAATATTTTCCAAAGTCTTGCAATAAAACATAGCTGGAGATGTAAATAAAACATAACTAAGATTATGGCTTTCCAATTTAGAAATGGCAAGAAGGTCTCAGCACTTCAGAGCACTGTACAAATTTGTATCACAGTGCTTATTACCAGGTTATGAACTGATTTTATCCTTATAAGTATCTCAAATGTATATTCTCCACTAAATTTCACAAAGTATTAGGTCTAGGTGAGGGTTTTAAACAACACTTTTCAGATATTTGGATTCACTTAGGTTGCTTCAGTGGTGCTGATGCATCTTGGGTGTTTTATAGGGTCAATTTTACAGGGAGAGAATTTCATGTGAAGTAAGGAAATTTTAGACACTTGGAAAATATGAGCAGCCACAAGTTAACATCAGTGTCAGAAACATGACTTCAAAAATGTATTCAAGAAGCCAAAAATCTCCACAAGTCAGAGTCCAATGGAAATTACATGAAATGCAATGCAGTGGCTATGAACTCCTGAAGAACTTCTTTACCTCACAGTTTGTTTTGAACAAGACAAAAAAACCAATCAACAGAATATGTAGAAGAAAAGCCTAAATTATACTCTAAAAATTATTAATTTCCATGGACTGTGCCAGCAAACCTGAGCAGTTCTCTCTCTCTGGACAGGACCACAGCCTCTGTCCTGGCTGATGCTCAGTAATTCTCTTGTCCCTCTATCTGGGAGCAACCAGACCCATTTCTTTTCCAGGAGCTGCTCAGCTCTCTGAAGTCTCCCTCTGCCACCATCCTCTGCTCCCAACATGACCCTGCAAATGATCTCCAGCAAGCATCAAGAACACAACTAAGGCAGGCAAACACCCACCTATGGAAAAACCCTCTAATTCCAATGGAATGTTGAATTTCTCACAGCAGGAGATGCAAAACTCTTCTCTCAGCTACCAGAAAGATTAATTCTCTCACAATAGAAAATCATCTATTAGCTTCTATAAATAAGAATTAGCCAACACTAAACTATCGTATCCCCGTGTGTTAAAAATGTCTTTAAAATTCGCATGATTTTGGATATCTTCCTGTCTCTAACCTTTTCTTTACTTCTAATCTGTGATTTCAGCATTTCAATATTTCACAAGGAAACTCACAGAAAATCTGAGGTTTCAAACAAACCAGATTATTTCATTAATCACCTCAGTAAAAGTTTGTTTTGAACAAGACAAAAAAACCAAACTTTTATTTTCCTCAAGTCTCCTCTATAAAGCAGGAAAGAAACTGAGTTTACAATAATGAAGCACTTCTGCTTCAGTGTGGCTTTTATCACTTTTCCAAAAACCCAGCACCTGATATGAGGCGCCTGGCCATGGATTGCCCAAGGCATCAAAGTTTTGCTTCTAAAAATGATCATTAAACTTCAAAGCCATTTGATCAGGCAGCTTTCTCAACTTTCCAGTTTAATCTAAAACTCTGTGATTAAGGTGGCATACTTGCATAAATTCAGTCCCTAAATATTAGAACCATAACAGGTATCCAGTTCTATTTTCAGAAAGGTGACCTCTCTTGGACAAATTTTCAGAGTGTACATTCAAGCTTGCAATTCAGGTATTTGTGGACTTGCTCCAGTGGTTGAAGCAGGTGAAATAGTCCCTTAACAGTAAAGGACAATGAAAATAAAGCAAAACAAACCAAAACCCAAAGACAAAAATATTCAAACAACAGGTTCTGCTACCAAGCAGAAAATATTTTTTTCTCACCATTTCACACAAGGCCAGATGTGAATGTGTCAGGGAATTTGAGCAAGGGATATTGGGTGACAACCATCCCTAACTACCTTGGACTTGAAAAACTGGAGCAGAAAAATGGATTGAATCTATTTCTGGCAGCCCTTTGGGACTCTCCCTGAAGTTTTCTGTCCCCAGCCCTGACCTTCTCAGAGGTTTCCATCCATTTGGAAAGCACAGATAAAGCAAGTGCTCAGCTCTGCAAGTTGCAACCCAGAACATTGGTGATGTTTTAGTTCACCAGGCTGCACTTTGGTGGCTGTGGCAGCTGGGGAGGGAACCGCTGGAGCCCTCCAAAGGTGAGTCACTCTCAGCTCCAAAGGATACAAATTCATTTCTCAGCAGCATAGCTTGAGACAAAGTTTTGCCCCATGAAGTCAGTCACTGGATTTTCGGACAACAGGCTCCCCACCCGGGAGGGCAGCTGCTCTCAGCACTGGTATTTTAACTTGTGGAGGATGGAAAACACACTAGCAGAGAGTTTGTTTTGGCCCCACAATACAGGGATAGCTGAGCTCTGCATCCAGCAGAAGATTGTTGTTCCAACAATGGAAAACGGAAGGGGGGAAGAGATGAACTCAGAGCAGGCAGCACACCAAAGCCAAAACACACACTGCAGACATTTCTGCTGTGGTGGGATACACAGGTTAAGCCAAGTCAATGCTCTGCAAGTCTAAAAGCTCATGCTCTGACAAGCACCAGCCCTTGGTAGACCTGGACAGAGCAAAGGCTTTTACTCTGGCAAAGCAACCAGTTGAGGGGAAGTGCGAGGTTTTTAACAAGTTGCTCCTAAGAAGATTTAATATTATATCTCCTTCTCTGCTGCATTCCCCTCTCACAGCCTACCCCTCCCAGGAGGCTGTGCAGAGTTAAGTCATTTGGCTGTGAGACAAAGGAAGAGGAGGGTAAAGAGCAACTGAGGGAGCAAAAGATGATAGAGGTGGGAACGCAACAGAGAGGCAAAGGAGACTGCTCTCCCAGAGATGTGAAGGAGCTGCTGAGGGAAAAGATGGGAGAGAGATCACACAGGAGAAGCCACTGGCACAAGCAGGTTGTCCTCCCACACATCAGTCACAATGTGAGGAGTCCGGAGCAAGTCCCTCTGGAAAACACAAGCACTCCGATTCACTCGTGGCAAAACCAGAGGAGCTGCTCAATTGTGGCTTTCCCAGCCCTGTCAGTGGGAGCAAATACAGGTGTGTGCAGCCCTGCTTCATTGCAGGGGGGTGTAAATGGCCAGAGGCTGTGTCCAGCTGCTGGCTCAGCCGCAGGCAGGGGGAGGTTTGTCAAAGCATCCCCATGGAGCAGGTCAGCACACCTGAGCATCTGCCTGCCCTGTTCCCCAGCAGAAGCACAGAACCAGCAGTGCCCTTGGACTAGGCTATCCCAACCTCTCCTTTCCCTAGCTGAAGCTCAAGAGAGATAATTAAAGCAGATGAGTGTTTTTTCCTTCCTCCTCTTCTAAACAAAGAGTGTGAGTTAAGCCTTAGAAATATCAATTTCTTCACCCCAAACACAGAAGACAGGTCTGTGTGCTTTAGCACTGCATATAGCCTGGATTTTATACCATGCTTCCATCTTTGCCTTTGCTCCCTCTCTCTCTCTCCTTCCATCCTCTCCAATGGCACAGGCTGAAATCAGCCCTCCTTCTCCTCCATCCTCTCTCAGAACCTTTACTTTGTCCTCCATGCTCCTCCCAAACCTGATCCAACATCCCAGCATCAGCTGAGCTCAAGCTAAAGCACTCAAACATACTACTGTGAATTGGATGCAAACTCAAGCCTGGGAATTCTGCATATCCTCCATGTATTTAGCTTGTATAAACAGCAGTAGATATTTCTGTCCCTTCTACACAGGCACATACATGTTCCTGCTGCTCCCAACCCTACAGGCATTCCCCAAAAAGCCCTCTAAAATTATTGCAAATGCTACACCACATCATGTCTTCTAAAAAGTAAAAAAAAGGACTAAATAAAATACTAATAAAAATAAAAATAAAAATAAATAAAATAAAATAAAATAAAATAAAATAGTCTAGCCCTGGCATACCTCCAGAGAGGAAAGTGTCAGATCTCAGCTGGTAAATAAGATGTTACTGTGAAGCTTGTAAAGCCAATGCTATTTCTCCTTTGTAAAGGCTCTACCTGCATAACATGAAGGGGGCTCAGTGACAGACACATTAAAACACCATTAAACTGTGAAATAGAACACAGTGTGAAAATAGATTTAACCTTCACAGCATATTGATCTCTACCCCGCGCCGTGCCTAAGTTCTTGGACAACTGTTTTATAATAGGTTTTACTTATTTTCCTGTTGCTATTCTGACTTCCTCAGAGGAGGGTGTTATTTCTAAAAGCTCCTGACAGCTAAGGGAAAAGTGGGCTTGTTTCTTAGTCATCGCTCAGTGCTCAAGCCTTGCTGCTGCCAGCTGCTCCATAAACAGAAATCAGTTTTGTGCAAGTGAAGGATGGGTCTGGGCAGCAGTGATTGCAGTGGGATGGGAGGAGGAGGAAGGGGAAGCGGAAAGGGAAGAGGAGACGGGCTGTTTGCAAGGACTCTGCTGAACAGAACTATGCAGGATGCAGGCAACCAGGCTGAACCCAAAATGCCTCCTGGAAAGGACAGTGCCAAGATTTATTTAAGTGTGCAGGGACACGGACCCTGTTTGTGAAGATAGGTAAAATAATTGTGCACACATCGCATATTCAGACGGGAAATCCTTCTGATGAATTGGCTGCCACAGGTCACGCTGCTGCCAGCCAGTCCTTAGACTTTCACTGGGAGATAGGGATTTCTCACAGTGATGAGTTATGCCACAGGACCTCTGACCCTCCCGTCACCTCCCTCTGACCGTTCATCCATCTCCCAGAGCCTTATGCTAAGAGTTCAAACCCTTTCAAATAGCCAGGTATTTTTCTTTTTCACATCAGTTCAACAAAAATGCTCCACCCACCTCTCCACTAGGATTTCCTTTCTGACCACCCCAAAATAAACCCGGCCGGAACACAGCCACAGATAAAGTCCTGTAGCCCTGAACAAGGGTTTGTAACATCCATGCACAAACTAGATAAATTTCAGGGGGTGTGGAGGGGTTATATTTACGGAAATATTTTTGATGCCTTCCCCATTGTGGTCATCTGACAAATTCTGGCCTGGCTGGAGATCTCTAAACACATGTGAAAGAGAGGCTGACCCCATCCATCAGATATCCCTGACATGCTGCATAGAAATCAAACCTCTACACTCGCTGCTGGGCATGGCTGAGGCTCCCCTGGAGCAGAGTGTTGGATCCGTGTTCCCAGACCTTGCCAGTAAATTAGCACCATGCCAGACACGTTTGCACACATGGTTCATGGGCAATTTGCAAATTATCCATGAGGTGACCGTGCAACTGCCACAGAGGTCACCACCCAGCAAGGCTGTCCGGGGCTAATTTCAGATCAATGGCAGAGTTGCATTGACTTCAGCAGGACTGGGATGGTGCTCACAGGATTTCAGGCAACTACCCACTGGAAATCTCAGTATACTTTCCCCTCTAGTTAAGTAATCCAGTTTTCCATAACATCAAGCATTTTGGTGTAGCATGGATGCCAACCATTCCCCAAAAATCTGCAGTCAACCAAAATATATGACAATGTTAAAATTATCTAATACACCTGAACTCTAATAATAATACTTAAAAAAAATGGAAAAACTCACCTTAGAATCTGGAAGAATTATTTCTCATAAAAATTTTTGAGGCTTTTATAGGAGTGTCCTGTTCTGAACTACCTTAATCCAAGTCACACTGTGATGATGGAAATGACTGAACATGTGAGAAAACACAAAATAATTTTGGAAAGAGATTCCCTGCAAAGAAGCCTAACGCTCTGCATGTGCAATAGAAAAGTTGCCAAAATCTCACTCAGCAGACCCCTCACTTTCTGAGCACATTCATGCCTTGCACCCCTGGGCACTGCCTCTGGTGAGCAGCAGCTCTGCAGAGCTTCAGGGGACAAAAAAAATCCCCCAGAACTCCTTTCCTCTGGGGAAGCAGAGGGCTGGCAAGTGGAAAAGAGGTGAGACTGAATTTTCTATTGCATGGGGTAAGCCAGGAGCAAGTACTGAAATCATCCAGGCTCAGCTGGCACAAGCAGAATGATGGTGCCCTACTATTAATGTTCAGTGCTGCAGTGGAGGACAGAACAAGCCACTACTGCAGATTGTAATCTGTGCAGGAGATCCCTCCTGACTGATCATATGAAAAGAGGCTCATTCAGAGTGTTCTCAGCAAGCTTTTAACCCAGAGATGTTCAGAAACTGCCAGATCTTCTGTGCTGGCCCATGCCAACACTGGGCAGATGGGTTTTGGCTGCCTGACAGGAGCTGCATCACATCATGCTCTGGGCACAGGCACCTTCTGCTGGTTTGTGATGCAGTAAACTCACATAACTTGGGTTTTAATGGGTCTAAATTAAAGCATTTCATCTCTCCTGTAGTGGATCTGGGCATGTCATCTCCTAATCCTAACACCAGTAGGAGAATAATTTCCACGGAACACTGTGTTGCTGTGAGGAATCCTCTTTCAGGGCATCACCATCTTCTCAGCATTAGGGGCACCTAGTTTATCAGCAGCAAATTTGGCCACTACTTATTCCTTTCATAGAGTTTTGAAGACTGATCCAAAACCTTTGAGCTCCACAGGCATTTGATTTCAGGTGCAGCTCATGAAGAACACCACTTGAGTACAGCAATGAAAGTGCAAAACATCAACTGTTCATTGCTTTTTCAGGTAGAGAAGTGGTTATAGTTCCCTACAGGAATCCTGACACAGCTTCTCTTCCCTAAAAGGAATTTACTTTCTCCCTGTGCTTTAGAGAGGGCAAACACCCTCTCACCAGCACAGCTGAAGAAGTTGTTTCCATTTTTGATGATGCTGGATCAGAAGGAAAAGGCACTCAGCTGTTTGGCTGAAGGGCAGTGGAAAAGAAGACTTTCACTTTCCCTGTGCCTCATCCATTCATGGCCATTCCCACTCTGTTTATAGAAACACTCCAGACTCTTCTGCCTCACCACACACCGTCTCACATAGCCCACAGCTCCTGGGGATCACGGCCCAGGGAGGGTGGTACAACCAGTGTGCTGCACAAGCAGAACAAAATGTAAAAACAATGCAAAGGAAAGTGGACAGCTGAGACTAGGAAAGCCTAAATCAAAATAATCCAGGGGGCTTTTTCCGCCACATACTCTGTGACCACGGGCAAATGCTTCCTCAGGAAATGGCTCGAGTTTCTCCACTTGCCCTCTGGCCTTCTGATCAAAATACCAAAATCTTCAGGGTAGCACCTGAAGGTTACTCATTGTGTTTGGATCTCAAAGTTCAATCATTTGATAAACCCATTTAACTGTAATCTCAAGTGCAAAGCCTGAGATGCAAATGCCTCATTCAAAAACATATTTTGAAGTAACAGTCACACATGGCTGTGGAAATATGATGATAATTGTGACTACTTACATCAAATGGTATTGCCCAAATTGGTATCATATCCTGCTCAAAAGGTCTGAACAGAGGCGTCTGGGCCATCATGGTAGAGTTAAAAACAAGCCCATCGAAAATGGATAAACAATTAAAAATGTATTGAAAGAAAAAAGAAAAAGAGAAATCATTCCTAATTAATTCTAGTGCCCTGTACAACCCCAGACTATTTGTAATCCTACAGGGAACATCTTTATTGATCTGGGGGACGCTGCAGCAGACTTCTGATGCTTATCTCAGCATAAAAATAGGCTCTTGTGATGAGCAGTGATTTAATTACATGACAATCACCGCTAACAATGCATGGCGAATACCAAAAATATGCAGAGCAAGAGTGGCAGTGATAAATGCAAGGGAATGGCATTGACTTTCAGTAAAGTCGTCTATTGCCAGAGCTGGAGGGAGACTTCACCCCCCTCCCACCCCTTCTTCTAAGGTTGTAGCTGCTGTGTGGTTTCACATACTCACTCTGGAATGAGCCGGCCACAGGCAGACAGAAGATGGAGGAGAAAGCAGACAGCCATGATCAAAGCAAAATTTAGCACACAAGTCACTGAATCTAACAGGCTTTTTTTGTCTGTAGGAACATATGCTCTTTCCACTGTGCATCTTCTCTTGAAAATGAGGATGAGAGATTTTCTTTACTTTAGGAGGTGGCAGTACTGAGCAAGTGAAAAATACGTGGTTTTGCTGTGCAGATTCAGGCCCATAAAAACAGTTGCCCTATGTGACAGTGAGAGATCAAAGACCAGTCAAATCCCATGTTCCACACACAGTAACTAGGACAGAAGTAGCAGCAAGTTTGCTCAAGAAATAGAAATAATTTGTTTTGTTTCTTTTCATGTGATCTCATTAAAAACAAATACCCAGGGTAGGAATAAAGAGTAGTGTCACTAAGACACTCCCCCTTATATTCACTTACCAGTACAGAGTGTGAAATTGAGCTATCCACCAGCATCTTTGAAGGCATTGTACCATTTACTGGTGAGCAGACTTTGCCCTGTCCTGAAGGCATTTGGATCCTTTAGGACTGAAGGAGAATTGAGGCTCATCATGCACTTGGAAGTGGCAGGCCGAAGTCCTTAGGTTTTATCATCTTCAGTTTGTAGATGACAGTTCAACATTTAATGTTTTATCCCACCATAAAAGTAACTTACCAAAATGCAGACATCAAGAGCAAAAAAATTATTCTTTCATCTGCTAGAAGTCTGATCACAACAAATGCAGGGTAGAGGGGAGATCCCCAGCTAGGCAGTCACTAGGTTCCCTGGGGAAGCATTCCCTAGCACAGCTTTCCTACCCATACCCATCCATCTACCACCCAAACCAATGAAGGCCAGGGCCTATGCTTCCTTCTTGGACTGAAAGCCACTCTTTAAATGTGCTGTCTGAGCCATTCTAGCAGACAATAATTAAAGAGTGAAAGGCAAAGTCTATTGACCATCTAAACCTGACCACAGCTGGCCCTGTAAGACCAGAACCAGATGTATGTGCCCAGTCCATGAGCCTGTCCTACCTTTCTTCTACAAGGAATTCCTCAAGAGTTTAGAAGGATGGTTGCACTAGGTTGTTGCACAGCACAAATTTCATGCCAGCAAGTCTTCCAGCTCTTACTTTCCTCCCCTGTAAGAGGCACACCATCTTGTTCAGCCAAGAGGGAATTTGCAGGTGCTCAATCCAACACGCAGGAACCGATTGGCAACGTTCATTCACGTAAAATTTAACAAGAATCACCAGCCCTCAGGTTAAAGCCACACTGAGAATTTGAACTCGTGCCTGCCCAGGTGCTGCTGCTGTTGCAAACACTGAGACCTGGATGCCACCTCCTGCTTCCCCGTGCTCACTTTCATGATTTATGTCAGATGAACACAACTTTTATGCAAAACAGAATGACCCTCTAAATTGTCTTGAAATGCTGCATTGTTTTCAGTCAAAGCATCACAGAGGAAAGTAGATGAAATCTTGTAATTTCACAAGGCTTCTTTTTCACTCCAACACTATTCCTAAATGCTTGCAAATATATACATTAAACATAAATATATCCTTTGCTCACATTTTCCTTGAATTATACAATTACTGTTGAGGGTCTTCGGCACCGATAAACTCTCAGGCAGATACTTTGTCCCAAAATCGTATTTCACCTGGCTTAATTTACCCAAATTTGAGAATGATTAAAACACTCCATCTGCAACAAACTAACAATCATTTGGAGTGTCTCAGCTTCCTTCTGAGTTGGTAATTTTTAGGATGCAGAGGAGCAGATACTCTTATCAGACCTGTGTGATTTGCAGGGGTAGATGCACCAGGGCCCTCACACATGGAGTTTTACAGATAGAACAACACACAATATGAAATCAGAACAGGATTCACTACTAACACATGCCATAGTCTCTAAAGCCAAAGCTAACATTTCCAAAACAGTCTATCAGCTTAGTTAAAGGATGGAAAATCTAAAAGTTAAGGTTCGGTTAGAATGTATTTAGTCAATTTTTTAATTAAGGTACCAGAGAAGCCAAATTCCTTCCTGGTGTGAACCTACTGTTCTGATAGGAAAATAACTCCAGTTCCACTTGTGGTAACGCCTGCAGAATCAGGCCCTCCAAATTAAAAATAAAACATAGCCCCATATAGAGCGCAGGAAATTAAACGGCAAGCCTCTGTTTTCTAGTGGGACAGCTCAGTACATGGAGTGTTGTACTCTTACCCCAGGCAGGGAATTAGCAGCAGCCAGTTTAATTTCTAGAGGACAAGCAGTTTCCCTTCCCCATGCAGAGAGGTGCCAGGCACTGGTCTGCTGGGCAGGGCTCTCCAGTGGGATCCCTGAGCAGCAGGACAAAGCCTGGGCTCTCCTCTGCTTTGTGGGTGGCTCAGGAGGCGACTGAGGGGGAAGCAGAACTGCAGCTGAAGGTT
Source organism: Corvus kubaryi (assembly GCF_017639235.1). Classification (NCBI taxonomy): domain Eukaryota; kingdom Metazoa; phylum Chordata; class Aves; order Passeriformes; family Corvidae; genus Corvus; species Corvus kubaryi. The sequence goes on along the minus strand of NW_024581133.1, from coordinate 7,469,177 downwards.
AAAACCGGAGATTTTCAAGCAGAGAAAAAGGAAAGGTGTGTGGTATTTCCAGCTGTGCTTCACTCAGTTGTTTGCTTGCTTCCCACAAAGTGTGTTTCAGTGATTGACTTTTACTAACAATGATCCATAGGGAAGCCAAGTCTTCAGTCCTATTCATGAATATTCCAAAAAAATCAAACCTTCAGCAGCACCTTGTGTTTAGGCAAATGTGAGTAAATATTGCATTTGCACATGTATGTCAAACCCAGTTATTCACACACTGTACAGTTAGTGGACATGCCTCACATTTCCATATCTCCACGATTCTGCAATCCAAAACACCTGAAGTTAGACTGAAACTTCTGAATGGCTTCAGGTCTTAGAAATTTCAGACTGCAGATGCCCTGAAACGACTACCTTGAAGTAAAAATGCAAGTTTTTTATTTCTATGCTATACATTGAATAGATTAAAAATGCAAAGACTGGTAATTTGCACAGGGAAATGGACACACAGAGAGATATTCTTGCTTTAAGAATCACAAGAGAAATCTGAATATAGAGCTTGTTAAGTGGGCTCTGCAGTAAGTGCACATAACCCCCTTTTCCTTTAATTAGAGTCTAGAAAATCCCACTAAAGAGTTGCAGGCAGGTGGGGCAAGGCTTTACCTCATTTTCTGCTGCAGCAGAAGATGCACTTACACTCCTTACTCCAAGCAAACTCCAGTGTTAATTGTTACACTGCACTGCCAAGGCATGCACTTGCTTACCTATATATTGCCAATAATATTACTAAATATTATAGCACAGTATTTTGCAAAGAATGGGAAACATATCTCCTAATCCAGATAAATTAAAGGCATCAGCTTAACCTCAAATGTTTATTGCATTTCAAACAGTATTTATCAAAACAAAGAGCTCACCACAACAATATATAGGTACTGGACCACCCAAACCCTTTCATTTGGTATGTCTCCAGCCTAACAATTAATACAAATTATTCTGAAACCCAACATATCTACACCAAAAAAAAAGAACAAAAAGACATCACCCTGTCTCCTGAACAGAAATCAGTTCCACGTGGAAAAATCTACAGAAAAAAACCCCCCCAAACTGCTAAAGTATCAATCTGAATTTCTGAATAAATAAAGAGTTTTTCCTGCAGTTGAATGTTTTCATTCAAATCAATGATCAGATCCTACACGCCTGCTTAAATATGCCTGACTTTGGTCCTCACAAAATGACAAGATTACAGTATGATAAACCAGATGATAGTTTTAAGCGAGACAATGAGGCATTGTTTACAGAGAAGATTGAGAAACTGGTTTAACAAAAGGGTTCCGTGGACATCCATTGTATGTACAAGAAGGAGATTTACTGGAGATTTTGTAATTTCTACAAGGCTCTTTCCAACCAGCTTCATTAAGTTGAAGTAAATCAAATCATGCAGAGATCTGGCTCAGCCAGAGAGACATGCCGGGAAAGATACAAAATGAAGAAGAACAGACGCAAGATGATAAGCTTTAGAATCTTTGGCATTTTTCATAAACATTTTCAAGGTTTTAAAATCTATATATTCACCCATTTTCCCACACACACTCGCCTATAAATACATTATACATGTACTCTTTATACACAACTCTGTATATGTATGGGTACACAAGCACACGTGCAAACAAAGAGGCATTTTTGTGGCTTTTTAAACCAGGATAATATTTCCTCAATCCTTCCATTTGCAGCTACACACAGCTTTGCATGAGCAAAATACATTCTTTAGCCAATCAAGTATATGAAAATGTGCCTGTCCTTATTCAAAGGCACAGTGGGACTTCGAAAAATAAACTTATGAAAAATTACTGAATCTGGCTAAAAACCCAGTGGAAGATAGGCTGCTGTTAGTTTTCCTTCTTCAAATTCCTGCAACAGGCCCACAAGATTGTGCTATGGAACCACACACAACTCCATCTGGATCACCAACCCATAAGCAAGGTTTTAACCATTTTACCTTCTATTAGATGACTTTCAAAGCCTTTTTTTTTTTGGCCAAAAGAATCTTATCTCTCAGGTTTCTTTATTTCTTTGTACTGTCAACTACCCCCAGGGAATGCTGGTGGTAATCCCTGCCTGGGAATCAAAAGCAACAGCTCCAGCTCTCGTGCTACCAATGACTTGTGGTGACAAGTCACTCCCAAAATGTCCCACAGCACCTAAAGGACTGAGGGCTGCGGTATCACCAAAATTAAGCAGGTTTTACACATGATTCTGTGTTTTAGTTTCCCCAGTCAAACAACTGGGGAATGACGCTGGTTTTCTGAAATATATAAAGGAAATGCACAATTGCTAAAAGATTGGTAAGCAAGCAAGAAATCACATTCTCCTCAGAACACAAAATGGGGTCCTTTCTTCTGTCTTTTCATTTCTCAGTTTCCACTTGACTTCACTTTCGGGTCTTCTCCTTGTGAACCACCAGGAAAGACTGCAAGAAGACATCAGTGGTGGACCAAAGCCTGCACACTATTGCACAACCACATCATTGGGCACGTGCTCTCTTTCTGCACAAGCACTTGTTTCTTTAAGGCTATAAAGTGTTTTTTTCCTCTCTGTAGTGTTGACCCCTCTGGATTTAGACAGGAAAACAACAGCTATGCTGAAAATATCTGATGAGATGGAATTATAAAAGGCAAGCCAACAGAGTCTTTTCAGGTCACTGAGTTAGCCTTTTCTCTTAATCCTTTCATGGCATAAGGTTTTCATGCATCCATTGCCAGCAATGGATCTCCAATGATTCCAGTATACAAAGAGTTAACCACAGGCTGGGCTTTTTAAAAAAAAAAAAGAAGAAGAAGAAAAGAAAGGGGAAAAAAGGAAAAAGAAAAACCCACAAGTGCTGGATGAAATATTGAGATACTGTTGGAGCTCCTAGCTCTTTCTGCTAATTATGATAAAAAACTTTTTTAAATGTACACTGCTTGAACAGAAGATGGGTATCAAAGACTCGTTAATTCAGAGCTTAAACCTTTCTAGGCACAGTGATTTAACTCAGAAAAGAATAGCTTTCATATCTTAATGTAAATCTGTTGGATATGTTAAAAACTGGTTCAGAGCATCTCCTCACATCAGCTCAGCTGATCTGCTACACTAAGCAGAATTATCTCTTCCTACATAACACAGGGAGTGCTGCCACATCCAGCCTTGTCTCTACAATCAACAGGAAAAAAAAAAAGAAAAAGAAAAGGTGCAGTTGCACCATCCTCTCCCATTCTCCTCCCCACCCCGCAAACTAATTCATGTTTCACCTTGCTCTTTTTTGGGACTCCATGCCAAAGAGACAACCCAGAAAAGAAACCCGAGATAGGTGTTTATCAAAACCCACATCTTCCAAGAAAGAGAAAGTCTGTGGCAGTGGTGCTAGTGTTGTTCTGAAGCAAGGAGGAGGAGAGGGGTGCTGTGTGTGCACGCATGTGCGGGGAGGGAGATGCTGCATTCCGAAATCCCGCTGCATCCTATAGCGCGCTCCGCTTCTTCCTGATGGGGCTGGAGCTGCTGTATGGTTTCAATTCAGCGTGCTGCACCTGTAAAAACAAACAGACATGACGTTTGCACTTAGGTAACTCTAGCTCACTACAGCATGTGTTAATGGCTCCCCCAGGACAAACCAAGGGAAACTAAGGAAGGTTCAAGAGTAATGAATCATTTTCTAAACACAGGAACATGGGGGATTAATTGCAGGAAGGATTTGAGAAGTCATGCATCATTTCTTGAAACAAAAATATTAAAAGCAGATTTTTCTAATGAGATACATGGGGTTCTACCTGATTTCAGCAATGTAGGCTAGATCTTTTGGGTTTGTTTTGGTTTGGGAGTTGTTTTTCTTATCTTTCTGGCATTAACCTATAAGTTTAATAAACTTCTCTCAGGAGTCTCAATTCAAGTGGTTCCCAATAGACAGTAAGATGACAGTTGTCAAAACCATACACAGACCTTGGGATGCTGAAATACTTAATCATTTCAAAAAAGGAAAGTATTCTCCCAAACAGAACCTGGACAAAGCTACCTCCACCTTTCAAAAAAAAAAAAAATCATATACAATATAATGGTTAAAACACGTGGTAAACTGTCAAGGATGGTGTAATCTCCAAATTGTCTGTTGTGCTAGACAAAAGTATTCCCACTGAAATCATGGGGAAAATTTGGCTGAACACGCCATCTTTTTCACTCCTCCTGTCTTCTGTCCAACACATGTGGTTGTAAATGGGTACTGTACAGACAGGAGTAATTTCTAACTCATTGCAGCACTGCAGTCAAATGCTGATGCACTGACAGCACGTAAAACAAAGCAGACAGAGGGGCTTTGGAGCTTCCATAGATGATTTGTCCCTGAAGTGTGTGGCTGTCACTGTTTTCAGAACTAGTGGAAAACTCCAGGGTTTGTCCCATCCAAGGAACTTTTATCATTCCTCCCATAGAAAATGGTGATCATTTACTTTGGAGAGCTCAAAGGGTCCCAGTATGACAGAAACCACTCAAGGAAATGTTGTAAGTGCAAATGTTAAATAAAGCATAAATAGAAAACCAACTTATCTTTAAACATAAACACTTAAAGGGCATATGCAAACCATCACTGCAAATTCAGTGGCCTCTACAAGAGCAAAGACAACAAATAAAAATACACTGAAGCTTAATGGCCCTATGATTGTTCCGGCTTAGCATTTTTCTTCCCACTAGTCTATGGTGAGATTTCTTTCCAGTTATTAGTGCTGCCACCAATCAGTCTGGTGGCCTCTTGAGATAAATGCCACCAGAAGCTTTTTCCAACCCTGTTTCTACCAGATGCCTCAACAGTGCATGTGAGCAGTTCAATTTCTGTCTCCAACAGCATAAAGTCACTATAGGTGAGATTGTGATTCCCTTATTCCCAGCGAGCAGCACCTCACAGGAAAAGTGCCAGGATCCACAGAGAAAGGTACAATGTCAGAGGGATACAGGGCATCAGGATCAGGGCCTGGGGACACAGATTCCAGTTAGTTAAAACAAAAGAAAGAATCCTTTATATTGTGTGGCTTCATTACCCAGCAAGACTATTTTCCCTCCTCCAAGAGAAATAAACAGATCTTGACATTCTAAAGGACTTATTGTTCAAATAATTTCCAGGAAGATAGGCGAGATTGCTGAAGACAGTATTGTTGTTTCAAAGAAATGGGAGAAGAGACAAGACTTGACTGAAACTGAGGGAGGATAGATTTTGGTTAGATTAAAACTTATAATTCCATAATGGCAGAAGATTGATCTGATCAACTCTGGAGTATTTTATACACATTTCAGGTTTTCTTTAAAGAAAAAGATGAGCGGGGCATTGTCCAAAGGAGGCCTGGAGCTCAAGCACAATGTCACAGAAATAATTCCCCCCATTCCTCCCCCTATCTTAAGAAAAAGAAGAATTCAGTAAATCCTTTTGGATGGTTATCTCTATCAAAGAGACTATTTTTCTCCTCCCTCTGTACAAATACCGGAGCAGAAAGGTGACGAAAACCATAGCTCAGTAACCACGCTGAGTGATTTTCCAGATCATTTTTAAGTAGGTCTTTTCAGGATAATTTTTCTGCAATCATTTTATCCTTCTGACAAAGGATTTTGGCTCCCCTCTCTTCTAACACTCTCTCCCCCTCCTTTTGTGGATTTTCCCCCGATTCCTTATCTCCGTTATTCAAAAGTCTTTGGCATTGTATTCCCAAACGGAGCACCCAGCCGCTCTCAGTGTCACTCCTTGCCTCTGTTGGCTGTGGCCATTCATTACTTACCTTTTGAACATCAGATGGTACCCTGGAGAGGAAATCTAGTAGCTCATTATTGTCGATGGCATAGGGATTTCTAAGCCTCTTAGTAAATTTATTTATGCCTAGGATAAAAAAAAAAAAATTAAAAAAAATAAATAAAGGCAAACAAAATAATACAACCCTTTTCTGCTCTCTCCCTCTGATTTTTTTCAGGCAAGGTGAAAAAGGGAAGGGGAATTCAGAAGTAAAAATTAGTGTGAAAACCTTGCCTCAGACTTAAAGTCACACACATGTTCCCTGTCACATGGAATCACTCACAAGTTCCTCCTGGAGGAAGTAGGGGACATTATTGATAAAATATTTCTCTACTTTCAGGATCATGTGTTGCCAACAAAGTGGTGAAAAGAGACTGCAGCATGAATTCATTCTGGGGGATACTCTTGGGAGAATACACACATTTAAAATCAAGTGTTCTGTTAAATCTGCTACCCTACATGACCAAAACATCCCCTCTCCTCTTGCCCAGGCAACTGGAAGACCCTGAAAAAAACTGGGCAGGAAAATGGCTTTTTTTTCCTTCCATTTCTTCAGAAAATGGAAGTTTCCCTTCCCCATCCATCATGGCTTATCCCCTTTTTGCAGAGCCACATTTGCCAAACTAGCCATATTATCATGCTATGGGACATTGTAAAACCTTATCACAAGGTTTACTTCAGTTTGATCCTTGTGTGAATAATTTGGCTTATTAACTGCAGCAATAGCAGTCCACCTCCATGGACTTAGGTATGTTTCAGTTGGCAGAGGTGGTCCCTAGTCTGGACAGAAGATCCATGGGAGCGTAATGTTCATTTTACTGTGGAGTTCATAAGGTCTTCTCTTGCCTTGCATAAGGTCTTCTAGGTGAAGATAATCAGCTAATCCATTTTAAAGAACAGCAAAAAATTCAAATGTTGATTGCCTCTGAGGTTCGTAATACAGCATTCAATTCCATCATGCCCCTGTCCAAAATCTCATCGTGGTTTCCCTGAAAGTGATTTCAAATGTGATGGCTGCTCCAGCCTTCTCCTCTCCCTGAAATGTACCTGCTTCACATCTGAGATTCAGCTTTTAAGCCATATACTTGTAGCAAAATGACAACACAATTTTCTGTGTACCTGATTTTTTAAAAACAGAAAATACCATAAGGTCTTTTGAGGCCTTGCCACAGGGTAGTTGTTTAACATGTATCATATTTGAAGGCCCTGTCACTCTGGATGATGTTGAACGGATGTATAGTTTTCATGTACTCACCATGTCTTCCATACAAGAACAACAATATTTTGTTACTGAACTTTTTACTCCCAGCAATTTCCCCCCTTTCCTTTTGCCCTTTCTTTTGTTTGATTTAATCCTTTATTTCTTTGTTGCTGTTGCCCAAGAATGGCTTTTTTTAATGCCACCTTCTCATTCCCTCCCTTTTCTACATCCAGGAGAGCCAAGACAGCAGCTGATGGCTCAGCCCCAGGGGTGACAGGGGGTCCCTACAACCCAGAGGCACATCGGGGCTGAGCTTCTGCAGGTCAGTGAGGATTTACCTGCACTGTGTTCTACCTCAAGGTTGAGGCAAAAGTTAGCACCCTAAATAAGACAGGAGGCTATCTGGAGATGTAGAAAGTCTTCAGCAGCTGGAATCATAGAATGGTTTCAGTTGGAAAGAATCTTAAAGACCATTTCAATCCAACCCCCCCACCACAGGCAGGGACACCTTCCACCAGACCATGTTGTTCCAAGCCCCACCCAACCTGGCCTTGAACACTTCCAGGGCTGGGGCACCCACAGCTTCTCTGGGCAACCTGTGCCAGAGCCTCACCACCCTCACAGTGAAGGATTTCTTCCTCATCAAATCTAAACCTGCCCTCCTTCTGTTTAAAGCCATTCCCCTTTGTCCTATGCCCTTGAATGCCATTTCCTTCTGTGAAAGATGATCTCACATTTCTTCATAACACCACCAGGAAAGTTTTAATTTTTAAAAGCTCCTCTTTTAGTTCATGATGTATCTTCATACAAATACTTTCTGACCCATGGCAAAAGGAGATGCTCAGTGTGTCCCACTGGGCACAGCCTGTCCTGACTGCCAGAATACTCAGACCCAAAAGGCTCCCAGGGTCCAAATCTACGTGGTCCAGCTCTGCAAACACATCTTGTCCACTTCCTACCATTTCCCAGCTGGAGGGCTCCAGCACCAGGAAGCTAATTACTTTCCTGCAGAAGAATAATAACACTGAAAGTAGCTTATCTAGGCTAATGCTCTTCTTGTGGTGCTGTTGGAAATCCATAAAGAACCCTAAAAAAAGCAAATTATCGGATAACCCAGGGGGGAGAAATGGTAATTTTAAGAAGTTCATAACATCTTTATTCACCTCGAAGCAACAGCACTTGTTTGTCTGTGTAACAGGTCATTTAAAGCTTGTTTGATTTCATTCTGTAGACATATATTGTATTTATCTCATACAAATGAGACACAGTGGAGTACTTACCCCAGATTAAAACAATGTACCTCAGTGGTATAAAATACAATATAACTGTTGCTGCTGCCAGGACCAAGCAGGCCAGGACAGAGAGGAAAGGCACCGTCCAGTTGAATGTGCTGGAAGGAAAAAACACAATCCTCCTCAACATTTCTGGTTTTGGACACTGTTTGTGCTCTGCTACCCAATAATAATTTAATGACCTCTTTGCAGTGCTTGGTGCAGTCATGTATGCTGTAAATTGCAGACCCTTTGGAAGGTGGATAAGCAGATTCCTACATCTGGATGTTATAACAGATTAAGGGAGATATCTGAGAGGCAGATATCATGACAAGGAAAGAGAAGAGGAACCCTGGGGAGCTCAGTGAACTTGTTAGGCGTGTGAGTTGTTTTTGTTTCTTCTTCTATGTGTTGCACTTGTTACACATCTCTGCTCGCCAGTCAGCTCTCCATTATTCATGAGCAGATTATCTGATCTGGAGACGAGGCGTGCCGGGGCCGAGCCATCGGAGCTGGCTCCGCTGGGCCACACTGGAGATGACTCGAGATGAGTGCCAGGGCACGGCTCCGGCGTGGCAGGTAGCCAGAGTCAACCCTGACAAGTAACTGGCACTGGATTAACTGTGGTGCTAAACTGTGAAAGAGCAGTTCGAGTAATTTCTCTGTATGACATTAGGGCCATAATATTCTATATAAATCTGTCTACATATATATACAATTTCTCCTATTTCTTTTTACATTTTCAACAATTCCTTACTCTACTGGATAAAGGAGGCTGACTTGGATAAACTGTAGTAAGCCAGCAGTAGCCCAAGCTTCTGCATTCCGATAATCCTCATCAGATTTTTCCCAAGAGGAGCACTCTTGAAAAACTCAGTTACTACAGCATTTCAGGCTTTGGCCACATTATAGTGAAAAACAGGATTTTATTTCACTCAGACCTCTCATCTGCAAGTCAGTGATGGACTTAAGGTGAGGATCTACTGCTAACACATCTTTGAAATTCCTTTGTCCCCTTGTGCCTTTTTAAGATATAACCCTATGGCCTGCACCAGATGTTGAGATACTTGGACTGCAAGGATGCCAGTTAGACCACAGGTGGATTTATGGATCTGGGCATCTCTGTTTCATACAATCTGCCTGCTGACTTCATCATATCACGGGGAGTAGAAAAAAGAGAGAACAAATCTGGACCACTTATCAGGCTATAAAATAAGACGAACTTCCCTTGACAGATAAAATTAATAGGACGCTTCAAGAATTACATTTAAGCTTCAATAGACATACTAAATATTAAGTAAAAATAGGTGGGAGAGGACCCATCATTATCAATCAATGTAGCTTAAGCTAAAGTAAAAAAAAAAAATAGCAAAACAGCTCAATTGAGTTAAACTATGAAAACTCCCCATGATTGTGTAACTGGAGTGACAGACGGAAACTGTAGCACAATTCAGTCTGTCACTTACAAAAAAAACTTTGATAGCAATTTTTTAATGGCACATCACTGCCGAGCTATAACAGAATTCTTCTGAAATTACATCGGGCGTCCACATTAATACCCAATGTGTTCTTTAAGATCATTGTTAACAAAATGAATACAAGAATTAATAGTGTTTAAGTGCTTTGAGTCTTCCTGCCATGCAGCTGGGCAGAACAGTGCCCTGTTCATAGACTGGAATACATCTTTGGGCCACTTCCACCCCAGCTGGGGTGTCCGGCGTGGCACCACAGCACATGCGGTTGCTGTATTTTTAGCTTGAACCCAGCTCCTCATTAAAGTGAGGCTTGGTCACAAACCATCACTTTGTGTTCAAAACAGAAGACAATATGGATCAATTAAGCTCCAATAAAGACTGAGTTATAAAAGGTTTGTGTGTGTTTGTGTGGGGGATTTTTTTTTTTTAGGCTTTTCACCTCCCTCCTTTGTAAGGTCAGGAATACCCTCAGTGCCTCCCCCCTTGCAATGAGACCCTGAAAACCCCCTTTGGGCTTCCTCGTGGCACCAGCAGGAAGCAGACAGCTCAAAATGGTAAAGACAGAAGAAGATCAATGTGTTGGCACAAGTGACTGGTAACCCCTGCAGCCAGGTCAGGATGGGGAGGGCGTGGGAAAGGCAACACTGACCATCAGGACCTACTTTCTGTAATGGGACTGAAAATAAATGCCTGACGCTTTTGTGCCCACATCTTCAAGCAGTATTTGTGGCATCCATGACTCCCCACTCCATCACAAACAAGCAAGACCAGAAGTTTAGGCAAACATGAAAGCTACATCAATAAAGCTCATGGCTTCTCCTCTTCTCTGTGCTTTGCAAAGGTTTTTTTGGAATAAAAGACTGTAAGTGAACAAGCAGTGGTGGGACTGGCCAGGCTATCCTGCTGCATGTTGCATCATTTTTGGAGCAAGACATTTACTCCACCTTGATCCTCCTGGTTCTGCTTCACTGCAAATCATGGCTAAGCAAGAAAAATGTATTACTTACTTTTTAATCCTCTCTCCAAATGATGCTATTTCTTCCAGGATGCTTTGAACAGCTATGATGATCTCTTGGACCATATGGATTCTCTCAATTAGCCCCTTTTTCTCAGATTCCTAATCAAAAGAAACCAGAAAACCAAAACTTTTAATAATTTGCTAGGGTGTTCACAGATATGTGGTGAAAGTAAGATTTCCAGCACTGCTGATCCATCCATGAACTCAAGTATTTCACTGAAGGAAGGAGAGAACAAACACTCTGGGTTTATCACACAGAACTAACATTATCTGTATAGATCCCTGTATTTTCTTCCTTTTCCTCAACACATGCACAGAGGTTTCTTCTCCTTCCAACACAACTTGACTGCAGGATCTCAACCAGGATTTCACACAGTTGGATGCCAAAGCACAAGAGGTGCTGAGCACCTCTGGTGTGGAGTGCTGGCTGCTCAGTGCTCCTCAAGAACAAAAATATTCTTGTGCAGAACTTCTAAATATCACTTTCCTGAGCTTTGTAGGCTCCCCACAGCCATGATGTTTTGTGTATATAAATTAGCTGCAAGACTGTGAATGCAATATTTTTTGAACATTCTGTATACAGAGACTTATTCTTTTACTGGAAAAAAAAAGAATCAAAGGAAAAAAATGTCATTTTCCCTTTACATCGGCCATCTCAACTTCATTTCTTACTGCTTATTTTAGGCAACAACATTACAGGACATTACTACACATGTGCAGAAATAAAAAGGAAGCACAGAATGAATTAAAAATCAAAATTACTTAAATCAGGCTTGAAAACCAGTATACAATTATCTGCATTCAGCATTTCTTTGCCAGCAATCTAACACACATACAGGCATGCAAATTGGTGTGGTTGCAGATATTCTAGCAAGAAATCAGCAAAACATTCACTTATTACAAAATGCAGAGCCCTGGACACTGATTTCACATCACATTTAGACACTTAAAAATCACTCCAATTTACCAAAAAAAAAAAAAAAACAACCCAAAAAACCCGACCCAACAAAACATTTTAAGCTGTGTTTTAACCAATCTGTTCCCAGAGAGGGGAGATGATGGCAAAGAGTATTTTGTATTCCTGTTCTCCATGGTCCACACCAGTCAAGGTAGAGGAGAGGGAGGGTGGGAATGAGCAAGGGCCAGAGACATTTGCAGCAATGCTGCTGCAATTCTGCCTCTGTGTTGTCATCCACATTATTCCTCCATGCAGGACAGGGTCAGAGGCTGTTTAAAGTCACACAGGGCCACAGAGGTGAGGGCTCTTGCTCCAGAATTTTGGCACTACCATGCTGGGACAGAGTTTGTGTGCACCTGAGACAGGGCACCACTCTAGAGAGCGTGCTGGAATAACCTGTGACCCACCCTTGGATGCTGAGAGGCAGGCACGGGAATGCAGCCCTTATACCACGTTGAATTACTTACTGTCCATTTCTCTTCCCAGTAATTTTTGAGTTTAAAAAGCCAGCCAAAACCACCATGGAGTTATCAAGCTCCAGACATTTGAATATTTGCCTTTAGGTTGCAAGTCAGTGCACAATGAATAGAAGCAGCATTTTAAATAATCACACATTTGGGTGTGAAAATGAGTATTTTTACATTAATAAAACAACCAACAAAAATGAAACCCTTGGGGTGTGAAATAACCCCAGAACAAAATAAATAAATAAATAGTCAGTTTATGTGAAAATAGCACCAAAAAGTCATTTTCACACAGCTCCAGTTATAATCTCGTTAGGCTCAAATGTAAATGACACATTGAAATTATATTTAACTATTTCCTCACTGGAATGGTGCATCAGTCCATAGATGGCTTTTATTTCACCAAACTTGGAAGCAGAAGCTGGGGAGCAGCTCATGGAAAACCAGACAGTGGGAATTTCATTCTGTCCAAATTCAGGCAGAGGGGTAAAGAAACCACTTAAATAAAGTGATATTGCAGGGCAAGCCTACTCTTGCTGCCCAGAGCTGCAAGGCAGATCATCTGCCAGCTCTATCTGCATCATGCTGACTTCATTTACACATCCTCGATGGAGCTCAGAGATGTGGTGATAACACAGTTTAACCAACACAACACAACACAACTCCTGCTGCAGCCACGAAGCAGAGCCAGAAAATAAACCAGAAACTACCAGTCCCTATGCTATGAGAACTGCATGCCCATGCTCACCTGGCTGCACGCTAAAATCACCCCTGGACAACAGTGCTTTCAATTTCTGATACAAAATATGGCCAACCAATGTAAAGGCAGAGACAAACGGGGATTAGAAAGCCTTGTAAATAAAATCAGTTATTCGAGAGAAAAATAGGCTGCAACTGTCCCTGCAGCATGCGTGGTGTGCATTTTCATTTGAAAATCCTGGGAATTTGTCAACATCATTTCTTTGTTATTGTTGCTTTGTTCTGGAAACCTGCAGTCTAAATACATGGACAGGATTATTAGGTCACTGGTTAAGCAACAGAGAAGCAGACAAATGAAGTACAGCAAACAGGATTTTCCAAATTATTTAGGTTTTGGAGTGTTGTTTATGCTTTGTGAAGCCAGCACGTCACAAAACACTGTCAGAAGCAGTAAGAGTCCATCAGGATGACAGTCACTGGACCCTCTTTATTAGTAAATGGGCAACTGTCACAGAGAAAGCTATATTTGAACACTATTGTGTTCATGAAAAATGTAAAAAAAGAATCCAAAATACATCTTCTACTAAACACAGTTCCCCATCTGTGCAAGGTCCCACCCAGACAATTTTTCTCCATCCTCTTCAGGTAACATTCCTTTCTGATTTCTTTTGGACTCAACATACTATACTGCTTGAAAACTGGATTTTGGATAGTTCGAGATCACAGCTTAGAAGCTATTGCATGAATTGAAAATGAAATATCCTGCCTGTTTCTGGCATTATTTCCCTAAAACCAGTCATGAAACTTCCATTCCTTTAAGGCCTTTTTTTTCTTTATTTCTTAGCTGATTACAGCACTGTGGGTGGACCAAAACTAGTCTTCAGCCTCTGGGAAAGAATTAACTCCATCAGAATGAATTTACAACTGAGAATTAATTATATAATCAGTGTGTTACTTCAAATCTTCCTTGCATATCCTCATTTAAGAAACCTTCATTTCTACATTAATTGCTTGAACAAAACCACAAAAGGGGGTTTACAAAAGATTAAGCATGTCAGGGGAGGGGAAAAAAACCAACACCAACCAAGACCTAGCAATTTCAGAAATTAAGTCTTTTGTCTCCAGCTAACATACATCAACTTGAACTCGGGAATGAAAACACCAAATCTCTGGAAGATGCTCCTAGATTTTTCTATTTCTGAAATATGTAACAGTTAAACAGGACATATAAACACACTTAAAGGGTTACCACGGCTCTGGGATCTCCCTTCCCTGGAAGGAACTTAGGCTGCTCTGAGACATTTAGGGTCAGTTGCAAAAGAAACCTTCACACAACCACAACACTGAGGCGTTTCCAATGCCAAGGACTTTAAAAGGGTGGGAATATGGGGCAGGCCAGGAGAGGACATCTCCAGCACTAACACAGCAAGTCACAACGGGTGAGCTACAACAGTCAGAGCTGGTCTGGCGAGGGAAAATCCTAAGAGTTATGGGGGAAGACACTGAAGGCAAAATTCTTCAATCATCTGCTCTGGAACAAAGGCCAAATGCCACCCATTAGTGCTTCTTCTCCAGCCAAGCATCCATTACTGAATTCAAAGCTTGGATGGTGGAGATCCCCTAACTTCTTTTGATCATTTGTTTCAAAGATTAATAGCTTTCATCTTTACAGAAAGCTGTTTCCTATTTTTTAAATCTATCCTTCAAATATTTTTCCCCTGGATACATCCAAACCAGCAAGCAACGCTCCAAATGCACAGACAACTTTTGCTGTTGTTCTCTAAGTGTATTTCTGATGTATACTGCAAATATCATATGCACACAACGAAAAGTTAGGCTCGAAGCCACGGCTTAGTTCTACATAATACTTGCTCACTTGGATTTCATAGAAAACACTTGCAGAGAAAAATCTCGCATGCAACTTTCAAACAAGTGGTATTCATCAGCAGATTTCTGGCGTGCCAAGAGAAACTCAATATATAAAGCTGAGGAACACTTGGGGGCAAAGATGAGGAAAAGGGGAGGAGAAAACATAAATACAGATTAATGCAAAAGGAGGAAGAAAACAGGATACAGGCAGCTCAGTCAGGAATGAAAATTCTGAATATCTTCGGGGATTGGAAGAATTAGTCTGCCTAGCCCTGGGCTGGCCTAACTTTCAGGATTAGCTTTCTTACAGTAGCTGTCTCATTATGCTACTGCTGCTACAAGCACATTAGGGCAATGTTTTACCAGGATTTATCTAACGTACCAGTTATTAATTCTTCCATGTATTAGCAACAAACAAGATTGATGGAAAGGGAAAAGAAAGGAAAATAGCTCAGGCATGCATTCCTTTTTGCTCCACTATTATTCTGCTTTAAAAAAAACTCAACAAAACATGCTGTAGTTATTTAGAGAAAAGCAGAGTTAGCCAAAGTTGGATTTAATTTGCAACTTGCTCTCTGCTAGACTACACAACTCCGACCTTACCGGTGTCCAGCAAAACCTGTGCCAAACAACATCCTAGGGCCAAAACACTCGTCCGTGAAGTACTTCTGAAAGCAAAAGGATTTTATTGGGTATAAACAGCAGACCACTGGCCTCTATTGTCTGCAGGGAACACTTCTCTAAAAGCTCCAGTCTAGCAGCAGAATGAAGCTCTTGTGGGAGGTGGTAGCCATAGAGTGACAGACAGTCTCTTGGTAGCTAAAATGAATTCCAGGCAGAGCTTTAAAAACAGTCACCACAGCAACCTTGAACTGGATCCTGCCTTCGGTGGGAGCCAAAGGCAGCTGAGAGGAGCCCAGCAATCTGCCTTGCTGAGTCACTGCCCTGCCCTGTGCTGCAGAGTCTGCTGTGTGTCGAGGAGAGCTCCCAGCACTTCCAGGAGGATGGGCACCCGCAGAGGACGGCTGCCAAACTCTGCGCAGTTGCCTCGTGCAGTCCTGAAACTGTGCATCACAGGATCTTTTTGTTTATTAACACCATGCTGCAAATGTGCCTGCCTGTGGAAATTTAGCGAATCTGAGTGTACTTGAAATAATTACCAAATAGAGGAAATGCAACACATACAGGTCAATTTATGCTCTCAGTTAAAAAGGTGTGAAATCTGGAATAATTCCACCATAGCCAATAGAATCACTTCAGACTGGTATGAAGGAGAGCGGCATCAGTCCTAAAATGACACATTTGGAAAGCAATAGCACATCATCCTACAGCTCAGGCTGGGGAACACTGCCTGAAGGGCAGAAGATGACCACTCCGTGCCTTGTTCAGCCACGCCTGCACTTTCTCTGCCTACACTAGATGAATTTCATCCATGCACAGGGGACCAGCAAAAATCTCCTAAGCCAAACCCAAGAAAAATCTTATGTGAAAAACCCTAGGTCATAATTCTGTTTCTTTCTCTATGCACAGGCGTGAAATGCAGAGGATTTAAGAAGCATTTTATGTACTTGCTCACGTTTTCACAGACATGTAAAGTAACCCAAAATCCACTGGTATTGCTACAAGTTTCCAAGCAATATCTGCAGTCGCACCAGAATAAAACACAATTCAGGTGAGGAACACATGCTTAAGAAGCAACATGAATCAATCCTGAATGGAAATACAAAGTCATCAGTCATCTTCGATTTAAAAAATGGAAAGAAAATAAATTTTGTTAAAATAAGTGCTTTCTGCTGGAAAAACATGAGACTTAAGAACAGTCACATGCTGATTAGACTTAAGCTACTGGATCATCACCTATCATCTAGGTAATGATCTTTAGCAATTTGGGGTACGGGAGAAAGAGAGATCTATTCATATATCTGGCCACTTCAAAATAAAATTTAATAACATTTTAAATATTTGGAATCTTTACGGGACGAGAACTCCCTGAGGTTCATGTGCTTGGTCCTGTGACCTGCCTAGCGCCACTTAATATTTCACCAGAGATTTAGAGAAGTTACAGTGTTGGCTTACCTACATCTAGGTAGGTAATCCTCTGTAAGAGGGAGAATTTTGGAGTGCCATAGGGCTGCTAAGGCTCCTTTGTGAGGAGAGTCATACCACAGTGCCCAGGATATCTGAAAGTCCTCTGCAAGTCCCGCCTTTAAACTCCTTTCCCCCATCACCTCTAAATCTATGAATGGGTGGCTCATGACACTGATATAAGGACTGTGCCAGTTTATGGGATGTCTATGGATAAGATCAGTCCTAGACAATGCTGCAGTGCAAATAAGACATAACAAGAGACCATTTAACCTCCAGTTTCTTGTACAAAGAAGGCTCCCTGGAAGAGTAAAGCACAACCACAGCAACCCCTGAACTGTTTTATGACACCATCTTGCCCACAATTTTGTGGAGGACATGGATGCTCCTCATCAGTCTGAACATACCGTGTGTATCATGGGGCATTTTCAAGTCCTTACCATAATTTCTCTTCAGCAATCTTAATGGGGGATGTTGAAACATCATATTGCAATTGTTGTATTGAAGAGAAAAAGAAAAACTAATGAAATTATTTATACTTCCAGGGAAGAAAACAATGAGATGATATTGTCTTGAATGACCTTTCCTAAGTATGGGGATATAGCATCTTACACAATAGACTTTCGGTTCATGTTTCAATTACTGACCTTTACTGCGGAGAAAATTAATGCAATTTTCATCGTAATCCACCCGTACAAATAAGATCCATACGGAAGGTTTCCACATGCTGAATCTAACTCAAATGGAAAATGTCAGCTGTTTGCTACTGGATGAATTTGACTTTAATTTGTTCGGCTGGAGTCTTTTTGAATTGTGTTCATAAAACTTTGTATATCTTTGGTACCTATTTTTGACAGAGAATTTCATATATTAAAGACATTGAATTTTTATTCTTTGGTGATTTCTTTCCACTTACGTCTTTTTTCCAATACAAGAGATACTAAACATTTCTTGGAAAGTGCCAAATAACTTGGCTTAAAGCCACAGTATCATTTGATCCTTCCCTGTTACATTGCACTAGCCAAGCAGGGCTACACTGGCTCACCACAGGATAGAAACCCTCCAAAAAAACCCCAAAAAACCAAGAAAATTGCCACATAGGAATTGTTGTTGATTTAGTTTTGTCTCTGATTTTCTTTTGAATCAGTTATCAGACCTGAAAATAGTAAATTAAGTTTGGTCTGTTGTGGAGGAGATGTAAACTTTTATTCAGACAATGGAGAAGACTCCAAGGCTCTTTCCAGTCAGGTGCTACGACACAGTTACTCACAGGGTAACTGCTCTTGGAACTCTACAGCCATTATCAGAAACAGAAAAAACAAATAAAATAAATAGAAGCAGTCAATAATCAGACAACTTAAACTGAGTTGCATGCAGCTTGTCTATACCTTCTTACTGTCAGACTAAAGATGCTTCAGTGATGTAATTTTAAAACAACGCTTACTCAGCCTGACAGACCCCAGAGCTGACAGGACACAGCCTGAACTCTGTGTCCAAGATGGCACAAATCCGAGAAGGCATTTATCCACTGAAGAGCTCGTGCCAAAGGGACAGAGCACTGCTATCTTTTACAGCCCTCCATGCTGGTATGTGGGGAGGGCAGAGGGGGAAAGGACGGGAAAATCAGCAATTTAGCCCTGTCATTTAAGACAGATAGTCTAGGTGGAGGGAGTTAATCTGCTCTTGGTTTTTGAACTAAGTGTCTGTGTATTTATAATTTGTAAACAGTTCATCTCTTCGAGGGTGTGTTACAATTCCCAGAAGCACGGTCTGTTATGTCTAACAGGCAGCAGAACCCAGAAGGGCTCTGTGTGCGAGTATTTTGATACAGCAGGATGACAGGAAACAGAAACAGTGACCTTGTACACCACAACCCAACTAGCAGATTTCAACTTTGGGAGCTCTTGTATTAGGGAGGAAAAAAAAAATACACAGAGTTCTTTTTAAAGTAGAGTTGTCTGTTTAAATGCTGACATTGCCATGAGATAGTGTCATAAAATTACATTTTTCTTACACTCCCCAGAGAGCATTGGCCACCCTCAGACTTGGAAAAGTGGCTTAGAATAACCTAATGTACTTAAAGATGCAAGTCATGGGAGTGCAAGCACGGCCCATCACTGCTGCACGGGGGTACACACAGGGCACAACAAAGACATTAAGGCAATTCTGCACAGCACTGGACATGGGACAAATGTAGGGGCTGGCACCTTCCTCTTCTGGCAAATCTGTGTCAGAATTCTATAGACCCATAAAAATTAAAATGAATTATGAATAATTACTGAAATGTTGGGATGTAAAGTGTTATCTTCATGAGAAAGCCTGCTGGGGGCGTCTACTGTGAAAGGTTTTAGCCAGTGCTACCAGCTCTCCGTGTCAGAGAGCCATGGAGTATGTGTGAGATGGAGAGAGAGGCAGCTCTCAAAATGGTAGGGCCAAATCATCAACAGCTCAACAGTGACTCTTGGGAGTTTTCCCAAACCTGCATATTTAGTTAAAATAAACCAAGAAAGGGAATGACAGTGAAGCTGTTCAGGAGGAGGCAAAAATGCAAAGTCACTAAATCCATGCTAAAGTGACCCAGTTGTATTTGTAGAGAGAACCAAAGTCACTGGAGTTAAATGGAGGGTAAATGTAACCTAGAATATTTTAGCATTGCAGCAATGAAACTACAGCACACCACAGGAAACAGAGGATTTGATGCCTATTTAATACATTCTTACTTCTCTTTTCCCACCTCAGCACTTGCAAGGGAAAAAGAGGAATATTAAAATAGAAGGAAGTAAATGGGATTGTTCCAGTGAATAAGTTATACCTTTAGGCATCATACAAATAATATTTACAGGTGTCCAGAACCAGGTACCCACTAAATAGAAATTACTGACTTTCAGAGAGACACAGTATTCCTTTGAAAAAGATGCAACTTTCATTTAGCAACTTCTGATGAGTTTCAGATATTGGTCCATTCAGTTGACAAATTTTACGATGCAAAGAGTAAATTATAAATTAGAACATTTAAACAACTATTGTGTGTTGCAAGAAACTTGTAATTCAGCTGGATTGCCTAAATTTCACTTTATAACTTTGACGGATTTCTGGTTGCTCATTAAAATATAACCACCACAGAAGAGCAAGTTAAATTTAAATAACTATTCCCATCAATTAGTCTGCTGAGCTTCAATCCTAGGGGCTGTGACTGAGAAGAGCTAAGGTGCACTTGCTAGCCGTGGTATTGATTTACTTCTTAATGATCAACAATTTCACTGTAACACTTTTAAAACATAGAATATTCAAGAAGAGTCTCATTAACTTAGTATGCAATTTGAAAGTTTCACATCCCCTCGTGAACATTTTCTTCCTAACAGCTAATGTTCCTTTGCATGCTGTTGCTCGTTAAATAATTCCTCACCTTTTAGCTTTAAAGTATTTATAGATTATCAGATCCTCCTTCACTTACTTATGTTTTTTCAAGCTGTATACATTAAGTTCTCTTAATCTTTCTTCATATGTCATGACCTCTAATCCTTTTATCATTTGTCACTGTGGTTTGATAAACTTGGAAAAAAATCCAATGAATTTTTCACAGTGAGAAGAATGAGTAAGTATGTTCCAATAAAATAAAAAACAGGCCTTGCCAATTCCAATTCTTTCCACATTT
This sequence comes from Corvus kubaryi, assembly GCF_017639235.1. Taxonomy (NCBI): domain Eukaryota; kingdom Metazoa; phylum Chordata; class Aves; order Passeriformes; family Corvidae; genus Corvus; species Corvus kubaryi. The sequence goes on along the minus strand of NW_024581133.1, from coordinate 7,448,697 downwards.
CAGCCCTGAACTAAAACTGGTTTTTTTCCCAGGCTCTGAAAGAAATGTTGAGAAAATTCTAAGCAGCCCTCCACAAATCACACCAATTCTGGCCTACTGAAGTGGAAATGCCAAATCGTTTGGGGAAAGCCATTAGTACAGAACGTCGTCCAGCACTCGGACTGGCAGCGAGGGAGGACTGTGCATCCTTGTGTGAGTCTTTGCACCTCCTCCACCCACACACCCCCCTCTAGGTGCACATTCAAGTGCCCACTACAAGGGCAGGCACTAACTGGGGCTGCTCGGACTCGGTTGGTGCTCAGGGCTCACACAGGTACTGCCACTGGGGAAGGTGACACAAACCAACCCCTTCCTACTTTCAAACTTGCCAAGCAGAAAACTGCTGACAACTGTTTTCCAAGTTAATACAGATAATAACTGAAGATTTATGGAGAGAATATTTGTTTGCGTTCTCCCACCTTCCTTCTGATTCTAGCCAACACAATCGTGAGAGATGCTTACCTTATCATCTTCATCCTCGTCTTCATCCAAGCCCATAAGCTCCTGCAGAAGCAGATGTCCATATTACAAAACACAACAATTATTTTTTAGTGACAGGCAATGTTCAAAAAGCTTATGATACTTCCACAACGTTTCACTACACAATTTTCTCCCACTTCTATTGAAAGTCATTAAAAAATCCCACCACTTCTTCCTTTCCAAAACAGTGTTTTGTATTCAAGGACCCTTTTTTTTATGGTATTCTGAACAAGCATGCAATACCCTATACAAATTTTAAGTCTAAATAAAGCATTTGTGGCTGTGTCCAGTAATCTGAAGGCAACAAGCTTTCAAATTCATTGCCAACTTTTACTATCTGTAAACAGCTTTGTTCTCAGTCTTGCAAATGAACCAACTGGTATGTCAAGGCTGAGGACTCTATACTCAACTTGTTCCATCCCCACTGCCACAATGACTGCTCCCTCCCTTTAGGGCCATTACTGAAACATTAGACTTTAGAAAACACATTCATATGAACATAATCAATCTCACATAGAATCATAGCCAGATTTCTATGCAGCATTATTTCCTCCCTTTAACTTCTGTGCTGACAGGTAGGACAGAAAACAAAAGACTTGGCGAAGGCTTGGAATTAGGAGCACTTGGCTTTCAATTCAGGTATTTAATAAACTGAGCCTTTAACAGGGTCCTCCAGTTTTTTTCTTGGTTATTTAATAGCTACATTTGAGTCTGTGTACTACAAGTTTAAATACAGAAAACATGCAAAGAATGTGAAGAATCACAATAAAAAGATGGTTTGGATTTAGGGTTTTTTGGGGGGTTGGGTGTTTCTCTTTTGGGGTTTTTTAATTTCTTTTTTTTCCCTTAAAAAGCAGTTGCATCTAAGATGTAAAAGGTACTGAGAGCTCAGACACCCAGATTTATTCTCTGGCTCTCTGGAATACCCTGAGCAGATGAATTAACACTGATCATGGTTTAAATTTCTATAGAAGCTCCCCATCTGTAAATCATATAACGTTTTACCAATATTCACGAATTTAGCCTCCTGGCAAGTGGATCAGGAATACAAGGTTAATACTGTTATTCACATTTTATAGCACAGAAATCAGAGAGAATTTGAGGTTCACTTTTGCAAAGACTCTTGCTTGCATTCCTCTGTATACACAAAATGTGTGTGCTGGCACACAAAAACCAAAGGCAGTGAATATCCAGCCAAGGCCTGAAGAAGCAAAAAATAAATAAATGACTGTGTAAAAAGCATTGGTATTTTCAAGAAAACCTTTTCTCATCTGCAGGACAGATGTGACTGGGGCTAGCACCTGATTGTCTATTTTTGACCTACAGATGGTTAGAATCACAGACACACATAAAAAAGGAATCAGGTAATATTAAAGGCACTTTGACTACTTGTTCCATATGATCCCAATCCTGCAAAGCACTTTGGCAGATGTGTGATTTTGCTTATGCAAAATGCACCCCTGAATTTCATGGCATGGCATTGCTTACAGAATATGTGACAGGAAAAGAGCCAAATTCCTGATGGACCTTTCTTTAGTATAACCACAATTAGCTGTATTTTTAGAAATAGCCTTTTTGCAGTGTCCACCTAAATGATGCTCTGCTCAATTTTTGTGTCTGATGCAAGACTCTCCTCACCTGAACATGCAACAAACTCACCACAGGATGAGGGAAGGGGCTGGAAGGTACACTCTGTGTATTTTTCTGGGTAAGTTAATACTGTTATTTTTTATTGCCTTTTGTATTAAAAACAAAAACATCTGTTTGCCTGCGATTCTCCCACGTGGGAAGTTCTGCTTTTCTTGATGAAATCAAGTAGTCACTGAAGACACACAGTATCTTTCTGCATTATTCTGGACTTGGCTGAAACTGGAGAAAAGCATTTCTTTTATCATGTTTTCAAATTAACCCTCCCCTGGTCTGGATAATGCAACTTCTCCTGTTTTCTAGGAATCTTTCCACGTGGGAGTGGATGAAAACTAAACTGGGAGCAACTTTTCACACTGAAACTAATAAACCAGCTATTGGCTTTTTTAATTCCAGGATATTATGTTTTTGTGTAAAATCCACTTGGCTCACTCAGGTGAAGGTATTCTTCACGGCTACTAATGTCAATCACCATTTTATCAAAAGTTACAGGGAAGCTATCCTTTGGCTTCCACTTCATTACTGTATTTATTTCACTTTTGGAAAGAAAATATTATGGACATTCATGAATTTACTCTCCTTCCTAAATGTAATAACCATTGTTATGGGAGTGAAGACAGTGGTCAACATCAAACAGCACTTCATACCCCAACAGTAGCCCTTTGTCACATTTGGTGATTACTTCTGTATTTAAACCTTTCTTTCTCCCAAGTTAAAAACCAAAGGCTAAATTTCTGGGGGGGAAAAAAATTTGTCTTTTAAGAGCTGGGGGTGGGAAGGAGGAATAAAAGCTTCTTAAAACCTCAGATCACAGGACAAGGCTTAAAAGAACTACATTCTCTTTTGGATTCAATTGACTTTCCTCTTCTGTGAAACATGAATCATTAGTGTGTTGCAAAGTGTAATGGCAGGAGGGGAATGGCTTTTAGGAACTTGTTGCTTTGCAAGCCTTTCTTAATTCAACTTAAAAACCTTTGTAGTTATTTAGTAAGTGAAATCCTCCTCCTACACACTCTCGTCTTCTTCTCCTACTACTCTGAATGGTTTATTGCTTTAATTGAATAATGAAAATTGAGAGGGTTGAGGTTTCTTTTCAGTAACTTTGAAATAGAAGCGCTGTTTAACTACACAACCACTTTAATGCCACTAAAACGCGTGACGCTTCGCACAGGGCAGGCTGGGGCTGCCAGCAATGTTACTGTCACTCGACTTGCCTGGGCATCCTGGGCATTATTGACCTTCCCTGTTGTGATGAGGGAGAAATTGTATGCAAAGAGCACCAGTAAAGCCAGGGGCACCATGTACAGCTCCACGGTCCAGACGGTGACCACAAACACCTGGGAGAATACAAACAAGTGTTTAAAGGGAAAGACACATAAGAAAGGCTGTCAGTCATTATCACCCTGTACATGCATCCTTGAATCTCTGCTAACCTCATTCAGACTATTATTTTGGCACAGAAATCTGCTCTCTCTATTCTGTGTGAGTTCATTAGGCTGCTGCTTGTTGGCTTCTCCTCCCCTGTATCCGGGGAAGGAGAAGGCCATGAACATAAGGTCAGTCCAAAGGATTTATCCACTCCTTCCAGGGACCCCTCCAGCCTGAAAGCCTTTTGTCCTTAGTGCTAGTGTATAACAGATGCACTTAGAGAGGCAAACCTGCTCCACTTCATCAAACCCTAATTGCCAGGGGGTCTTTCCCAGGCTGCGGAAGAGCATTTTCCTCTTGTGCAACAGGAGCCCTGGAGCTCCCTTGTCACTCCACAGGGGATGATCAGCAAATGCGTCTTTACCATTAATCCACCTATACTCTTGGCACAGCAGCACACAGAAAGGACTGTCACCTTCCAGAAGGCAAGGCCTTAGGTTGCACATGATGCATTATTTTGGAAAGGGATCCTGTCAGCCTAGTCTCCATTCTCATACTCTTGCCATTTTTCAGCACAGCATATTCTGATTTCACTAGCTCTTTATAGAGTCTCTTTTCCTAAAATCCAGTACAAGTCTGTGTGTTTGGACTGGTACCTGACAAAACCCACTAACAGCAAAACCAGAAGCCAAGCTGGAACAGCAAAACACACAAATAACATGATGGGGATTTAAAAAGCGCATAGGATTTTTCAAAAAAACTGTATCAAGGCAAACTGCAATCCTATCCTACAAGTACCAACAACACCTGAACAGACAAACTTGGAGGGGTTGGCAATGCAAAGTTAATAAACTAAATCCAGAACTACGATAAAATGTATGTTGTGATCCCATTTCCTTTTCTACTCTTACACAGTGCTTCCAGAACAACTGCCTAATGCTGGTAGCAACTTGAAGCTATTTTAAGCAATCTCCTTCAAAGACAAGGCACAAACACATTTTTCTGATTTTTCTTCCCCCAAAGGAAGCTGGTTTGATCAGAAACAACAATCACATTTTTACAATAATACAGGTAAATGGAAATGAGTCAGGTCCAGTAAGAGTATCTCAAACAACAACAAAGGGAAAACCCTATGGGTGATGAGGAAGCTAAATCTCTACCTCCCCTCATCCTTGGCCTGCCAGATCCTACATATAAAGACAATGCTGGCAGTTGCAGAATGGGATATTTATGGCAATGTATTTTGTGTTATGGACCTGAAAGTGTAACCACATTGTACCAAAGAAACACTTCCCATTGCATTCAGCAGCGTGAGAATTTATACCCCTACAAAACAGCAGCTGTTTTAACTTTTTAAACAAAAAGACTTGACTGACATCAGACAAATGGGCACTTAATACCTACCATGGGCCAAACATAAACCAAGAAATAATGCCTGTATCCATAACCTTACCCAAACAACACTTGCATTTTCCAGAGTGTACCTGATTTCATGTTAGCTGTTGCTATGCAAGGAATTAGACTGTCATCCTGTTCTTGGCATTTGTCGGCCAGTAAAGCAAACTTTGAGATATATTCATTTATAAAATGGGCTGACATCCAGGAAATATATCCCCATGCTATTGATTTGCAGCACAGGAATGTGTGGAAGACAATTTGGTTTTCGTTTTTTTTTTTTCCTTTTTGATCCTGTTTTTCAACATACTAAAAAATTAGAAGTGATAATGATTCACACAGCCACATTTCGCATGTAAGCAAGGCAACAGAAACACATGAATCCAGGCCAAGAATTGGTACTTGATTTGTCTTACAGGAGTCTTTCATAACTTTAGCTAATAAAACCTCCAAAAATCGTGATATTCCCAGCCAAAACATCTCCCAAAATGAGAAGTTCTAACCCAAAAAAGTTCCTCTGAAGCTATTCCAGCTCCCTGGGATGAATATATGCTTGTCTTTTAAGACAAAGTGAAGATGATACCAGCTTCTGTCTGACTCTAAATGTCACTCCAAAGAACGAGGACCTGTTATTTTACATATCTCCACAGGTATCTTTCTCAGGTACACAAAGATTAAAAAAAAGACATACATACAATTATCCATCCAATCCTTATGTAAATTCCTTTCATGGAAATTGCTATTTCCAGGTATTCATTCAAAACATTTGCTTCAGCCCATGGGAGGGTGTTGCATTTGCATCACCTCCCTGGGGTATGAGCAAACTCAGCCTCCTCCTGATGCAGCAAAAAGACCCTACCAGCAGCCAGCCCAGCAAAGTCCTACAAGGAGTCAATGAAGCTCTTGAAGAACCTCTCTTCATTCACTCAATTGCAGGACTTGACCCAATTTTAGTGCATCTGTCACAATCCTATGTGAACATCACTCTGCTCGGCTGCAAGTGCAACACAACCTTGCAATCTCAGGTCATTTAGGGAAGCTACAAAATCAAGACCTTGGTGATTTTAGATCTTACAGTACATTTTGTGTATTATTAAGTTTCAGACCTCAAATAAAACTTCAGCCTTAATTACAAAATCTCACTGTAGGCTCAATGGGTAGCTGAGGCATGCTGTCTCTTCCTTTATAATGCTGACTGGTTAATCAGCTGCTGAGTTATAGCTCAGACAGTGAAGCTTTGATAGAGCTCCCACATCTCCTTAACAAGAGTTGCTTTGCCGCTACCGCCACAGTACAGGAAACTTTCATTACTGTGACACGACACAGACACAAGACAAATTGATTTAGCTATTCAGAAATTATTTAGCCTCGGAGGTATGGGAAATGATTGCTGTGAACATACAGTACATAATAAAAGTTCAGAGTGTGTTTATAGAGCGAATAGAAATATTTCTGTGTTCTAACAGCCTTTTGAGCAGTTCTGTGGCATCAGTTTTCAAAGCAGATCCCAAGCGGGCCCATGTCCTACTTTATCAACTTTCAGGCAGCTCCCTGACACTGACCACAGCACCAGCAGCCCTGTGACACAGATACCCCCTCCCCAAATGACAAGGTCCTCAATCATGCATGTTTTTACTCTCTCCTCAGTGATACTTTATGCCTGGGAGAAAGTCCTGAATTATGCTCCCTAAATTATTTCCTTATCAATATTTTTTTTGCCAAAACTCAAGAATGCTTCAGCTGCTGATGTAAATAATGGCTAATGCAAGGAACAGTATCTTCTTGATTTCTTGTCATCCCCAGTCTGCTTTTTGTCTAATCATAAACTAGAAAGGGAATCCATTAACAGGTTCAGATCACTTTCTCAATACCACAGAAGTCAGGGACACACACCAAGACCGTTTCAAATGATGCAGTTTCAACAAACCATTTCTTTTTTCGATGTTTCACGTTGTTAGACCAAGTTCTGTCAGACATGATCCATTACATAATTGATACTTTTTCTGCTGGGCTTCACACTGTGCATGGGAGAAGTTAAAAGCACAGCAGCCAATTTCTAAACTAAGAGTTAAGTGAGTTTTCTGCACTACTCCTTCTAATGCAATCTGGGAGTATAAAAGCCTATTATAGAAGTGAGCACTCTAATTCACAGCATTCTAAAACAATGATCAAAATAGAAACAGAAATGGGATAGACCTATCTAGAGGGAAAGAAAAAAAAAGAGCTCTTGAAACTAATATTTAGACTAGAGCTCTACCTAAAAGACAACAGCAATATCACAGCCTTGGAGAAAGGACCACTTGATTTCAGCTGATTAATGTGTTGCAATTTCAAAGGGCCTAATAACTACAAGTTAAAGCTCTGGAGGTTTGGAAGCTGTTTCATCTGAAAATCATTGAAGAGGGGTCCAACTGTTCCTGTCAAGAAGCATGGAGTTTGAACAACCATGAGAGTGGCCCTTTTGACAGCAGTACAAAAGATGAGAGAAGGCAGCCTCAACTGAAAGTAAAAACAAACCCTTAGAAACACGTTTCAAATCTGGTTTTTCTGCCGCTCTGGTTCCAATTTAGCATCTGACTATTAAGACCAGATTTTAGACGGGTGTCTACTAAAATATGCCCATAAAACATTTGTCACCAGCAAACCCACAGTCATGGGATAGAACAGTTTTAAGAGGTTTAGAAACCCAGCATAAGATAGGATTTTCTGCATGATTTTTCTACACAGCAATTACAGTTTTTCTAAGTGTAAAATAAACAGGCTCTTTTTGACCCGGTAAACCTTTGTGGTGGAGTGAAGGATGCTGTTTTGTGTGACAGAATAGCTCTTGGACAACAACAGTCATGGGAGGAGAGTGATACATTCCATCAGATGGAAGAAATAAAAGTGAAAGGAGATTAAATTCATGCGAGGAACCTATGGTAAAAAATTATTTTCTCGGCCAATGTAGGCTCCAATGCTAATGAAATGCCTCATCAGCAGAGCTGTGAAAAATATTATTTGAAACTCCAAGTTTCAAAACCCACAATTTAACTGAACTCTAAACTCCTAAAAGCTTCATCAAAAGTTTCCTTGTGATTTAAAAACACACCCTGTGTAACTTGTGAAGGCAGGAGAAAAACCTGGGCTGATACTGCTGTGAACGTCCAAGTTTGGTTTTGAGCTAAACTAAACTAAACCAAACCAAGTCAGTGAATTTGATCTGAGCCAGAAAGATGTGCTCCCCTTTATTTACAGGGGAGAGGAATTCCATATTTCTAACTTATTTCTAGTCTACACAGTTTCAAGTTGCCACGTATGCACAAATGAACTCTGTAAAACAGGAGAAATTTTTGAAAATAAATATTCAGGGACAAATTCTCTTGTTTTTTGGGGTTTCTAAGCTCTCAGTCTCTCTGCTCCAAACAAAATACAGGATATTAGCCAATAACATAAGATACTGGCTCCCCAAAAGGGCACTCAAATCCCTTGGAGGCAATAAGCCTGTCAACAACAAATTATTTCTGACAGATACTTATTCCTGCCCTTAGATAGGGAGAGTACAAGAGTAGAGGAGAGAATGAACACACTCACACGCAGAGAGCAGTACATTTGTGCATATGTGCATATATAGCTGTGCATATGGAACCATCTCTTCCAGATATGGGCAATATGGATGCAGGGACACAGCAGTTCTGAGCCCCCACTGACAAAAATCAGGGTGCCTGGTGAGGGCCCAGACTGATGGGAATGCACCAACAAGGCTTGTGCTCTTGGGCTGGCTTTGCATGGAATAGTGGGAATATTAACAAAAAGAATCCATTAAAAAGAATGCAAATTAGCTTTATGCACCCCTATCTCAAGGCACGGCAAAAAAAGGTTGAGGAAACCATGTAGCGTGTATTTCCCACAAAAGATCCTCCTCCAAAGATGCATTCCAGAGTCGTTCTGACTGATACTCTCCTTCCCACATCCACCTGATACTCCCTGACCTCCGAGTGCGCTCTTATTGCACTTCACAGCTGCTAAACTGGAGCTCAAGGAGGGTCAGTTCTGAGCAGAGTCACTCCCTCATTGCAATGCAATAACGGAGAACGTGGCAGGAAGAGAAATTATACTTAAATAAACCAGCACTGGCAGAGGAAACCTATTTACTTTGGATTCAATTTGTTTTTTGTGTCCCCGGCAGAAGAACGCCGAGCATCTCAACGGCGGCGTGGAACGTGCGCTGTATTGAACGGCAACGACCAAAATCAAAAATGACCTCAAGGAACAGAGCTCTTTAAATATTTATGCCACATTACAAATTATCTCTGCATTGCTCCACACACCAGAGTACAACTTACTGATTTTTTTAAGGGTGTACCACAAGGCAAAAAGCTCTTTGAAGCAAGTGTAAACACAACCAGAATCTAAAAACAAAGGCACAAAAAATCCACTTAAGCATCCCAAAAGCCAAACCAAAGAATTGAACTGTGCCCCAAAAAACCTCAGTCTGCCTAACCTGTGACTGCACAGAACCGAGAAGTGCAAATAAAGGATATGTTTGCACAATTTGTTACCACGTACATCTACCTAATGTTTTTTCTTCTCAGGTAATGCTTTGGGTAACAAACAACAAGCCATGTTTGCCCAAACCAGTTGTTTGCATGGACTAAATGACACAAAGTCATGTCCTGCTGCCATATCCACATCCCAGCTCTTCTTTTCCCAACTGCACCTTGCTGAGTGAATGGCCCAGGATGAGCTCAAGGGGGAAAAAGGGGCACCAACTTGTTGGGAGGTACCCAACTTGTGCTTGACAATTTTACATCACGTGTGAGGATTCAACAAGGAAAAGGAGTAATAGAATAAAGCCTGTGGAGGATGGGAACTCTGGTCAGCGTGGTCACAATTTTACCAAATATTCAAAAGCAAAAGAAAAAACAATGTTCCTCATTCCCAACAAAGAAGAGATGCAAAACAACCAACAAAAATAGTCCCAAAAACACACTAAAAAACTCATACTGTTTAAGTCAATATGTGTTAGGGCCTTTTTTGTCATTGCCTGATTTAGACTCTTCAGGGGGATCTCATTTTCTCTGCTGCTGGTAGGAAGTAGAGACTCATTTGTGTTTTAAATGAAAGCTGTGATTCATGTGCAATCACAGGACTCTTAAGAAATGGTGCTTTAAGAAGAAGCATGTTCTGCAAAAGTCGCAGAGAAATCAGAAGAGCTGACAATATTGCAATCTGTTCTCCACCATCCTCTTGGGATACTGCCGTCGGAAACTCCATCAGGGAAGGTTGGGATGCTACACTCAAGACTGCAAACACTTACAAAATGTCCCCACTCTGAGCCTGAATTACTGTTGTCATTAACATGTTCAATGGATTTATCCCCTACTCATAACAATGCCTGGAATCAGAAAGTGATAACAACAAAACAAAAACCAAACTAATTAAAAAGCAACGGTTTTCTTTTATTCTGATTATTTTCATTACGTTAATGAGGTTACCCAGCCTAGAAAAGTAGCACCAAGATCCTTAGATACATTTCTGCAATGAGGAGGTCAGGGAAGAGGCACTCTGTCTAAATTTATTTCACTGAACTTATCACCTGTAAAGTCTATGTGTAAGTTAAGATCCCTACATTGTATTCCAGCTATTTGAAAATTACCTGGCACATCGGTCAGTGTGGGTGATAATTTCCAACATGAGGGGGTGCATGCCTGGGGGTGTCACGTCTGTCCTCTACAACATGTGCATCTAACCCCCAAAGCCAATGCCCACGAGTCTAGTGGGTGCCTCTGGCCAATTTTCTCGTGGCTGCTACTTTATCCCTAATCCCTAAAAGAGGTTAAAACAAAATCAGCTACAACACGAGTTTTGGGTTCTATATTTATGTATGTACAACAGTTTTAGAGTAAAAGATTTCAAATCCTTTTAGGCGGCAGACACTGAAGAAATAGCTGTTTGCCAACATGCTGACTGGTCTAATTTTTCCCTCATGCTTTTATCTAACGTATTTTACATTTCCCGTGCCAAGTAAAATACAGTTAAGACCCTCAAGCAATAAAGCTTAAAATCAGAATAAAAAAAAAAAAAAAAAAAAAGGGAAAAAATATTACAACAGTTTTCTATGTTTTGGGGTAATCTTCTGGGGATGGGCCAGGGGAATAAATCTGCTTGTTATTTCTAAAGGGGTAACTATGACAGACCAAGGTAACCGGAGAAGATCGCAAAACAAAGAGGAGGAGACATACAAGAAAAAAATTTTTTTTGCTTTATATCATAGATAAATTAAATGGTCATTTTTAACTCTAATGTTTTGGTTTGTTTATCAGTGGGGTCATAGCTTTGGAATTATTCTCATACATAAAGTTATAATCTATTTGCAGGGAAGACAGGCATTATGCAAGTTAAAAGTAAATAATTCTTCCCAAAAGCGTCAGAAAAAAATATTTGTGCTACTTAAAAGAAGGCAGAAATGTAGGCAAATTTTATTTGTTCTGGATAAGGTGAACACCTTAAAAGGGTCATGAAAAAAATTATCATTAGCTGAGCTGATAAATGTCCACTTATTTGGAGATATATTTGTTAACTCAAATTTGTTAATTTTTTTTTTGTCTCAAATTTGTTAATTTGAGAAACATTAGCAGCGAGGGACAGATGGTGACGTAATTGTTCAGCAGTGGAAGGAGTGTTGGTGGAAGTGCTCTTAAATTTGGGCTCTCAATTGGGTTCCAATTGTCAACAAATGGGAGTCTTAAATGATATGTTTAAACTACTTTAATGACTCCTCCTTCACATTCATAATGTAAATTAGAGCTGAATGGGTAAAGGAAAAAGGGCTCTCTAACAAAGCAGACATGTGAAATTAGACCTAGTTCAGCGTTCAGTGGGAATCACACATAAGGTTACTTCCCTGGCATCTCCAGCTATGGCACGGGGGGGACAGAAAAATCAAAGGACAGGTTTGTAGAACCTGGCAGTAAACCCAGATAAATTAGAAATAGATGATTGTAACAACAATTGGTGCAAAACTGCCTGGTACCCTCTTTTCCAAAACCTCCAGTCCTAAAAAAATATTTCCAGACTGAAACAGAGCAAAGGAACAAAAAATAATTAAAAAACCCCCACAAACCAACAAACCAGTAAAGCAAGATCACAAACCCAGAAATCTAAAAACACCTCTAAAGCACACGTAAAGGAGTAAGATGATATCCTTTCAGGCAAAGAATTCCAGATTATTCTCTGTCCTTAAGCTGTACCGGGGATTCCCCACCACAGCCCCACGCCAGAGCCCAGAAGGTCTCTTCATCTACCTGGGATAGATTTCCCACAGAGAAGAGGAGAAATGTAGTTCATAACTGAACCCCAGCTCTCTCCACACCTGACACACACCCAGGACACCAGGAACTGTGTGATTACACAACACTTAAACAATTTCAGCAGGTTCATACTCTGCAGTGTGACAAAATTGCTGCATTACAGAACAAATGCATGAAGCTGACTGAGGCTCACTGTAATTATACCTTGGATATGTTACCATTGTAAGCTAACAGCAGTGACACACAAAAAAAACCCCTTGCATATTGACAGCATGACTATGTAATAGAGATTTTCCATTAGCAGACCTGTAGCATCTTGCTTTCCAAAACACAGAATAATCTTTAAAAAAAAAAAAAGAAAAATTAAAAAGTTGCAAGACTCTCGCAATTTCAGGCAGCTGTTCAGGTAAAACTAAAGCCAGAAGATTGTTTATTTTAATAAAGCTATTATATGTGCAACTCCAAATTAGGAATGGCAGGAAACTGGGGGATGCCTAAACCATCACCACCTGTTTGCCCTGAAAATCAATTAAAGTCACACTATCACAGCAATCCCTTCCTAGCTAATAAAAGTTATACAGCTTCAACATGCAGCTTTAGGTGCTTTGTGGGCATGTGCCTGAAATCTAAATCCTGAGTCTCACATTACTTCGATACTAAACACAACTCTGAACCACTGTAAAACTTGCTTTTTTGGGGGTTAGAGAAGGTGTTTAGAGAAAAGAGATCCCAAAATGCTGTTTTGATGCAGTGGATTGAACTAATAATCAGTAAATTCTAACGATTCAGCCAAGAACATTATATACAGTTTGAAGTAGGAGAAAACTGAAGTCCTTTATGACACATGCCTGTTCAACATATTCTGTGCTGCAGAACAGATCCAACTTTACAAGTTGAAAGCAAGGGCAGTAGAGACATCCCAAGTGTTTTAGTAATTAAACGAATATGCATAATGAACCATATGCCCAAAGGGCCTGTTCTTCATGTGGGCCAGATTTTTGTTTGAATTTTTAATTTTTATATACAGATGAAACATTTCATGTAATATAGCAACAGTGCAAAGGAACATGCTATGCAGGAAGGGAAGGAGGAACTACCCATGTGAGAACGATCAGAATACACTTGATGAATTCTGCTCCTCAATTTCCAATTCAGAGCCAAGAGGGCTTTAAAAAAAAACAAAAAAGAAAGAAAGAAAAAATCCTTTTCTCCTTTGAACAGCTGTATTAGTCATCTGCTCAGAGTCTAGAAAAGAGGCATTGAATATATGTATATTTATATAGGTCATATTTATACATTTATGTGTGAAATGGATTTGATACACCAACACATTTAGATGCTGCAAGACTAGCAAAAACACAGACATTATCAAATTGAAAAGCTTCTGATCCACCAGGAAAAATAACTACAGGATGGCTCTCTGGTCGGCAGGACCTGTCATGTCGTGTGAGCTGCAGTGAAACAGGACACACTCACATCTGTCTGTGAAACAGGAACGAGCATTTTTAAAAAGATGGGTCAAATTCCACTCTTGTTACAGTAATGTTACCCTTCTGTGAATGTGAGGATACCACAGCCTTGCTGCAGAAATATTCAATCTCCCAAGTTCTCCTGGGGTGGAGCCTTCTCCTTTCTCAGTAACATTTACCTTTTTTCCATCCCTTGCCCTTAAAGTACTTTCCAAGCAAAACCAGCATCGTTTGCAAAGGTAAGCTATTTCAAATATCTAGACTGCCAAATAATAAACTGGTTCTTTTAAATGGTTCTGATCCATCAGGCAAATTTCTATTTTGCATCATAAAATCAGTCTGGACGTTCTGGTTCAGAAGCAAAAAAACTTTCCTGCTTTGAGCTTCACCAGCTTTCCGAGTAAATTTTTGTAAACAAGTTTCAGGCTTTGTGGACCAAGAGAACTCAAATCCTAATCAGACTTAGTGAGGGAGAAGAAAATTTGGGAGTAAATAGCAGCCTGCCCCACAGCAGCTGAGGTGTGGCACTGCCCTGGGATAAACAAGCTGTGGCTGTGTATGCCTGACTCGGTCCCACAGATATATGCTCCCCAGCAATAAGGAATGGAGGCATTAATGTGACCACTTCTGAATTAAAAGGGTGACTTTTCACCACTTTCAGGAGTTAAACCTTGCCTGGCACTTCAGGAACTCTGATCACCAAAAGCAAGTGGCATGGCAATGTAGGAGCAACCCTGGCCCCAGGACTAAAAGTATTTAAAAGCTGAAATGAGTTGTAAATAGTAGCATTCACTGCTCTCGGTCCTAATTCAGGGTCTGTGCTTTTGCCACCGCTTGGTTTGCTTGATCTAGTGGTCTCCGTGGAAAGACAGATAAACTTCAACAGCTGTCAGAAGACAAAAATTGACAAGGAGTATCACCTTTCCTGACTGTTTAAATCCTTTAAGGAAGTGTTGGAGCAATTAGAGAAGGAGTCTAATCTTTGCAGAGTGCATTAACACTCTCCGACCTCCCAGACAATAGATCAGACCTCGGACACATAATGCTTCCCTAAGGCTTTTTAACCAGAGCATTTGATCTCATCGTCACTCTGTGTGTCTTACTATGGGTATCTGTGTGTGAGACAGGATTCATTGGGCACTGAAGGACCACTGTCTCTGCCAGTATTCATACAACTTTCAGAAAGAAAAGCAGGAATTGCTTTCATTGCAATGCATGCTGCTGCAGAAGTACTACTTCCCAGAAGAAGGGGGAAAAGAAAAAAAAAAAGAAACAAAACAAGATTAAAACCATCCAGAGCAGCTCTGCAAAACGTCTTCATTTTTATTAATCTCATATTTCCTTTCTACTGCCACTGTTTATTTCCCAGCTTTGGAATATAAATCTATTTTTTTTTTTTTAAAAAAAAGCTTAGATTAGTGTTTTATTCATAGAAACAGTTATCTGATAATAATTTCAAAATACTTCATTTCTTAACCCCTGCAGAGGGACTTAAGGGAAAGGGAATTAGGAAGACAGGTCTAGTTTATTAAGGAAATTGAAATATATCATTGCAAATAGTTTTCCCAAATGTGTACATGGAAGTATCTGGGGAAGGTTTCTTAACTGCTAGAACAAGTCATCATCTCATTCCTGATGGGCATGTTCAGTTAAAAAAAAAAGCTAATATCGCTGCATCAATTATGCATTTCCCATTTAATATTCTAAACATTTTAAGAAAATTTGCTTCATGCAATTTTTTAATGGAATTAGACTTTCTTGCCATCGTGTTCTGACAGAGGCCACATCTCCTATGACCAATTCATAATGGGAGGATAAAAGCAGCTGACTGGATTCCCACCCACTGCTAAAAAATGGGTGCTGCAGTCTCCCTGAGCACTGGGGCTTCTCCCCCCCTTGAAATGCATTTGAGGTACAGCACTGGCTAAAAGTATTTAGATGAGCCTATTAATGCTTTTCATTAGCAGCAGGATTTTGTTTTACTTTTCCAGACCTACAAAAAGAGCCTTTTTGTGGAGTACCTGCATTACAAAAATGTTTGGCTGCTGTTTAAATGGGTATCTCAAATTTGCCAAGCCAAGTGCATCACAAATGACAAAAGGTCACATATACCCAGTATATTTAAAAACAAGAAAGCCTTCAAAGTCAAAGTGTAATGCAGTTATTTCTAATCTGAACAAACAATAGAATGCATCTAATGAAAGCTGACAATTGGCTTTGATACAGAGATGTGCTGCTCTTCTCTTCCATTAAAAGATGAAAGCTGAAGGAAAGTACAGAAGACAGCGACTTCTCCCCCAAAAAAAGGAGAAAGTTCTGAACCTGAGCAAGCAAAGTAGTTAAAGGCTGTTTTAGTGAAGACTTTTGCTCACCTTTGGCACTCATCTCTCAGTAAACACGCTGACTTTACATGGGTAATGTTAAAGGTAAAATAAATCAGCATATTAAACTGGTACAAAACACTACATGTTTTACATATTTATTAACACTTCTCAAAATCACAGCACTACCTTTAAAAAAAAAAAAACCCACACACAGAAAAACACCAAAAGAAACCAGCTAAGCTTGATTACAGTGTGGATGCCACAATTAAGAATAACAGATTTAATTTTCATGAAGCTGTGGGGGAAGAGATCAAAACTCTATTGATGTTATTGGTAGCAGTGCAAACCTTTACTGCGGAAGCAGTCAAATTTATTCATAATTAATAGTAAAGATTTTTTTTAATCAGATTTCTGGGATTTTGCAGTCATCCCACTGCTCCAGGTTTATTTCCAACTGAATATTAAAAAAAAAAAAAAAAAAGAATGGATGGGACATATCCTGATTTAAGGTATTTTTACTATTAGTGCTATCCTCAAACAGCCCAAGAACTTTCTGGTTACTTAAGAATTACCTCTAACTTAAAGCACATCCTAGTTGCTAATCAAGAAAAGTAAAGCTAAATGAGAACAGGCTTTTTAAAAAGTGTATTCGCTCTGCAGCTTCCCTACTAATATCTTTTTATTTCAGAACTTGTAAAGGATCCAACTCTTTCTTATTTAAAGTAAAAAAGAAAAAAAATAGCCCAACAAGCAGAACGCCTTAAGAGAAATCCCTCAAGGTGTATCTGTCTCCATCATAAAACCAAAATGTTGCATTACCTTCAAATAGGAAATTTCTTCCAGTTGTCACGATTTCTGCAACTAGTGTTACATTAGCACTGAGAGAAAGGGTGAATTAAATTAAAAATAAAACAGTTCAAGCAAGAGAAAGAAAACCTGACAGAAAAAAATCTGACAAAAGCCTGAATGCCAGGGCTGGCTCATTCCTGAGGGTCCATCGCCATCTACAGGCTTTTCCTACTCTCAGAAAACCTGGTAATTCTATTCACACAGGATTTTTGCCCAAAACGAGTATGTATATTTTTAACTGATGTTAAATAACACAGGTTTGCTGAAGCTAATGGAGTTACAGTGATTTAAACCACCTACAGACGTGTCTCTACTTATTCCCTCGTTTTGGAAGACTAAAAACTTCCTCTATGCTTCAGGGGAATGCAGTGTTGTTCTAAGCTTACATCTGTGTTAAAAAAAAAAAAATTACCTTTTTAAAATTAAAAGGGAAAAAAGAAAAAACTGATAGGGGTGTTCCACCAATGACATGGGAGATAACAGTCGATGTCTACAATTCTCCTGTAAAACTGAGTGCTTTAAAGTACTTTCTAAGAGGTGTCAGGTCAAAGTAATGTGAATAATGAGCAAAACCCAAGCAGATGCTGACTGAAAGAAAATCAATACACCTGTGGCTCTGGGTGGGGGGGGGGGAAAGAGTACACTAAGTATAAGAATCTTTCATTTTAATGGCATTTTCACTTCCTAATATATACCTTTTTCATCCTACATGCCATGGGTTTCCTGCCTTTTTTGTTTGTTTGTTTGGGCTGAGCCGTATGTTTTTTCCATACAGCTTGCAGAGTCTAAATCCACACCAACTTTGGGAATTTTACAAATAAGCTTCTCAAATTCTGGTATTTCCAATAGTGGTGGGTAAGTAGCTTCTGTCTCACACTCCTGTTTAATGAGTCTCACGCAGATGCAACATTCATTCAACTTAGAATACTAATTTCGTCTTTGTTTATGCAATTTCTAGTCTATGAATAAAGTGAACTTTCAGAAAAAGCAACAGGCAAATTGGGAAAATGAAAATGACTGGATCCTAACATGGAAAATCATCTCTTTAGGATCAGATAAGATAGCAAATGTTACAAATAAATTTCTCTTGGTTTTCAACCTACCATTCAATTCAGAAGAATTACAAGTCAGAATTTTGAGGTAAGAATCCAAAATTCAGAAGATGCCCAAGAGTTTTAACCTGAAGTTCCTCTAAAGAATTCAAGACTGCAAAAAGAAGTACAGCACAAGAGAAAAGCCAGCTTTCAGGTAGTGGGCACATCAGCCTTGTCCAATTTTTTTTTTAGGGCAAATTCCTAAAATCAGAATGGGGGTTTTTAAGGTAACCATAAAAATCATGAGCTAAATTCACCTTTGACATAATCCAAGTTTTGCCGTTTTGTTGAGAGCAAAGGAACCAGTGCTGCCTTCCTGGAGAGAGAATTTCACCTTTTCTAAAACAGCGAAATAGTAGTCAAAGGTAAAAATAAATAAATAATTAAATGCTAATGTGTGATTACTCTCACAGTTGGGAGAACACAGAATATCTGCTAGCGAGGCATCAGACACAGGAGTTCAGTGATGTTAAATATACAAATAAACCCAGCAACAGGCAGGAGTATTATTTTACTGTGCTGAACAAAGCAAAATAAATACAATGCACGCAAAAATAAACAGGAAAAGTACAAAATAGCACAAGATCAACAATAATCTTTTGCAAAACTTCAGGACTTCAAAAGATACAAGACGTTATATACTAAGGAAAAATTAAAAAAAAAAAAAAAATTTAGAAAAGGGCTTCATAAATCAAACGGCAAAAGTACAACACAATATAGCAAACACCAGC
This sequence comes from Corvus kubaryi, assembly GCF_017639235.1. Classification (NCBI taxonomy): domain Eukaryota; kingdom Metazoa; phylum Chordata; class Aves; order Passeriformes; family Corvidae; genus Corvus; species Corvus kubaryi. Next base: position 7,430,009 of record NW_024581133.1, on the reverse strand, counting down.
CAGACCACAAAGAGGGTTTGCTCTTCATAAACATCAGATCAGGCAGCTAAAATTATTACCAAAGCGCTCTTGTAACTGTCACCTGTGGTGGGTATAATTACAGGCTACTGCTACAAGCACGCCCACGTCATATGGCAATAAAAGGACCTACTGCTTGCCAAGACCAGGCAGACAATGGAGAACACACACCACCTGACGAGAGCCCAAAAAGATCAGCCAGGGAGACTAATAAAAATGACAGCTTCGAAACAAATGACAAAGCTTCAACCACCAAAAAAAAAATAAAATAAATAAAATAAATAAAAGGTGATACCAAATTAGCTGGAAATGCAAGCGCTGAGCAGAGCTCTCCAACAGGTTGCAACTTGAGCACAAAGGCAGGCAGAAGGATTTGTGGATGCAGTTAGTTCAGGTTTTAGCTAGAAAGAGCCCTTTCTCATTTGCCTTTCTTTTAATAGATAAAATGCTTCCACATTTGATCTTGGCTTTGTGGGCTGTCATTAAATAGCCAAAGAGATGAAAACTATATTTCCAGTCTGGTCAGGACACTGACAGATACACGTATTTATTTAGCTATCTTAGCACCAACACCTTCTAGGGATAAATCCACACACTGTAACAAAGCTGAATTTCTTTCTCCTTGCCTTAACTCTCGACTGGATGCCTGCACACACATTCCTGCTGACCAGCTGCACAGAGGCTTATCCTACATCAGGACTGTTCTTTCACCCAAATACTTGGACCACAGAGTTTAACACACCCAGCCAAGGTATTAAAAGGCTTTATCACCAATTAAACCCAACAAAATGCAATTAAAGAGTGAGAGGCAATGATTTAGGTCTCTCTCATTACCATGGCTGAGGGAATTGTTCTGATGTGATGCATTCAAGTTTTGAGTACATGACACAGAAAGCCTCAAAAATATCAGCACCGCATAATTTAAGAGGAAGATCCCCAACCCCAAAATCAAGGGAATTGATTGCTATACAGGGTAAATGCCTTGTTAAGCACACCCAGAGGAAATGATTCCTCAGATGCAAAACATAGTTTTGCTTTTATTTTTATTTTGGAACATTTCACTGGTAAAAAGCAAATCCCCAAAACTCCTGAGCTGGAAACATAAGGCCATCCATCTTTTTCAAAGTTAAAAGGGATATCTGTACTGGTCTCTGCTCAGTTCCATCTCACCCTGACTCCAAAGCTTCCAACTTTGCTTTTTAAATCTTGTTTATTGTGTTGTCAAGGCTCTAAGTGGTTATTTCCCTATTAACTTTGTCCTTGTTTGTTCTTGCATTTTTGAAAGAGCTGGAAATAACATGTGTTTACTTTGCTGTGTGTCTCTCAGCATCGTCAATATCACTGTTGCTATTCCAGGAATTTTAACTGCTGCAGCAAAGCAAAGTCTGGGATCTCAAGCTTAAATTGTATTCCCCCCAGCCACAGAAGAATAATAGTGGAAATGTAAAAATTGCTGGGAAAAGGGTGAAACCATCTCCTTTAATTGTCTGGAGAAGCCTGTTTCTCATCTGAGCAGCCACTTGTGTCAGGTAACGTGCTCCTGACAGCTTTGCACGAGAGCTGGTGCGTTTGCACAGGCTCTGCCATGAGCAGCCAGGAGAAAGCAGGATGTAAACGTTTCCTCCATCATTAGGAAAATACTTTTACTGGGGTGTAACAGCTCAAAATAAAAACACACCTCTCCACTCCAGCCTTTTCACTGGAGTTCAAGACAATTTTCAAGATGTGCCTTTGCCAGGGATTTGCAGGGGAAAAGAGGGGAGGAAATGTTGGGGGCTCTGAAGAATTACTTACTAGGTCAAATTCCTGAAACCTGCCTCTTGCTGCTCCTCCAGCACCAGCTCTAGCCTTAACACGAACGAATTTCTGTACCAGAGTGTTATTTTACAGCTCCCCTATTTAAATAGAAACTGCCTTCGTTCCTTTGCCGACTGCTTCTTTAAAACTGTAGCAAAACACAAGCTGCAAATGGGCTGAGAACAGCCCTCAGCAAAAGCTCTGCAGTAAAGCGGATGTAAAGACCATCTCTTTTGCATTAATACTTTTTTTCTTCTTCTTTTTTTTTTTTCTTCTTCCAAGTCCCTATTCAAGTGTTTGAAGAATACTCATTCTTCTCTCTTTAGGATTACATCTATTCATTTTATTTAGCTTTTTAATGTGGAGACATTTTAATCTACCATTACTTTAATGCTGTTCCCGAATAGTTTGGGAACAATGATTTATATTTCGTCTTCAGCTGTGAGGATGAAGAAAAAAAAAGGCAGAAAAAAGACTATACCCTTCTCATCAGTTACACATGTAGTCATGGCAGGGTGGTTTGTGCTTTGTATCAGGGAACTGCTTGTTCAAAATTAGCAGACAATCCATGGGGAAAATAAGGAATATTTTAGGAAAGCTCATGTGAGAGCTCATCTTCCTTCCCCACCCTACAGAAGAGTGAATTATTACCATCTACGGGTAAATACTCAGTTAAATTAAACCTGCATCCCCTGCTTGGTTGGCCAAAGGTCCAAGAGAGGTTTGGTGACTCGGTCTCTATCTTATTTCATAGCTGCTACTGGTCTCCCTTCTCCATAGAATTCTCATGTTCCCTGTGAAACTTTCATCCCAAGAATTTCCTCTTATTGATCTATAACTCCTCTCCTATCAAAGGAAAAATAAAGTAAAATAAATCACTGTGTTGCAAAACAATGCAGGAGTTAAATTGGATGTTTTACCCTTATATTGTTGTCATGTCCAGGGTTGAATTATGCTCAGTACAAACAGGGCTGGAACATTCTGTGCTTTGCTCGGGAAAGCCAAACCATAACATGCAGGAGACACTTGTCCACATACTGAATGAGAGATTTACCCAAGTAAACTCCAGAAGGCTCAGATTTCGAGTTAACAAATACCTTTCCTGAGGGGATAAAGAACATTTCCCTCTTGCTGATAGGCAATTAGCAATTTTAGAGGACACTGTCAACAAGCAAATGGCCTTTTGCCCGTAGTTCATCACTATAAATATAGCCCAGCTCAACAGGGATCAAAAATTATTCGCGTCTAATACGATGATTGGTATCTTCTCTCTGAGATGAGTTTAGCTGGGCTCAGATCCAGCTCCTGTATCACGAGCTGAAGTGGCAGAGTGTTCAATCACACACTCAGCAGAGATGCCCAGAAGTTCACAGGCTGCAAGGTCTGTCCTCTCTCTCTCTGCTGCTGCCCCAGGTTCGACCTGAAGCAAACTGGCAGAGCAGTGCACATACCTGCAGCCTCACCCAGCCAGCCCTGGGCTCCTCAGGCTTCCAAGTTCCCACAGCTCAAGGGGCCAGTGCCAATAAACCGGGCATCCTCGAGCTCTCTCTGGATTTAAAGAGCTTTGGAGATCTCAATGGAGGAGAGTGACAAAATCCCACCTATGCAGCAAGGAGCACAAAAGCTTAAGTTTGGGTTTGCTGCTGCGTCCACCACCCACAGAGCTTCCTTACTCTTGCATCAGCTGGCCTTTTGGGAAGCCCAAAGTGCTCCAAAACAATCCCATGCCTGTCATTTTTCCAGCTACCCGCAATTAAATAGCTGCAGTGAGTTTGACCAGAAGCTCCACATTTCCAACACATTATGCTGCATCACCACATATTCCTCCCCTTCCTCCCAACACTAAGCCATCATAAAATAATTAGTAGACACAGTGCAATGCCACTGCAAAATAAGTAAATACTGCCTGTGCCTGCTGAATTCCTCGTCTGGCTGGCCCTGGCTGCCAGTGAGGGCTGAGCTGGAAAAATCACTCCCACCTGCACCCACCCTGGCAGCAGCCTGGATCAGCAAGAAGCCTAAACCTGACAGAGTGGGAAATGCTGCCAGTAAAAATGAAGTATTCTGGCATGGGTGAGTGTGCAGGGACCCTGAAGGAATTCAGCAGCAGCACTGCCAGTCACACCAGAGGTGCTCCGGTGGCTGGTTTCCCATTGTTTGCCTGATCCTGTCAATGTCTCTTGCAACTATCATACAAACTTTAAAAAAGTATATATATGATAGTAAAAATTCCAGTCAATATATCCTTTTAATTCGTACCAATTATTTTTTTATGCAATTACTGTAATTTCATTAAATGGCATAATTACCATTAATGCAGAGAAAACTGTCAATAGAAGGTGTAATTATGTTGTATAAAATCACAAGCACAATGTGCAATGATGCATAATTCCTCATGAAAATCATTGTGACTAAAATTAACTTTTAAAATATTTTAAAAATACATATAATACAGTAAGAATGATTTGGTTATTATAGACTTCATTTCCACAACAAGCAAAGGGGGAGCAGAGCAGGCAGGGAGTGTTTGCATACAGACAGAAGGTTCACAAATTTGGTTTAAGTGTGCAACAGGAAGGTAAGAAAATAAGTTTTTGTAAGTATGAGTGGGAAAAATGAACAGGTTATAATCAGACACATAAGCTGAGTTGTGAGCAGACATTCTCCCAGGCACATTACACCACACAGCTCCAGCTTTTTGGACACCAGTAACACTGTGTAGAAGTGATGTCTCAATGGAGAAAAGTGTGACGAGGAAGGAGTAAAGAGGACCAGGCTAAAACTACAACATTGAGACTGGAAACTGGGAGAAAATTGTCCAAGGTAGGATGTGAAGTGTGTCAGGCACATGAGAAGGACCGCACAGGGATGTACTGGACTATGTGTCTAGGCATCTTCAAAATAAAGACCTTTTTGAGAGGTATGTTTCAATCAAAACACAACGTATCACGTTGCATACAGAGATAACTATACCAAGATTAAACAGAAAGGAATGTTTGTCTTTTTGGTCTTAAATCTACAAATCCCCCCAAACCCTGAACTGATGGAGAAGAATACACAAAGTGCTTAAAGGTATTTCTTGGTATATGAACACTCTCAACCCTACAGGCAACATTTTTCACATGAGGGAATAATCCTGATATTCCCAGGCACACACAACGATGTGTCCATTTCTCACACCAGACCAGTGATGAGAGGTACACTATGAAGAACCCAGAAATCCCGTGTGTGATCCTTGCCTCTGACCCAGGGTGCTTTCTCTAGTTGTGTAGCACCATTTCCACCCAACCATTTATGCACCAGGCCAACATCACCAACAGTGAAATTCTGCTTTTCATCTCACCTCCCTTTCAACCCTATTTCCTAAACCTCTAAGTTTGAAAAAATTCTGATTTTACATGTGCTTCAGCACAGCCTAGTGTCCTCTGTGCCTATACAATTAACTCAGATGAAAAATCATCAGATTAAAAGCACAGAACACTGATGAAAAATGTGATTACATTTTTATAGCACAAAAAAATTCATCTACTCACATGTTCTTGGACTGTCTCCTCTCACCATTACATCCTAATAAAGAAATTTAGCTTGGGGTGATGAATCTTATAAATGAGGAAACAGCATGAGAGCATTTTTCTCATTCACTTGTGTCCTGCCTGTGCTGTCCTCTGTTTCCTCCCTCCTTACCTGTCCCTCTTTTTCTCTTACACCCCCAAAAGCAGCTATGTCCTTGTCACACACACAAGCTGTCACACTAATGGGGAGGGAAGACTAAAACAGGAAGGTGAAAGATTCCACGTCCTTGGCTACTGCTGTCCTCTGACAACCTCACAAATATTTTATCTGCCTGGCAGTGGGTTTTGTCTGACTGCTTAAGAAAACAAGGCTCCCATGATTATACTGTCTGCTTGTCTTCCTCCTCCTCCTCCCTCACTTCATTCCCCCTTGGAGGAAGGGGCATGGGTTACCTGTAGAGGGAAACCAAGGGAAATACCAGATCAAAATGGTTATTGCCAGGGGCCCAAGGGACATCATCTGTAAGGAAAAATAATTTTTAAAAAACGCCTTTTCTGGTTTGAGGGCCTGGCTGGTATCGAAGCTACCAGGGAGGGTTTCATGAACCCAGCTGGAAAATGGGTGGAGAAGCTTTGTGCATCCTCCTCACCTCATCTTTTAACCAGCACATAAGGAGTGGATTTTCCACACAGACTGGGCAGGGAGGGATGCTGCACCTACCGTGCTGTGTGCGTATTTTCAATACTATGAACACTCACGCTGGAAATAGTGAGACAGAGATATATAATTAGCATTTCATTTTTAGTGCCAGAGCTGAATTATTTCCATGTGAGAAAAATCAGATAGACTTAAATTTTGGGTTGTAGAAGAAGCCTGTGGTAATTATTCTTAGAATGGAGTATTTTTATTCCTTTCCCATTACCCACTTTCTTTCAGGAAACCAGGAGTATTATGGTATCCAGTAAAGATGTTATCAACCTGTAACTTGTAACCTGCTCATACTCCTTTTCACTGGGAATAAATTCCTTTGTCTTTAGACCCATTTTCCCACCTTCTTATTTTTCTGCCTCTCCACCCCTTCCAAACTTTTCCTAGGTTTGGAAAACTGAACTTGACAGCTGTAACTTCACAAGCATTTTGGTGCAAAAAGAGCAATCCTTTTAAATATGTGCGTAGATTCCTGCTGTACAGTGATGGCAGGACATGGACACTGGGATTTTATCCTCCCTTTCCAGCCCCACCATGAATGGCCACCTGATTCCCTTGGATACAGTCACAGAACACTTTTGCACAGCCACACGTACTTCAGTGAGGTACCAGCTACTCTGCTCTCCTGCCACTAACTATATATAATATATATATGTTCTAAATGAACTTCAAGCATCAGGAAAACAAATAATTAAAGAGAAAAGACCCTCTTCATCCTGCCCTCTCATCTGTGTGAGCAGTCCCTCTGACCTACAGGGTGAAGACAGCTCCTCTGTCTTTGCTCTGAAGCTTCTTTCAGTCAGGAATGGTCTACTTTACTCATCTGTGGCAAATACACTGAAGTGTTTTCCTTAAAAAAGCCTTTAAGCATCTTACAATTCACAGACAGTAAACACAGGAGAAAATCTTGGCGATGTGGATGTTGTATTGCTTAATAAACACTCAACTCAAAAACTTTCTTTCTGCAGGCTGGACCACCACAAAATGATTTTTGCAACCTTTAATGGCATGACAAACATTTCAAGCATGAAGAAAATGTCACACCGCAGAATAAAGAGCAGGCAAAATCTTTTTTGTGCTTGAGTGGATTATGAGAAAACTGCAAATGGGGTGTTTACTACCAAGAGGAAAAAGAAGAGAGATGAAAAGCGGGATAGGCAGGTGGAGAACTTGGCTTTTTGCTTGCAGAGTGCAGCAGAACTCACTGTCCAGCCTTATTTTTTTTTTATTCTTTTAAACAATATATTATTACAGTCAGGAGAATAAATTTGCAACAGGCAATGCCAACACAGGCAGAGCAGGAACTGATAAGCTGCAGTGAAGTGATGCCTCAGTGCAATGGAAGATGGAAGGGACAAGACCCATCAGCTCACTGCATCACCCAGACCAAAAGCATCTCCCTGCATCACCCTCTGGGCCACCACCTCCTTCCTTTCCTGCCACCCAGCTGCCATGTTTCGAATTAAAAATAATTAAAAATTCCAAAAGCGCCACACAGTGACATCACCCACCACGGACATGGGCATCCTCAGTGCTCGGTGCAGGTGGTGAATACCTCTGCTCCAAGCGAGGAAAGGCTGCTCCTGAAGGTCTCATTTCCATCCCCATCAGGCCCAGTGTGGCCCAAGCTGTCCTGCAGCCACACAGCCACAAAACAACACCAGCAAACGAGAAGGGGCTTCGTGCTGGTGGGGAGGAAAGCACGGGAACACTCCAGGATCTCAGATCACTTAGCCACATGCAATAAAAGAAGAAATCCACTTACCACAAATGCTATCAGGCTCTTTACCGTGGACTCCCAGAGAAAGCAGCTCCAAAGGAATTGTATTGTATTCCATATTGCCATGGTGATTTTTTTCACGCGATCAACATTTCTTGATAAGATCTGATAAATATTGAGTGGGAGGAGGGGAGGAGAAGAAGAGTTTAATCAAACACACTAATATCCTACTATTGCTTCCGAAACAGGGATAATTTAAGCTACAAATGCATGCCAGGGCACATATTACAAATAAAGCCTCTATTTCAGATACATTCGCCAGCTCCTGTCTGCCTTCTGATTACACCCAAACCTTCCAGATTTTCTTCAGGTCTTACAAAAAAAAGAAAAAAGGCACAAACTGATGCCAAAACTAAATAAAACAGTAGATGTATTCTTAAAATACATCAATGTCTCAGGCAAAGGGACAGAGAGAATGGAGTCTGATCCCCTTTTCTACATGTTTTGGACTAGTCCATAGAAACAAATAGGGATTTTTAGACTTATTATAGGGCCTCTCGATTTTAAAAAGAATAATGACCATTGTCCTAAAATCCTATTGACTTTTTACATAAGGAATTTAGCCCTGGTTTCTTCCTTCCCGAAGAAGGGAATAAGGCTCTCATTGAGCTTTAAGTGCTGCGAACTGTGCAAAACCCACAGCTATCATTTTCCCCACTCAGAAGCACAAAGCAGAACTACTGATGCAAGCCAGATCAGAAAGCAATTTCGTGTTAACACAAACAAACCTTTTAATATACACAGAAATATACAGAATTTACATGTGTTCAGCATTTTATGCATAAATAGGTTTTGTTCTAGCAACTGTGCTACAGCAATTCAAATCTTTCCAAAACAGATGCAAAAGCTTAGCCCAGACACAATTTTCACCTTTTTGGAAAATTTGCGGTTCTCCTCAGTAAAGCGCTTTTCTCGGGGCTTGAATGTTCTAATACTTGCTTTTATCTAGAAAAAAAAATTAACAAAAATAACACCATATAGTTTTCAATTAGTTATTTCAGTTTCATATCACCAGTGCTGCTCAGGAAGATCAGGTCTTTCAGCATCTCTCGCTCTTTTCAGACTCTGTGTGACTTAGGAATTGCTTTTTATACACATTTTCTACAGTGAGGATGGCTAGAGAGGGTGGATGCCCCATCCCTGGAAACATTCAGGTGGACAGGACTCAGACCAACCTGGCATAGGGGAAGGTGTCCCTGCCCATGGCAGGGCATATGGAATGAGATGAGTTTTAGGGTCCCTAAGAACCCAAACCACTCTATGATTCCATGCTCACAAAAATGCAGACAAGTTAAATTGGGCAAGGCTGGACTCACTTTAGCAGGAGCAGAGCTGTGGCACAGCCCATGATGGCCTTGATAAATAGGAGTTAAACTCAGTAAAAGGCTGTAGGGCATAAACGATTGAGACTGACTCAGCCACCTAAAAACTAAGCGCACTGTGTCCATGCCTCATTCATTTTCCTGTCAACACCCTGGGAAGAGAACATCCTGGGTCAGCTTTTTGGGGAAGAAATAGGTGTTAAAAATAATGTATAATAAGATGAACATGAAGCTGTTTTTTGGCTGTTGCAATTGAAGCCCTGGCCGCAGCAATCAGCACCTCCTTCCTAAGGTGCTTGTGGTTATTTGTCCCTCCAGAAATGCCCCTTTCTCTGTCCCATCCACCTGGAGGGGCCACAGCTCTGATCGCTCAAATCTTCTTCACTCACAACATCAAACATGCCTCCACCACCACATGCAATGTGGACAGGACTTTTCTGGCTTGGCTCCTGGTTTTAAAAGCATCACCCCCACCTCGTCCTTGAAGATTTGTACTTTTCTTACACCAGTGATAAGCAAAAAGAAAATACTTCAACTTACTGGATTAAACAGGACATCCAGCTCCAAGTAAATTGCTCCTTTTGAAGCACGTTCCAAGTCTTTATTCTTCAGTGTGTAACAACTTTGTTTACCGTTTCTAATCTATAGTTTGGGGTGGGGAGGGGAGAAAAAGCATCAATATTTTCCTGGCTGTACTCCTCAATATAATTTAAAGACACTGCAAACAAATAAATAAATATAACTCAAGCACAAAAAAACAAACAAAAACACCCCCCAAAAAAAAAAAAAAAAACCCACAGCAAAAAAACCTTCCCCTAAACCCTGATAATATACTTGGAGCCTGAAATACAAAACAACCGTTGGATTAGAGACCTATAAAATTGCAGATTAAATCTCTTATGGTCCAACTTTAATTTTCAGACCTTGTACTTTATAGTAGAGCAGTGCATGCAATAACCAGTCTGAAAATTCTGCCCTGGAAGCCAGTGAGTTGATGGGAAGTAATCAGCCTCCGTTATTACAAGTTTAAAATGGGATTTTTCTTCCAAAGCTTAAGAAAAGGGCCACAAACAACAACTTTACCCATTGCACACTCCAGTACATGAAACCACTTCTTAATGCTTAGTTTATTGCAACGTTATCAAATTATTACCCAGCAAACAAATGCAATCCAAAGAAATGGATCGGCTGAAGTGGAGTGAATGCTAATGTAACAAATGTTCAAAATTAACTAATTCATGTAAAAGACTTCTCCCTCCACCCCACCCCTGAATTTCAATACCATTTCTCTGCTCTGATCCACCGGTTGGCCCTATCTCATTAAGCATCTATTAAAAAAAAACCAACCAGCCCAACAACAAAATACCTTCCTTGCCATTTTGTAAACAATTTGGCTCAAAGCAAAAGCATTCTCACTTCAAAAATGATGGCAGAAATGTATTTATTATACACAGTAGGATATGTATTGATTAAACATTTGGCTTTTTAGGAAGCAGACCAGTTAATTCTAAACAGCAGTAACATAAAAAACTGCAGCTTACCAAAAAGCTACATTGAGGGACTGTAATGATCAAAGATTAAGGATAACGGAGGAAATTTGAGGGCATGAAATTGCAACCATATTTAAAATGGCTATTGCTGCTCTGGCATTTAGAAGAGGCACTCATATAAACCATGGTAGAAATGAGTAAGGGAAAAAAAGGTGTAATAAGGAACCAAGTGATTTCACAAGACAAGGGAAAGGTCACTCTCTTTCCCAATGTTGCTGCACCCTTTCTATACCAAAACAGTCAAAGGGTAGATGGGATTTCTGCCTAAGGGTTGAAAGGGAAGAGGGCCCTCACAAGGACCAACTCTGCATCCTCAGTGGTGTAAAACCAGGAACTCCAGCTATTATCTCTCATCCAAAGCTTTTCAGTTACAGAGACTTATGTGGAATTCATAGAACACCAATAAATAATAACAACAACAGGCACTGCACTAAACTGATCACAAAGCACCTCTGCTTCCACCACAAGAGAGTACACACAGTGGTGGAGCTGGCAGCAAAGGATGCTGCAGCTCCCAGGGAAGGGACAGGTACAAAAACATTTTTCAGACCTGCAGCCTCAAAACAGAAGAGCTGCCAAAGTGATTAGACCCTTTTCTAGGGCCAAATGGACTGGCATCAGGAGGTCCTCAGGCCAGCTGCCACATACAGCACTGTCAACCCGTCATAAAGGTTTCTGCTCTTTCACCAGTTTGCTTTTCCCCCCTTCAAAAAAAAAAGGCAAAAAATTTAAATTTACTGAATGAAAACAAAGTTTTGTTTGGAAATGAAAGATTTTGTTAAATTTTACAAATTAAAGCATAAATGGTTTTACTGATGGAAGGGACACTGGGACAGAAGGATTTGGTTTGAGGTCACTGGTCCAACAGGATGCCCCAGCAACAAATTTAGCCTGAGCTTTGATTCATGGATTCTACTGTGACAGGATAGAATGTACTTTATTCCCAGTGTGTCTGCAGAGGTGCAGATGTCCAATATATACCACAATATCCTAATTCTGGATCCTCCATAGTTATTAATTTTGGAGCTGAATTTCCATGTATTTCAGGCACACATATTTCTCATGGCATTTCATTCAGTTACACCAGAAGCAACAGCTAGTGGGATGGCCTCTTTATATTCTAACATCTTTCAAAAGCATAACCCACAAGGAAAAGAAATCTGACACAGGAGCTAAATTGATAGAAAAAGGAAAAGAAACATTTCTGAGTGTTTAAGCCTGATACTGTGGGGTATTCTGCACTCAAAAAAATAATACTTTGGGGAAAAGACTCCTCATTTTAAGAGCTGGAGTTGAATCAAACATTTCGGGTGCAGCTGCAGGTGTTTTCACACAGAAAGCTTTAAATCAGCAGCAAATAATTTCCAGCTCTGCCTGTATTTGTAAATAAGGGTTGCTTGGGAAACTTCTTTAATGGTGTCATTATTATTGTTGCTGCTATTCTTAAATTGAACAGGGCAGGAAGTAATGCAGTGCAAATAAAGTTTTAGAATCCGATTTATTTGGCATATTTAATTCTAAGTATTCCAACTGTCTGGAAAAAGATGTGCAATTATAACTCAGCCTAAGACTAAACATTCATAGAGGTATTTTAGCTTTAGACTTTCTTCAGCAAGAGAAAAGTACAAGAGAAGAACGACAGGCTATGAACTGTCTCCATTGCATTTTCGTTTGGATAGAAAGAAAAAAAAAACTGAAAAAGAAGTCAAACAAAAGACTCTCTTACAGTTTTGGCACTGTGCTAGGGCAGCATGGTTCAACAAAAGGTACAAGGTAATTCTAAGACCCACAGCTGCATGGAGATTACACTGGTGGCATGTCTCGACTGTGCCCCCAAGAAAACATGCAAAAGAGCCTCGAATACTCCTCATTTTCACTGCATCCTGTTCTTGGGCCAGAGTTCAGATTCTGTTCAGCTTCTCCCCCAATGCTGAAAGACAGACAGTCATATTCATTTTGCATCTATTTCTTTCTCCTCTCTGGGTACTTTCCCCCAGTCTCTGCTATTCCCAAAGACTGCTTAAATGCTCTCTCCAGCCGTGGAAAAGAGCAGCCAGGGCTGGGGCTGTAGGATGAACCTCAGTGTCAGAAAGATCAGGCTTCTTCTGTCACCCAAACACTTTTTGCTGATGATGTCACACAGATTTGACTCCATGAGTAGTTCTGACAGCTGTATCTAAAACAAGTTATCTTTCCTAAGAATATTAACATCTACTTACGGGAAAAGGAAAGGAAAGGAAAGGAATATTCAAACTAAATGTGAAAATATCTGCAGGTAAGCATCTCAAAGAGATATAATCAATATTATTCCTTTATTGATGATGCTTTATATCCTCACTGAATACTAATGCCTGCATTCTCTGAAAGCTTCTTATTAGCTTACTGGGGCTCAACCACCAAGCAAGACTGCCCATAACCCTGGGATTAACATGAGGACAGCTATGTCTACCACACCCACATGCTGCATTTTGCAAGGTCACCATCAGAAAAAAAAAATAGTCTGGATTTTCATCCCATCGGAATTCCTGATATTTGGGGCATGATATTTTCCTCTTCTGAGTCAACACAGACAAAACCATATCCATATTTTCACAGAATGGACCGTATATTCTATGTCACATCCCTTCCCCATACAGGACCACGAAAAGGAAATTATCAGTTGGAAGAAAAGCTGAAATTCTTTTTTGCAATAAATATTTTGACCTACAGAGGCACTTGAGGCAAAACACTCCCTGAAGTTGCCTCTAACAAAAGGAAATGTTGAGGTACACGAGACCACCATCCAGTCAAGGTCCAAAGTGCACCAGGTTCCTCTCAAACGGATGAATATATTTGCTAAACTCTTTGCACAGATGTACCCAGTAAAACAAATGTGACTAAACACAGTATTGATGTATCCAGCCAATGTTAAATCTATTAAGCAACAACCTTCTGACCGCTTGGGAATTTTAATGAAATAGCAAAAGCCAAGATTGATATGACACAAAACACGGAGAAGACAGGACCCTTACGCAGCAAAGCGTGTTTTTTCATTGCTCTTGTCTCAAAGAAATATGGTTTAGTGGCTTTTTTTTTTACATTGATTTTAAGAAAACTTCACTCTGTATACAGCTTTGATGCAGATTCAATGTCATATATTGATGACCTGACAGAAGAACGCTGGGTTAAACCTCTGTACATCAACACCCGTGATGTGTGGAGAGGGTAATGGCTACTCTCCAAGGGTAATTCATCTAAAGCATTTGGGACCTCTGATATTCCTGCTTGAGCTCATTGCTGATGCACAATGTCATCCCATTTGCCCTGCATACCATAAAGCTGTCTTGTAATAGACACACACCTCCCCTTATCAAAGGACGTATTTCCGCAGGAAAAGATGAAAGCAAGCCACATATTTGATCCACCAGTACGTGAATAAAGAGGTTTTTGTTCCCCCCCCCAGTCTTGCCATATGCACTGAACCAATTTTGTACAAAATGCCTGTTTCTTCACCCCAAAACTCTTTACCCCAAACACTTCACTTTGAATAACCTTCTGTGGGATCCGAAGTGGAATGGAGATTTGGGTTCTTAGAAGAGGACTGTTATCCAAAGACCAAGGAGATATGGAGCTGATGGACTGAAAGAAAGCAGGCAGGGCTCTCATACAAGGGCTTCGAGCCAATCTGAGGAGGAGCTGAAAACCCTTGGAGCACAAGGATCCTAGGTGATACTTGAGACAACATCCCTGTTGATGCCTTTTCAGTGAGCAGTGAGTGGCTGGGAGAGAATCTAATGTCAGAAACAAGACATTGTTTTTCCTAGAAGAGATGTGGGGGATTTTTCCCCATTCCAAAAGTCCTGGTTCACTATGAGGATAAAAGTCAGAACAGACAGCACACTTCACAGCTGCCTCCGTTGCATAAACACAGCAATTTCACTTCTCTCAAACTCTAAAACTTTCTCCTGGAATGGATTGTGCATTTATGGTCAAGTGCTAAGTAAGTGCAATCGTCAGGTGTCTGCTCTCTGAATCCAGGCCATCCTTTAGACAATTAAGCATGCCAAAGGCACACTCCTTGTTTTCAGTGGTCGTTGGCTACTGACCTTGCCTGGCACTTGGAAATATTTCATAGACCTCTTCCTGACGGCTGGAAAAAAAGGGTGCAGCTGAGGACTACTCTGAGCTGATAATCCAGCAGATAAAAAATATTCCATTCTGCACTACAACTGTTCACTCAAAGGCTTTTCTACATGAGGATATTTGATATACTCTGCTTTCAAATTCATTGAAGCACACTATATGCTCCCATGTCTCTAATAACTTGCAGCCTTCTAGGAGATAGGAGTCTCTTGAAACAGAAGAAAAAAGACAGACCCTCACAAAGAAACACACGGTTGCCTTTACTAAGATCTGGGACACAAAGGAACACAGAGATAGAAAGGACTTCTTTGATAATTAGTTCAAGTCCCCCAGAACCTACAAAACTTCTAAAACCTATCAAACTTCTTTCTTGAAGTAATAAAGTTTTTGCCCTACTTCTCTGTTCCCCAGGTCCTTCTTCAGTTTCTGGCACAAAAGCCTGTTCTATTCAGTGCACATGGGCTTCCCTTCCACTCCCCATGCTCCAGCATCTCCCTCCCAGCCCAAGGGTTGGCCCAGCCATACTCCTCTGGCAAGAGAGGGATCCATTTTGCTGGATACCCTGGTAGCAGTAATCTGTGTCTTTTCTAGATTAAATTGTGCTTCTGTGAATGTGGCTGACCAGAGCAGTGTTGGAGATGAGGTCTCACACATGCTTTAGAGGAGGACAGTAATTTGACAAAAAGGACAGGAGAAAAAAAGTACAATAGGTTGATCAACATGGAAAAGTTAAAGCTAAACCACAAAGAACTTCTCTCTCTCTGTCCCCAAATTCAGTTTATTGCTAGCAAAATGTGCATTTATTCAATTCTGCTTTATCACATCTACCAGCACGTGAAGTTTGCAGCTTTAATCATCATTTGGCACCCTAAAACTCCTCTCACACGGCCCAGCTTTTTTTCTTAATTGATTCCTTCAGTAATCCTAGATCACAGTCAAGGATGAATGGGAAGAATACGTAATTTCACTATCCCTGAATTTTTCCACCGTAAGATTATTCCTGTGTTAATGTGATGATGAGGGTGTAGTCATGTTTGCAAAATGCCAGTGTGGGACTACTGAACACATTTAACCCAAAATTCGTTGTCATATTAATTAAACATTTCATATCCCTCCAACATATACTTTATTCAAGGCAATTTTTCATTAAGAAAAGAATCTAGTCATCCATGAACAATTCCTGAAGTAAACTTACTTCACGTGCTGACAGCTCACAAGTCAAACTTGTGCATTTTTAACAAGAAAAAAATGGCAAATGCACATCTATTTTCAAAAGACAATTCAATGTCAGGCAAATATTAGGTCTGATTACATACAGAAATTAAATCTACGTGATTGTGAGGCTTCTTTGAGTATTTAATGTCCGTTCTCTTTTAGTATATTTATCTAAATGCTTCAAAGGATACATTCAAAGTTAAAGTCAAAATTACAACATACATTGAAATTCCCATTTCAAGAAAAAGAGCTTAGAAAATTCCAATTCTCTGTCTGAGCAGACCAAGTTAATAGGTGCAAAATGTTTTTAATCAGAAGCAGAGATGAGTATATTTACACTAGATTTGACTGAAATAGGAGGCAGAGAAGTTTGGATGGGAAGGAGGAAGATCAGTTGGCAAGGGAAAGCATAAACAATTTTTATTTTATTTTTTTTTGTCTCAAACCTTGGACACAAAAAACCCTACACTGAATAGTTTGGACATTACCACACACATGCACTCCCCTCCTCTGCCTTGTTACATGCTTCCTAAGGGATACTTGACAAATGCCTATAAAATCAACAGAAAATCCAAATCTAACATCTCCTCACTGTGAGCCCACACAGCCTGCTGCCGATCATGCAGGCCATTTGGCAAGCACTGGGTCTGCAAGAGAGCAGCTGCTCCAGCCACTCTCTTCCAGTAACATCAGAGATACGAGGACTTGGGGAAAAATTAGCAAAGTGATCAAAAATGGAATAAAAGATGTTAAGAGGTTTTTTCCTCCCTGTAAACATCAAATAATCCTCCATGCCCAACTGACTCTAATATTGTTCTAAAATAGGAGATACTGACAACTCAAGCTACAAAAATAGACAAACAATCTAAAATATCCCCAAAAAGATCACAGAGTCTTAGCCACAGAGGGAAAAGCATTGTAAAGCTCACAACAGCATGTGGGCCGCCAAGAGCTCAGTACTTACTCCTCACATTTTATATCTTAGGCTTTTTATATCCCCAAATTGCTGGGGTTCCCCTGTTTCAGACTCCAGCGTGAACTGTAAAGAGCACAGGGTGGATGAAAGCAAACACGCTTTTGTGAAGAGATTCAAAAGTAACATTGCCTTTAATTTGCATATACAAGAAATACACTTGTTTAGACAAAATCACAACAAAACCGGAGCACACAGACCTATTTCTTTCCCACTATAAAGCATTCCTTAGTTTGGGATCATATCCTCTAAGTCAGTTTAAGAGTTTTTTGGGCAGTTTATTATTTATTTGGAAATACCAAATGTTTCAGTCCCTCTCTCTGATCTTGATCGGGTCCCTTGCCTCAACTGTGCTTATGCCGTGAGGCTTATATGGCCTGCCTTGATCAGATGGGACCTTTGCTTTCCCTCTAGAAATCTCCCATTTCTCCAGCCTCTGCTAGGACAGAGCCCCACAAATCCATCACTGCCTCTTCTGCAGCAGCCAACCTCTAAAACTCAAAGACAAATTCTTGCCTTAACCCTGGAAGATGTGTGCCAGCGTTTCTGCAGAGGTGAATATGCTTTCACAGGCATGTTTCAAAACAATACTGCAATTCTGTACTCTGCAATTTCAATCAGGATCCACCATCTGCCTATTTGAGAGTGCCATTACCCACAGCATCACACCAAGCATTACCGAAAGCATCTCACCACAGCCTGTGGCGCTGGAATCAGGTTATATATGGAAAGCATAAATGTCACCATAGAATATCCTGACTTGAAAGGGACTCACAAGGATCCTTGAGTCCGACTCCTGCATGGGACAACCCCAAGAATCACACCATGATGTTCGCACAACAGATCATCTCCCCACACGTTTGCACAGGGCTCAACTGCACAAATATCTGTCACAGGCTCCCCTCTGCACAGGGAACCTCCTGCAAGGCATCTGCCTCACAACTCACAGAAACCCCCACACTTACAGCTAAACGTGTTTACACAACTTGACTAATATGACACAAGAGTCCCATGATGTTTCAAGCCTCATCTACTAATTGATTTAATAAGTCACAGCCTAGAAAGTTCTTCCTATGCCTTACTCTAAAAGCTACCAGAAAGAACCTTCTGTGACACTGCACGTACACATGGAGCTGTTTACGTCCTCTTGATCTGGTTTGCTCACTATTATTACCAGTCTTGTTTCAAAATTAAATCAGTCTTACCAAACACAAAGCTGCTTTCCCCCCATTTCTCTATTAAAGTCTTTTAATGATCCTTTCATGTTCCACTCTCTTTAGCTTGGCCTTTTTTGGCTATTTCTGAAAAAGCTTCAACTCTCTAATCTCCAGAGCAACCACTTTCCCCTGAGCTCGCTTTGTTTCCAGTTTTGATTTTATACTCCCATGGTAGCGCTCACTCCTCACATATTTGTTTACAGAACAAAAGCCACCAGTCTTTAAAAGCACTATGGAGTGGAAAACACCCCTTTTAGGTAATTTTATTCAGCTGTGCCAATAACAACAGCTATCTCTAGTCAATCCTACTGCGATGTGCAATTACTTTCTCGGAGTAAAAAGAAGCAAGACGGAACAAAGACATGCTTAAAATGTTACCTTCGGAAGATGATGTGGAAACATACAGAACAACTCAATTATGTTTTCAGACCTACATGGCACTGATGAAGTACAGACATTTCTGCAATTTGCTTTCCAATCAACCAAATTTGTACTAAGATGGGTTGACAGCGCTCGTTAAACTAAGGAGAACTATAAACACTGCCAGCTAAGGCATGTATAGATCACAAAACCTGTTTAAATCTGTGGGGGTTTGTGCTACGGGGGGGACAAAAAATGCAACTTGTTCCCAGCCAACCATGATACATGCGGTAAAGGTAACTTACAGAGAGCAAAGGGATGGCAACTTTTCCAAGGAAATCAGGGGGTTTATCTCCATCTTCATCAAACACTGTCACTTCCAGAACATCGTGAATATCTTTAATAGGGCTGGAACAAAAACGTGCAGACACATAAAAAAATAGCATTCAATACACATGCACACAGCCTCCTCCACAAAGATCCGAGACTACTGTTTTACTAATTAAGTTTGTATTACCTTGGAGTATATAACCAGCATTTAATTAAATTCCCCCCCCCCCAAAATGAATCAAGTGATGGGTATTCCCCAAGCTTCCCCCTCATGTTTCAGTTGCATAACTAGGTGAAGAAACTAACAGACAGTGACCTTTTTTTTTTCTTTTTGTATTGGTGATGCTATCAATGTAAAACTCAGCTCTCCAACAGAGAAAGCTGGTGACTGGGAGAGGTCAAGGGCTGAATTCAGACCCAAGCTTCACTGCATTAAAACTGCACAGTGACACACACCCACAGAAAGTGTGTTGCAGAAAACCTGGATATAAAGTGGAGGGCTTTCTGGTGGTGTTGAAAGCTCCAGCTGAAATGGACTCATCCACTCAAAACAATCCACACTGCTCCAAAATAAATCTAAATCATCAATAGCTTTTAAGGGGTTTAATTAATTTTTTTTTTTAATGGACAAAAATCTAATGAGAGATGCAAGTGCCTGACTGGCTCTGCAGATTTGGTGCTTGGATTAACCAGGCAACATTAGTAAGAAAGTTAGAGTCCATAGCTGACATTTTTGACACCCACAGGAAGTACAGACACAAACTTTCTTTTTAAATAAAATAAATTTGGATTGTTATTGGATTTATTTTGCTGGCTGAACATCCAACAAGACTCATCTGCTGGCACAGTCTCAGAAAAAACAGTGATGAGTGGAAGCTTCTTGAGAACAGACAAAGTATGAGAAAGGACTCCAACGGACAAGCATTCAGCTGCACCCCTGAATTAAACAGAAATCCAGCAAAGTATTTCTATAAAAGAAATCAGATAGCTTTTCTTGTGTTCTCATCCAGCCTAGTATTTACCAATGTTGCTTCAGCAAGAAGTTGGTAATTTTCAAACTGTTCTTCCAGTGGACAGATGCAAATGTCACAAATGTTTCACTGCCAGCCCTTTCAGCTGCCTTCCTTGCATAGACTGCTGCAGTCTTGGAAGATGTTTATCTCATTCACTTATTCACAAAAATCTTTGTCAGCATAAAGCAAGATTAAAAAATTGGGCTGCCTAAAAGCAATACGTAAATTATAATTTTTAATATTAATAAAGTGGCCAAAAAAAAAAAAAAAAAGAATACCTTGATTTCTATAAAAATTTTAGCATCGAATTTGGAGCATGTTTGACTAGTTTAAATTCAGAAGATATACCAAAACCAACATGAGCCCTAACGCTCTGCTTATTTCAAATTAAACAAGGATTCTACCAAGGTACAATGAAATATATTTTATTTTAAGTTACGGAAAATGTAGGCGTGAGTATCTGGTCTCAACTTTCTGCTACATTATATCTTGGATCAAGCTATGACTCCATTATGTCTAGTCATGATTCTTCCTATAAATATCACAGTAATTTTTCTTTTAATGACTTCTATTAATAAACTCCATGCAAGAACTAGTAAAAGGCAAAAGGCTTTAATTAAGTTATATTTGAGATTTCTCCAACATCCTCTCTATGAAAAAATGACATATCTTAAACGTGACCTTTGCATTTTCTCAAAGTCAATAGCTTTCCTAGTTAAGCTGCTGACTGGAGTTGCTGCACGGTTTCCAAAGCAATCCACTTACAATGTGAAAACTTTGTTCCACTCCGGATTGAGGTTCTTGTAAACGGTGTGCGTTTGAAGCATGTCATTTCCCAGCTCCAAGACACAGAAAGGATCACTTTTGCCTAGGGAAAGAAAAAAAAATTAAGTGGACCAATTATGGTATTTAGTATGCAGTAGGGCTGAGGAAGCAATTGGTTAAATAAAATTAGATCCATTAAAGCAACTGCAAAGTGCTCCGTTCTGTTGGAACGACTTGCCAAGGAAACAGTATCTCTGACTCATCCCCAGTTCTGGGAACTCCAACACTCACCTTATAGCTCACTCTGGGGGCTTCACTCTAATACCTGAACTCTGAGACTTCCAGTGAATTATCTCTCAGTCTTTACAGCAAGAAAGATCTTTTCATGTTGACAATTAATTACTCAGATGCCCTTAGGAAAGCAGCACCATTGTTCTGACCCAGGGAAGCAGCAGTGCTGCAGTTACACTCCCTATTTTATCCTCTGCTTAGAGCCTGTTGTCTTCTTCAGTAGATTACAGGATTAAGTATCCACATCAGGAGAAAAGAAGCACAACACTGACTGAATCAGCAGCATTTCTTCAATTAGTTCCATGTGAGCAAGTCCTGGAAGCTATGAAGGCTCTACACCATGACACAGTTTAAACAAAACCCAACATCAACTGGAGAATCCATGCATGATCCAGGTATTGGACTTACAGGAAACAAACAGAGCAAACCCCCCAAAACAAAAAAACAAAAAAGGGAAAAAAACCCTCTTCTGTAAAGAAGGATGTCAACACGGAATCTGATAGCTGTAGACATGTTTGGCTAATGTATTTTTTGATCACTCACATTACATGAATTTGTAGTTTTCCCAATTCATTGGAGCTAAGCAGTTTCCTTTGTGAGCAGAGTGGCCCCTTATCAGCATGTCTGGCTCAGTATCTGATTTAATCTCATCTCCAATGCTCATGTACAACTCAGCCACAGACACTCCAGCCTAACTTTTATGTAGGCAACTAAATATGTCAGCAATGCAGGGATTTAGATAGCAGACAAACAAGATATTTAAGCAAAAGCTGTCCTTTTCTTAATCCTTATTATTAATGCAGAGCTTTTAAGGGTCTTACTCTCAGAAGTTTATAAACTAAACAGGAATTTTTCCCGTATGTAAACAGTGGGTATTAACTAGTCAATATTGGTAAAGTTTAAAGACCATGTGTATTACTGGAATATATTTGTCTTCTCCTTTTCAGCTTACATGCCCATTCCCTGATAAGTGTGGAAAATGCACGTAGCCTTTCAGAGAAACTGCTTGAAATGCAAACTGGTATATGCCAAAAACAATCCCACTGTATAATTTGGTATTCTGAATGCTATTTTTTGGTCAGTGAGCAAATGCAGTGTTTGAGAAGAACTCTCATGCGTACATAGAAAACATCCAACAAAGCAGAAAAAGTCATTTCCACGTCAACAAAACTATTATCTAGAAATATAAAAGCATGGAAGGCTCAAACTGGACTAGCTGTGGTTGAAGAGCTTCTACATATATGATACAGCTGTCTGGAAACCAGCCCAAAATTTATGTCAAACAGTAAAATATGGATTTTCAGAACACTGTCCGAAACCAAAGCAGATACTGTGTGTTTTCTGATCACTATCATTACAGCAGGCTAAAAACTTGCAATTAAAATCTATGATTACAACATACAAGCAACTGACAGAAATCCCAATCACAGCAAAATCCAATCTTTACTATGAAATAAGGTATAAGGTGGCATCACCCCCACTGCTCTGCAGGAGTTGGGGGATATAAGACTCATGACTGCTACAGGAAGGGACAGGGAAGGGGCACTACCTGCTCACACTGCTCCTCTATTAACCCTTGGAAATCTTTGTACCTTTGATTCCCTCTGTGATTTTCCCTTTATTAGATTTTTAGCTGGGACTTTGAATTTACTTTTATCAATAACAATAAATCTGAGCAGTCTCCTTGGCAATGCAGGAAATATGGCACTGCTCTAGGAGGGCTCTATTATGGAAGCCCATAATTGCTGCACTAATCATTTATGAATGGCTCAGAACAGATAATTAATCTTTATGTCTCTCATTTCATGATCAGAAATTATGCTATTTTTACCTAAAATGGCTGCATCCTTTTGCAATTTGGTGGGTCTATTACAGCATAATACTAGGATATTTTCAGCACTGCCATTGAAAAACAATTTGTCATTTGCTTTATGAATCAGGCTCAAAGCCTGGGTTATTTTGAATATAATGACAGACTGAGTAACCTTTTACTTAAGCAGAATTTCATTCTGTGCTATGCACAAGGAATGTGTGTCACATACTCTGTATGAAAAGTCTTTGAATTGCAGAATCAAGAACCTGCGTGTCTCTTCCAATGTTCATTATCCACCCACGTGCTCCTGTTTGAGTACTGAGGGAAAGGGGGCCAAATCCATCAGTGATGCAACTGCTTTAGCATCAGCAAAGTTTTCCAGAGGGTAAAAAACCTTCTGGGCTCAGCTCTTTCCATGAACACTGTCTATATTAAAACATCACATATTTCTAGATGGAATCTTTGGCACATGGCAAGGCTGGGGCTGCTCTGCTCCGCTACACTTATTAAATTAAATTAGTCAGCAAGGTGCAGTTGCACTCCTAATTCCATATGGACATATACCTTATGTCAATTTAGCTATGGATTTCTTTACAAGTTTCCTTTCATTATTGACAGGTTTTGTTTTGTTTTTGTTTTTTTTTAATTAAGTTCTTCAGTTCCTTAAAGTACTGCTCTCTGCACTAAAGTTTTTTTTCCACTTCAGGGTTAAGCATTGAATTGAATATAGCCCTAAAATAGTACCGTGATTAATCATGGGCTTTCTCCTTTGCTCCTTTTTTTAGGAGCAGCATTCTCTTATGCAACAATGCCTTCACAAATACGAGAGAATGGGGCAAGAGTGTTTTCCCTCTAGCATCTTCCCTGCCTTTATCAACAAATTATCTTAAAAAAAATGACTATGTCAGCAAATACACAACACACAATGCTGTGCCTGTGAATTATGAGCTGCTGAGAGATAGAGAGGGGAATTAAAAGGTCTCCAGAATCCTGGAGAAGATGATAATAAAAATAATAATATCCAGGCAGTCGCTACAGAGAAGTATCAACCTCCTAGACATTCCCCCGAGGTACAATATAAAGTTGTGGTTTTAAAAGGTGTTAGTGTCCACTGCTGTCAGGACCGAGCACAACTTGAGGTACAGATCAGTGGAAAATCCATACTTTTCATGGAGTAAGAGCACCAAAAAGGTCATCCCAAATTGAAGCCTCAAATAAGCTGTAAGAGAAAGCATCGCACTCACAGCCCCATTGCTGACAAGCTTTCTCTTTCAGGTGACAGCCTGCAGCATCACCAAACCCACACACCCAGCACCACACCAGACACCCCAAAATCTTTCAGTCTTGCTCCAAACTCACAAGATACCAGATAAAAGATGGAGAGGCTTTGCTTTGCAGGTGCTTTGCAGGCACCTTGCAGGCACCATTGCTTTGTATCAGCTCTTATTTTACATATTCCTGATGGAAAAAACCACTTAGCATGACGTGCTGTTGGAAAGTTATCTGTCAGACTGCTCAGGTATAAAGGGAAATTAAGATCTCCATCCGCTGGACCTTCCCACATGCTTCTGGCAGTCGAAGCCATTTGGTATCTCAGTTCCCCGAGGCATGTTTCACCGCTGGAGAGATGATGGGATGATTCACTTTTCCTTGATCAACTGACAGTTCTGCACAAAGTCTATCATTTGCAATATATTATAGCATCATATGCTGTGAAACAGAAATAAAATACCTGAAAAATCTGCTGCCATCAGGTCCACTGCCTTTAAAACTTTGACTTGTAAGAAGCCAATGTCCTTTATGTCCCGAAAGGAATTCTTTATACACTGCAAGAAGAAAAGCACAAAGATATATAAGCAACAGAAACTACTGAACTATTAAATAGCTTATCACAGAATTGTTTAGGTGGAAAACAACCTCTAAGATCATCAAGTCCAGAAATTAACCCAGAACTGCCACGCCTACCACTAAACCATGTCCCTAAAAACCACATCTACATGTCTTTTAAATATCTCTGGCATTGATGACTCAACCACTTCCCTGGCCAGCCTGTTCCAGTGCTTGACAACCCTTTTGGTGAAGAAATGTTTCCTAATATCCAATCTAAATCTCCCCTGGCACAACTTGAGATACACTTATTCCTTCCTGAGCAGCTTCTGAGGATGTGGAAGCCATCATATAGCTTTATCTCCCAACATTTGAAAGTCCAGAAAATAACCTCCCTAGAGGAAGAAATAAAGCTAAGTATATTATTATCTCTTCATGATATTCAGTGTCTCATTCCCCACCATAATCTCTTAATACAATTCAAGTTTGCAAAGAACAGCATTAGTTTAAAACTCAACAAATACAAACAGCCAAATTGCTTGGGTCTATCTGCCCTGCCAATCTCCTTGTCATTCAAAATGCAACAACTATTCCATTTAATAGTTTTCTTTGGTAGGGGACATGTTATTATGACTGGAGAATTTTATTTTTTGCCCTGCAATTTTGACTATTTCAAAACTAAAAAAAAAAAAAAAAAAAAAAAAAAAA